>NC_080171.1:25307653-25638800 GCF_950295315.1 Erinaceus europaeus
CCAAGTATAAAGCTACAACAAGCTGTCTTTTAAAAACTGGAAAGCAGAGGCTGCCTGTGGTACCTTGAGCAAACATGTTGCAGTTCACAGGGACACAGGTTCAAGCCCCAGTCTCCACCTGAAGAGAGAAAGACTCACAATCTGTGAAGCAGGTCTGCACGTGTCTCTCTTCTTCTCCTCTCTCATCAAATAAAATATATAAAGAAAGAAAGAGAGAAAGAAAGAAGGAAGGGAGGGAGGGAGGGAAGGAAAGAGGGAGGGAGGAAGGAAGGAAATAAATGGAGAAAAAAGAAACAATGGCCTCCAGAAGTGGTGGATTTGTAGTGCTGTCACCAAGCCCCAATGATAGTCCTCCTGGGAAAAAGAAAAGAGGTGGGGGGTAGATATCATAATGGCTATGCAAATAAACTCTCATGCCTGAGGCTCCAAAGTCCCAGGTTCAATCCCCTGCACCACCATAAGCCAGATGTGATCAGTGTTCTGTAAAAAAAAAAAAAAAAAGAAAAGAAAGAGAGAGAGAGAGAGAGATAGAGGTATGGGTAGACCTATCAACATCCATGTCCAGTGGAGAAGCAATTGCAGAAGCCAGAACTGCTACCTTCATCGCCCCCAAAAGAATTTTGATCCATACTCCAAGAGGGATGCAGAATGTCACCAGGAATCTTTTTTTTATTATCATTATTTTATATTTATTTATTTTCCCTTTTTGTTACCCTTGTTGTTTTTCATTGTTGTAGTTAGTATTGATGTCGTCTTTGTTGGATAGGACAGACAGAAATGGAGAGAGGAGGGAAAGACGGGGGGGCGGGGGGGGAAAGACAAACACCTGCAGACCTGCTTCCCCGCTTGTGAAGTGACTCCCCTGCAGGTGGGGAGCCGGGGCTTGAACTGGGATCCCTATGCCATGTCACTAGGAATCTTTGTTTTTATAACATCACTGAAAGTGAAGTAAATCTGGGAAACACCAGAGGAAGCCAGGCCCTGTTTCACTTATCTGAGAGGGAAGAGGAAAAAGGAAGAACACCTGGAAATAATAATAGACATAGGTGTGACACAGGAAGGAAGTGAAGGCAGGCTCGTAGAAGTGAATAAAAATGAGAAAAATATGTATATAAATGTAGATACAGGTAAAGATAGATATATAGAAAGATACAGATATATAGCCAATCCATATCGATGACCTGGTGAGAACTACTGCAGTTTCTAATGGAGGGGGATGGGGACACAGAATTCTTGATGGCGAGAACCATATGGAATTATACCCCGATTTTCTTACAATTTTTTAAATCAATATTAAATCGCTAATAAAAAATTTTTGAAGGGGGCGGGAAGAAATCAAGAATAACAAACCTGGGTTGAGAAGATGGCTGCCCAGAGAGGCTACCTGCTTTGTCACAGGCGCAACCCAGGTTTGATCCCAAATCCCAGAGCACTAGGGGAAGGTTTGGGGCTGTATTCTCTCTCATTCCTTAAAAAAGTCTGGAGCAGTGAAGTGCCAGTGATGGGAGGAAAAAGGTAGTCTGGGAGGTGGTGCAGTAGATAAAAGCATTGAACGCTTAAGCATTAGGTTCCAAGTTCAATCCCCAGCAACACATGTACCAGAATGATACATCTGGTTCTTTCTCTTTCCTCCTATCTTTCTCATTAATAAATATTTTTGAAATATTTTATTTATTTATTTATTTATTTATGAGAAAGGAGAGAGAGAGAGAACCAATCATCACTCTGGTACATGTACTCCCTGGGATTGAACTTGGGACCTCATACCTGAGAGTCCAATGCTTTATCTACTGCTCCATCTTTCAGACCACTCTCATTAATAACTAAATACAATTTTAAAAAATAGAAAAAAAGGGAGTCGGGTGGTAGCACAGCGGGTTAAGGACCGGCATAAGGATCCCAGTTCAAGCCCCTGGTTCCCCACCTGTGAAGGGAAGTCGCTTCACAGGCGGTGAAGCAGGTCTGCAGGTGTCTATCTTTCTCTCCCCCTTTCTGTCTTCCCTTCCTCTCTCCATTTCTCTCTGTCCTACCCAACAACGGCATTAATAACAACAATAACAATAATAATAACAAGGGCAACAAAAATGGGGGAGAAATAGCCTCCAGGAGCAGTGGATTCGCAGTGCCAGCACCGAGTCCTAGCAATAACCCTGGAGGCAAAAAAAAAAAAAAAAAAAAAGAACAATGTAAAGAAAAAGAATAATATCCACACGCACATTTGTTTATGGTGCCCAAATGGCTGGAGATTTTCCTAGTGTAGCTGTTCCATGGCATACAGTAATTTCTTTTGTTAATATCATTATATTTATTTGTTTATTGAATAGATAAATCCAGGGGGGTCAGATAGTGGTACAACTGATTAAGCACACACATTACAGTGCACAAGAACCCAGGCTCAAGTTCCTGGTCCCCACCTGCAGGGTGTCTCTCTATCTCCCCTTCCCCTCTCAATTTCTGTCTCTATCCAATAAATAAATTTAAAAAAAAATTTTACTGGGAGTTGGGCAGCAGTGCAGCGGGTTAAGCGCACATGGCGCAAAGCGCAAGGACCAGTGCAAGGATTCCAGTTTGAGGCGCCGGCTCCCCACCTGCAGGGGAGTCACTTCACAAGCAGTGAAGCAGGTCTGCAGGTGTCTTTCTCTTCTCCTCTCTGTCTTCCCCTCCATTTCTCTCTGTCCTATCTAACAACGATGACATCAATAACAATAATAACTACAACAATAAAAAAGGGTGACAAAAGGGAAAATAAATAAGTATAAAAATTGTTTAATTTATTTTAATTTTTTTAATTTATAAAATGGCAGTAACGACAAGACCATAGGATAAAAGGGGTACAAGTCCCACCACCAGAACTCTGTATCCCATCCCCTCCCCTGATAGCTTTCCTATTCTTTAGCCCTCTAGGAGTATGGACCTAAGGTCATTATGGGGTGCAGAAGGTGGAAGGTCTGGCTTCTGTAATTGCTTCCCAGCTGAACATGGGCGTTGACAGGTCGATCCATACTCCCAGCCTGTCTCTCTCTCTCCCTAGTGGGGCAGCACTCTGGGGAAGCCGGTCTCCAGGACACATTGGTGGGGTCGTCTGCCCCTGGATGTCAGGTTGCCATCATGTTAGCATCTGGAACCTGGTAGCTGAGTAATGATGCTGCAGTGCTGACATTCCAAGCTTGACGTCTCTGGACACATTCCGAAGTGAAGAAGGCAGAGGTGATACTCACTGCATTGAGCAGGTTGGGATCAGCAGATGCAGTATCAGTTTGGTATGAATTGAGAGAAGCATGCAGCAAAGTGAGCCCACCCTAGAGACTGCAAGACTGGGGGAAATTTGGGCTCTATAGAGGAAGTAGGAGGCTCCTGCTGTCTTAGGGTTTAAGAAGGCAATAGATAGTTATTGCTATAATCCAATGATTTGGCAATTGGGTTGACTTTGAAAATCCCATTGTTGGGATTTGCGGGGGCCAGGTGGTGGCACACCTGGTTGAGCGCACATGTTACAATGCGCAAGGACCTGGGTTTGTGTCCCCAGCCCCTACCTGTGGGGGGAAAGCTTTGCAAGTGGTGAAGCAGAGCTGCTGGTGTCTATCTCTCTGTCTCTCTGTCTCTCTCCCTCTCTATTTCTCCCTCTTCTCTCTATTTCTGGCTGTCTAATAAATAAAGATAATTAAAAAAGAACTAAAAAAAAAAGAAAGAAAGAAAATCCCATTGTTAGGATTTGCTGTATCATACATCATGATCTCACCATAATATATATATATATATATATATATATATCTTATAAAGTAACATCACTGTTACTTTGTAAGCCAGAAATCAAGAAAGGGGGTGATAGAGAAGAGGAAAGACAGAGACTATTACAACACTGCTTCACCACTTGCAAAGCTTTCCCCCTGCAGCTGTAGGGTACTTGAACCCAGGTCCTTACCCACTATAATGTGTACTCTCAACCAGGAATATCACCACCTGGCCCCATATAATAATTTCCTTTTTTTTTCCCCTCCAGTGTTACTGCTGGGGCTCAGTGCCTACACTACGAATCCACTGTTCCTAGAGGCTATTTTATTCCCCCTTTTGTTGCCCTGGTTGTTTTCTCACTATTGTGGTTATTATTATGGTTGTTATTGATGTCGTTGTTGTTGGATAGGACAGAGAGAAATGGAGAGAGGAGGGGAAGACAGAGAGGCGGGGAGAGAAAGATAGACACCTGCAGACCTGCTTCACCACTTGTGAAGCGACTCCCCTGCAGGTGGGGAGCCAGGGCTCGAACCAGGATCCTTGCCAGTCCTCGTGCTTTGCGCCACCTGCGCTTAACCTGCTGTGCTACCACCCGACCCCCCATATAATCATTTCTAACTCAATATATCTAAAAATTGAACTCATCCACACAAATATGAGTTCTTTTCTAGTTATGTCTCCTTTTTTAAAATTATTTTTATCACTGAATAGAGACAAAGACAAATTGATAAGAGAGGGATGGATAAGAGGGAAAGAGAGTGACATCTGCAGCCCAGCTTCGCCACTCATTAAGCTTTCCCCTATAGGTGGGGGCCAGAGGCTTGCACCTAGGTCCTTGCACACTGTAATGTGAGTACCAACACCTGGTCCTGGTCCCTTTTCTTTTAATTTTTTTTTAAGATATGAAGTAAAGTTATATTTCTGGTTCACCAGCTTTTATCTCTTCTTTCCAATATATTAATTGGGATAGAAATTCTTCCTTTAAACTTACTTGATTCCATGTCATCTTCTTGACTTTTTTTTAAAAGACTTTCTTTTTTTAATTATTTATTTATCTATTTTCCCTTTTGTTGCCCTTGTTGTTTTTTATTGTTGTAGTTATTATTGCTGTTGTTGTTGTCATCATTGTTGGATAGGACAGAGAGAAATGGAGAGAGGAGGGGAAGACACAGAGGGGGAGAGAAAGACAGACACCTGCAGACCTGCTTCACCACTTGTAAAGCGACTCCCCTGCAGGTGGGGAGGCGGGGGGCTCGAACTGGGATCTTTACATTGGTCCTTACCCTTCTTGACTTTTTTTTTTAAGTTTTTATTGATTGATTTTATTTGATAGGACAGAGAGAAAGTGAGAGGGAAAGGGGGGAGAGAGAGATTGGAAGAGACAGAAATACACCTGAAGCACTGCTCATGAAGCCTTCCCACTGCAAGACGGGACCAGGGACTTGGACCCGAATCCTTGCTCATGGCAGCACTTAAGCAGATGTACCACCAGCTCCCATTTTCTTGAGTTTGATGTCATTATCTTAGGCCTCAGGCCCGCGCACAACAACACTCATCAACTAGGAAGCAATATGAAAGAACCCAATTTATGTTTCTCCGGCCGTCTCTATTACTCCCCCCAAAGATGTCCTTATATTTTTTCTATTCATGTTTTTAATTTTTATTAATTTTTATTTATCTATGATAGAGACAGAGAGAAACCAAAAAAGGAGAAATAGAAAAGGAGAGAGCGACACCTGCAGCACTGCTTCACCACTTGTGAATCTCTGTGGTTGGAGACCAGGGACTTGAACTTAGGACTTTACACATTGGAACATGTGGGCTCAACCACCCAGCCCCATGTCCTTATGTTTTGTCACTTCTTTTTCTGAGATGTGTGATGGCTCCTCACTGCCTACTGACTCAGATCCACACTGCGGAGCCTAGTCTATAACACTCATGAGTAACATTGTTTTCAGTGATGAAAAACTGAACGATTTTTCCTTAACAGCTGGAATGATACTAGGATATGTACTCTAACCACTTATTGCTGGAAGTCCTACCCAGAACAAGAAAAAGATATAAAAGGGATTCAAATAGAAAGAGATAATATGAATTATCAGTGATCACCGATGGCACTATAATGTACATAGAAAGTCCAAGCAACTCAAAACAAACAAACAAACAAACCAAAAACCCTACTTAAAACAATAGATGAATCCAGTGGCAGGATACAAAATCAATTCACAAAGATGTGTTACATTTCTGTACAAAATGACTCAAAGGAAAGGGAAATAATGGAAGCAATTCCATTAACAATTGCTCCAAAAATATGTAACACCAAAAAATTTATTTTGCCTCCAGGCGTAATAATCTGGGTTCCAGCCTCCGGCTCCCCACCTGCAGGGGAGTCGCTTCACAGGTAGTGAAGCAGGTCTACAGGTGTCTATCTTTCTCTCCCCCTCTTTGTCTTCCCCTCCTCTCTCCATTTCTCTCTGTCCTATACAACAAGGATGACATCAATAACAACAACAATAATAATAACTAAAACAACAAAGGCAACAAAAGGGGGGAATAAATAAATAAATAAATAAATAAGTAGACAGAGAGAGACTAGAGCACTGAGGGAAACACTGAACACCCTTCATCTGAGCCATCCTGCAACTGGCACTATCCAGAGGTACTGGGGGCCCAGGGGCCAGGGGTCAGGCGGTAGTGCACATAGTGCGAAATACAAGGACCCAGGCAAGGATCCTCATTCGAGCCCCCGACTCCCCACCTGCAGGAGGGTTGCTTTGCAAACAGTGAAGCAGGTCTGCAAGTGTCTTTCTGTTCCTCTTCTCTGTCTTCCCTTCCCCGCTCAATTTCTTTCTCTCTTGTCCAACAACAACAGCAACACAAGAACAAAACAATAGCAGCAACAACAATGGAAAAAAGATGACAGCAAAGGACAGTGGATTCATAGTGCAGGCACCAAGCCCCAGCTAACTTGAGGCAAAAAAAAGAAAAGAAAGAAAGAAAGAAAGAAAGAAAGAAAGAAATCGAGCCAGAGCATCACTCTAACATGTATGGGGCCAGGGTCTAGAACTCAGAGTAAGGGGGATAGGGAGACAACATAATAGTTCTATGAAAGGTTTTTAGTGCCTGCGGCTCTGAGGTCCTAGGTTTAGTCCCTAGCACCACCATAATACCAAGCTGAGCAGAGTTCTGAGGAAAGAAGGAAAGAAGGAAGGGAGGGAGGGTAGAGAAGAAAGGAGAAAAAAAGTGTAGGAGATATCATAATGGTTACGGAGAAAAAAAAAAAAACAACTCACACCTAACGTTCTGAGGTCCTTCTTTTCTTCCTTCAATTCACTGCACCACCATAAACCAGATGTAAGCAGTGCTTTGAGAAAGGAAAGAAGGAAGGAAGGAAGGAAGGAAGGAAGGAAGGAAGGAAGGAAGGAAGGAAGGAAGGGAGAGAGAGAGAGAGAAAGGAAAATAAAGAAAGCAAGAGAGAGAGAGAGAGAGAGAACACAAGGAAGCCTGCCTCTGTGCAAGGGTTTTTGCTATTTCCTTCACACCTACTAATAATTTCACCTTCTTTTGCCTGGAGTTGGGAAGGCAGTAGGCCACTCCCCTGGTCACCCCTGACCCCCCTGAGGGCCTCTGAGGGAAAGCTCCCTGTTGGGAGGAAAACAGCTGGGCTCCAGCTCTGCCCTGGCCTGATAGTCTGCCAGTGTCCAGCCGGCCCTATCAGCCCTGTGCACAGGGTGCCCCTGGGGGTTAAGGGGAGAGGCTGAAGGGGGAGGAGAGCTGCCCATTGGGACCCACTTTTCTTTTTCTTTTTCTTCTTTCTTCCTTCCTTTCTTTCTTCCTTTCTTTCTTTCTTTCTTTCTTTCTTTCTTTCTTTCTTTCTTTTTTTTTACCAGAACACTTATCAGCCTCTGGCTTATGGTGGTGTGGGGGACTGAACCTAGACTTTGCAGCCTCAGGCATAAGAGTCCTTTGTATAACCATTATGCTATCTACCCCATTATAACCATTATGCTATCTACCCCAGCCCTTTGCACCCACTCTTTAGACTGTGAGGTTCACTCCCAGCCCCTCAGGAGAGTAAAGGACTCAGCCCAGGAGGAAAGACTAAGTTGTTCAGCATGGGTTGTGAGGGAAATTATTCTATATAAACGGCTCATCACAGCTAGGCCTTTGACAGGAAGACGGTGGATGACTAATCAAAATTACAGGATGGCTCCACCCGCTTGCTGAAATGGCATCTTTTTCTGAATGCCTCGGGTAATTTCACAAGACTTTAGTGCTCTGCTGGGGGAAGCATTCTATCATCTAGGATGGAATTAGGGGTAATTACAAATACTCTTCTCACCCTTAATTACTTGTTCAGCTCTGCTCCATGGGCAGCCTACTTCCACTTGTTTTACTTGTCTGAGTCTTCACGTTTTTGGAAATCAATTTACCCCAGGGAGTGGGACAATAGTAGACAGAGGAGGATAGGAGAAATTCAATTATGCAGCCTTTGACGCTTGAATTCCTGTAAAACAAAACTTACTGACTTCCTCCTCCTCTTCCCGTCAGAGCATTTCTATTGATCTAGCGCCACCTGCTGGCATCTAGGAGCGCTGCAGCTGAATAGTTTTCTCTTTGGGTGTTGATTGCTAAAGTTCTTTTCACTAATTCAGTGAATTCATTGTGTGAGAACTCTGTGTCCAGCGTGATGCTAGATAATAATGGTGAAGAAAATGTGGTCAGGGAGATAGTATAGTGGTTATGCAAAAATCTTTCAGACCAGAGGCCTCAGGCTTGTAGGTTCAAGCCCCAGCACCACCATAGCCAGCGCTAAGCCCTGATAAAAATTAATTAATTAATTTTTTAAAGAAAGAGTTTTTGCAGTCTGGAAGGCAGCACAGTAGGTAGAGCCTTGGACTTAAAAATAACAAATCCTGAGTTTTATCTTCAGCATTGAATATGCCAGAGTGGTGTTCTAGCTCTCTCCTCATTCTCTCTCTCATATGTTAATAAATAAATCTAAAAAAAAAAAAAAAGAGGGGGGAGGCAGGCGGTAGCGCAGCGGGTTAAGCGCACGTGGCGCAAAGCGCAAGGACCAGCGTAAGGATCCCAGTTCGAGCCCCCCCCCCACCTGCAGGGGAGTCGCTTCACAAGCAGTGAGGCAGGTCTGCAGGTGTCTGTCTTTCTCTCCCCCTCTCTGTCTTCCCCTCCTCTCTCCATTTCTCTCTGTCCTACCTAACAACAACTACAACAATAAAACAACAAGGGCAACAAAAGGGAAGAAAGAAAGAGAAAAAAGATATTAAAAAAAGAAAGTCTAAAAAAATTGTCCATATCTGCTATAATACTCATTATACTAACTCTTCTACAAGGTGGAGTGAGGGTGGGGGTGGTGACAATAGTTTAGTTGTGTCCTCAATATAAAGTGTTAGCGGAAAAACAAATGTTCTTTAGTTACAAAAAGAAAAAAGAAAGAACAATCCTGGACCTAAAGACTGGAATAGTGCAGATGAAGTGTGGGGGGTATTCCCTGCATGCTCTTGTGTACTTCTGCTTTCAGGTATATATTTTTCCCCTAGTTTATGGGCACGGGTGAACCTATGCTCTATCTCAGGGGACCTGGACTATATCTAGGTTTGGGGACTTTATTGGGGAGTGGAACACCTGGAATGGAATTAGAGAATACTATGAAAGGAAAGGTCTCACCTGAGTGATGAAGCTGAAGGGTTGTCATTCCACACCTGAAGTCTCTGGTCACAGTCTGAAGCGAAGCATGCTGGGGTGGCACTCGTTGCGTTGATTAGGTTGCGATCTGCGGATGCAATATTATTTGATTTGAATTGAGAGCAGCATGCAGAAAAGTGGGCCCCACCCTAAGGTTCCAGGACTGGGGGAAATATAGGCTGTATAGTGGAAATGTGAGGTTCCTGTTGTCTTAGGGTTCAAGAAGACAATGGATAGTTATTGTTATCGTCACATTATTTGGTGATAGGGTTAACTTTGGAAAGTCCCTTTGATAGGCTCTGGGGTATAATATCCAGCATCTTGTATATAGCTGTGCCAGGGTTTGCTTCTGTTCTCCCTGGTCTAGGCTTTTGGGAGAGACAACATATCAAAGACAGCCTATGTATTAAAAAAGACTCAGTCTGTGTTTTAAGAAGTTCTAGACATATCATCTTTAGGTCTTTAGGTCCATGATTGTTCAACAATTTGTTTGGCTTTGTATGTTAACTCTCTTTTCAACCACCAGGTTCTGGATACCAGCAAGATGCTGACCAGACTTCCCTGGACAGACGACCCCATCAATGTGTACTGGAGCTCTGCTTCCTCAGAGCCCCACCCTACAAGGGAAAGAGAGAGGCAGACTGGGAGTATGGATCGACCAGTCAACGCCCATGTTCAGTGGGGAAGCAATTACAGAAGCCAGACCTTCCACCCTCTGCAACCCACAATGACCCTGGATCCATGCTCCCAGAGGGATAGAGAATGGGAAGGCTTTCAGGGGAGGGGGTGGGATATGGAGATCGGGTTATGGGAATTGTGCGGAATTGTACCTCTCTTATTCTATGGTTTTGTTAATGTCTCCTTTCTTAAATTAAAAAAAAAAAAAGAAAAGAAAGAAACAACATTGTCTTACTCATAAAATGGCTCAGGGTTGTAAAGACTGCTATCCAGAGACAAATTTGTTAGCACAATTAGAGACTGTCACTTAGCAGATACCTTTTAAAACATATTTTATTGATATTTATTTATTGGATAGAGGCAAAGAGAAATCAAGGGGGAAAGGAGAGTGGTCCCAAAGGTAATGCAGTGGATAAAGCATTAGACTCTCTAGCACGAGGTCCTGAGTTCAATCCCCAGGAGCATATATACAAGAGTGAAGTCTAGTTCTTTCTCTCTCTCCTCCTATCTTTCTAATAAACAAAATGCTAAGAAAAAAAAAGAGGGGAGATATAGCAAGGGAGAGAGACATAGAAACACCTGCAATACTGCTTCACCACTCAGGAAGCTTCCCGTCTGCAGATGGGGATGGAGGTCTTGAACTCAGGTCTTCAAGCATTATTCCTTAACCAGGTGTGCCACTACCCAGCCCAACCAGATAGATTTTTTACAAGTTTCTTACTCAAGTTAACCATAACAAAGAGCAGAATATGCCTGTGGATACAGTGATTCATGATCTGAATGTAATGAGGAGGGCTTAAAGAACATTCTATTGCCTGATGTTGGGTGCTTATAGAGAAAAATTTTGGAGAGGGAAGGGCAGGCAGTGTTGTACCGGGTTAAGCGTACATAGTACAAAATGCAAGGACCCGCACAAGGATCCCAGTTAGAGCCCCTGGCTCTCATTTGCAAGAGGGGTCACTTCACAAGTGGTGAAGCAGGCCTGCAAGTATCTGTCTTTCTCTCCCCCTCTTTATCTTCCCCTTCCCTCTCAAGTTCTCTCTGTCCTACCCAAAAAATAGGAAAAAAATGGCCGTAGGAGCAGTGGATTCATAGTGTAAGCACCAACTCCCAAAAAAACCCAACACTGGTGACAACAAAAAATAATATAATATAGGCCGCCCTATCATCTGGGGCCCTAGTCAGAGAATCCTGGGATTCCCACATAGATATGATGGGCCTAGACTTCTAACAGATCCCCATCAGGAACAGCATCATAAGCCTTGTGGGCCTCTACAGGACCTTGCCTCAATGTAGAACAACAGTGGTAGGGACTGCCGCACTTCCTGAAGGGAGGCTGGGTCAACATATTCTACCTGTGAGAAACACGGGTCCTGAAATGAGTGTAGCCTAGAATATTCCTAGGTATGATCATGGACTATGAACTTAGACCTACAGGGATGCAGAGGTCACACAGGCTTCTGTGCTAAATAGGGTCTACAATTAACTGTATTTATAACTTTTCCTGTATTTGGGAACTACTCTCTGCCCTAACCCAGCTTTCTAGTCCTTTTTCCAATTCTGACACTGTCACCCCAGACAATACCTTTAGCCCACCTGCATGTTAGCCGTCAGGCACAGGCCCCTTGGAATATACCTAAAATAGACTCCCTAGCTTTTTCCAAAATGGAAACTTCAAATCTCATCTGCTATATTCTTACCTTTAGGTTCCTGATTATTAAACAATTTGTTCTGCTTTATATCTTAATGCTTTTTAAGCACCAAGTGGCAGATGCTACCATGAGGCCAACCTGACATTTCTGGGCTAATGATCTCACCAATGTGTCCTGGAACTCTACCTCTCCAGAGGCCTACCCCACTAAGGAAAGAGACAAGCAGAGAGTATCCATCCACCTGTCAGTGCCCATGTCCAGCGGAGAAGTAATTACGGAAGTCAGACCTTCCACCTTCTGCACCTCATAATGAGTCCATACTCTAGAGGGATAAAGAATAGGGAACCTTCCTTCCAGGTGTCATCAGGATGCCAGCCAGACTTCCCTGGATTGAAGACACCACCAATGTGTCCTGGAGCTCAGCTTCCCCAGAGACCCATCCTACTAGGGAAAGAGAGAGGCAGACTGGGAGTGTGGACCGACCAGTCAACGCCCATGTTCAGCGAGGAAGCAATTACAGAAGCCAGACCTTCTACCTTCTGCAACCCTCAATGACCCTGGGTCCATGCTCCCAGAGGGATAGAGAATGGGAAAGCTATCGGGGGAGGGGGTGGGATATGGAGATTGGGCGGTGGGAATTGTGTGGAGTTGTACCCCTCCTACCCTATGGTTTTGTGAATTAATAAAAAAAAAAAAAAAAAAAAGAATAGGGAACCTTCCAATGGAGGGAGCAGGATACAGAACTCTGGTGGTGGGAATTGTATGGAATTGTACTCCTCTTATCCTACAGTCTTGTCAATCATTATTAAATCAATAATAATAAATAAAAAATTTAAAAATATTATCCCCTTCCATATCTTTGTTTTTAAGTATCTTTTTAATATATTTATTTGTTTACCCTTTTGTTGCCCTTGTTTTTTATTGTTCTTGTAGTTATTATTGTTGTCGTTACTGATGTCATCGTTGTTGGATAGGACAGAGAGAAATTGAGAGAGGAGGGGAAGACAAAGAGGGGAAGAGAAAGATAGACAGTTGCAGACCTGCTTCACCACCTGTGAAGGGACTCCCATGCAGGTGGGGAGTCCAGAGCTCAAACTGGGATCCTTATGCTGGTCCTTGCACTCCGTGCCAAGTGCACTTAACCTGCTATGCTACTGCCCAACTCCTTCCTTCCGTATTTTTGAAATGCTACCAACATCACATATTAAAATTCCAGTTGGTGGTCCAGGAAGTGGTGCAGTGGATAAATCATTGGACTCTCAAGCATGAGGTCCAGAGTTCAGTCTCTGGCAGCTCATCACCAGAGTGATGTCTGGTTCTTTGTCTCTCTCTTCCAGTCTTTCTCATTAATAAATAGATAAAAATCTTTTTTAAAAATTCCAGATGCAATTAGGTTTAGTCTTAACTTTCTTTTTTCTTTCTTTTTCCTTCCTTTTTAAAAAACATTTTTATTTATAAAAAGGAAACATTGACAAAACTATAGAATAAGAAGGGTACAACTCCACACAGTTCCCACCACCAGAACTCTGTATCCCATCCCTTCCCCTGATAGCTTTCCTATTCTTTTTTTTTCTATTTTATTTTATTTTATTTTATTTTGCCTCCAGGGATATTTCTGGGGCTCAGTGCCTGCACCATGAATCCACTGCTCCTGGAGGCCAATTTTCCCCCTTTTGTTGAGCTTGTTGTTGTAGCCTTGTTGTGGTTATTATTGTTATTTTTGATGTCATTCGTTGTTGGATAGGACAGAGAAAAATGGAGAGAGGAGGGGAAGACAGAGAGGGGGAGAGAAAGACAGACACATACACACTTGCTTCACCGCCTGTGAAGCGACTCCCCTGTAGGTGGGGAGCTGGAGGTTTGAGGATCCTCTGGCCTATCCTTGCGCTTCATACCACCTGGGCTTGACCCGCTGTGCTACCAACCAACCCCCAGCTTTCTATTCTTTAACCCTCTGGGAGTATAGAACCAAGGTCGTTGTGGGATGCAGAAGATTGAAGGTCTGGCTTCTGTAATTGCTTCCCCGCTGAACATGGGCGTTGTCAGGTCAATCCATACTCCCAGCCTGTCTTTCTCTTTGCCTAGTAGGGAAGGGGTCTGGGGAAGTGGAATTCCATCACACATTGGTGGGGTTGTCTGTGCAGGGAAGTCTGGTTGGCATCATGCTAGCATCTGGAACCTGGTGGTTGAAAAGAGAGTTAACATACAAAGCCAAAAAAATTGTTGCCAATCATAGACCTAAAGGCTGGAATAGTGCAGATGAGGAGTTGGGGGGTCCTCCATTTTGTAGATAGCTAGTAGGCATATTTTAGTTATGTTTTAGTTTAGTTCCAAAGGGCCTGTGGGGGGGGTTGTTTTGTTTTGTTTTGTTTTTTTGCCTGAGCCTGAAATCTGATATGCAGGTGGATCCTAATTATTGTCTGGGAAGATGATGTCATGGCTGGGAGAAGGACCAGAAAGCTGGATCAGGGAAGAGAGTAGCTCCCAAAAAAAGGGAAAGGGGTATAAATATTGTTGATTGTAAACCCCATCGATTTGATGTGATCTGGGGCCCATATTCAGTTTAAGAGCCCATGTGACCTTAAGAGACCATGTAGGTCTGAGCTCACATTCTGTGGTCCTAAGTAGGAATGTTCCAAGCTGCCCCAATATCAGGACCCATATTCTTCAGGTGTAGCATAGAGTATATTGTCCAGCCTCCCTTTGGAGGATGGAACATTTTCTACCATTGTTGATCCAAGTTGAGGGCAAGGTCCTATGGGGGCCCACAAAGGGGTCTATTGTGTTGTTTCTGATAGGAATGACCAGTAACAATGGAGAGAGGGATTTATTAGAGGTCTAGGCCCATCATATCTGTTTGTAATCTCAGTACTCTCCTAATAGGGCTCCAGCTGATGGGGTGGCCTGATGGTGACTAAAGAGTCATTGTTAAAGTATGCCAGTCTCTTGCCCTTATTCAGCTTTTGCAGTCCTGGCTTTGATAAGGTTAGCTTTGGAGTGAGTGAGAGAACTGTAATAGGAAGTAGGTGAGGAGGGTATCTAAGTCTAAATAGACACTATTTCATTATGAACTTGATACTGACTCACTACAGACTATTGTATATATTTTGCCCTAATTTATGGATACATGTGAACATATGCTCTATCTTACGGGACCTGGTCTATATCTTGGTTTTGGGATTTTGTTAGGAAGTGAACCTCCTGGAATGGAATTAGAGAATCCTATGAAAGGAAAAGTCTCACCCGAGTAATGAGGGTGAAGGGCTGACATTCCAGGCCTGACGTTTCTGGACACAGTCTGAAGTGAAGCATGCTGAGGTGGTACTCGTTGCATTGATTAGGCTGGGATCAGCGGATGCAATATCATTTGGTATGAATTGAGAGAAGCATGCAGGAAAGTGAGCCCCACCCTAGAGGTTCCAGGACTGGGGTAAATATAGGCTCTAAAGAGGAAGCAGGAGGTTCCTGCTGTCTTAGGGTTTAAGAAGACAATAGATAGTTATTGCTGTAATCACATTATTTGGCAGTTGGGTTAACTTTGAAATATCCCTGTGTTAGGATTTGCTATATCATACACACCATCACCATAATTTATGTCCTTTGACATTATTTGCATATAGCTGTGCCACCAGTTGCTTCTGTTCTGCCTGGTTTAAGCTTTTTTTTATTTTTTAAAATTTTTCTTTCTTTATTGGGGAATTAATGTTTTACACTCAACAGTAAATACAATAGTTTGTACATGCATAACATTCCCCAGTTTCCCATATAACAATACAACCCCCACTAGGTCCTCTGTCATCCTTCATGGACCTGTATTCTCCCCACCCACCCACCCCAGAGTCTTTTACTTTGGTGCGATACGCCAATTCCATTTCAGGTTCTACTTGTGTTTTCGTTTCTGATCTTGTTTTTCAACTTCTGCCTGAGAGTGAGATCATACCATATTCATCTTTCTGTTTCTGATTTATTTCACTTAACAGAAATTTTTCAAGGTCCATCCAAGATCAGCTGAAAATGGTGAAGTCACCATTTTTTACAGCTGAGTAGTATTCCATTGTGTATATATATCACAACTTGCTCAGCCACTCATCTGTTGTTGGACACCTGGGTTGCTTCCAGGTTTTGGCTATTACAAATTGTGCTGCCAAGAACATATGTGTACACAGATCTTTTTGGGTGGATGTGTTGGGTTCCTTAGGATATATCCCCAGGAGAGGAATTGCAGGGTCATAAGGTAGGTCCATTTCTAGCCTTCTGAAAGTTCTCCAGACTGTTCTCCACAAAGGTTGGACCAATTGACATTCCCACCAGCAGTGCAGGAGGGTTCCTTTGACCCCACACCCTCTCCAGCATTTGCTGCTGTTACCTTTTCTGATGTATGACATTCTCACAGGAGTGAAGTGGTATCTCATTGTTGTCTTTGCATTTCTCTGACAATCAGAGACTTGGAGCATTTTTTCATGTGTTTCTCAGCCTTTTGGATCTCTTCTGTGGTGAATATTCTGTCCAAGTCCTTCCCCCATTTTTGGATGGGGTTATTTGTTGTCCTATTGTTGAGTTTGGCAAGCTCTTTATATATGTTGGTTATTAAACTCTTATCTGATGTATGGCATGTAAAGATCTTCTCCCATTCTGTGAGGGGTCTCTTGATTTGGGTAGTGGTTTCTTTTGCTGTGAAGAAGCTTTTTAATTTGATGTAGTCCCATAGGTTTATACTTCCTTTAGTCTTCTTTGTAATTGGATTCGTTTCATTGAAGATGCCTTTAACATTTATGTGGAAAAGAGTTCTGCCAATATTTTCCTCTAAGTATCTGATAGTTTCTGATCTAACATCCAAGTCCTTGATCCACTTGGAATTTACCTGATTTAAGCTTTTAAGAGCCAACATATCAAAGACTCAGCCTATGTATTAAAAAGATTCAGTCTATCATTTTAAAAGTTTGAGACATTCAATCAATTTTTCCCCTCTCATATTAATTAAATGATGATTTATATGACTACAAATTAATAGGAGTGTACAGAAACACTATTCCCACCACCAAAAGACTGTGTCCCATCCCATCCCTCCCCCCCACCCCACCCCCACCCTGTGAAGCTGCACATCCACCCTCACCCTCAACCCAGGGTTTTTACTTTGGTGCCCTACTCCAATTTTTTTTTTTTTATGAGAGCACTGATAAGCTTTGGCTTATGGTGGTGCAGGGACTGAACCTGTGACTTAGGAGCTTCAGGCATGAGAGTCTTTTTTGCATAACCATTATGCTATCTACCCTGCCCTAGTCTCCATTTTCTACTCTGTTTTATTCATCTATATATTCATGTGCCAATGCTGTCTTTAAATTATACATACTTTATAATGTTTTAAAAACTGGCAGAGTTAGGGAGCTGGGCAGTTGTGCAGCAGGTGCAAAGTGCAAGGACCTGAGTAAGGATCCCGGTTCAAGCCCCCAGCTCCCCACCTGCACTATGAATCCACTGCTCCTGGAGGCCATTTTTCCCATTTTGTTGCCCTTGTTGTCATTATTATTATCATCGCTGATGTTGTTGGATAGTACAGAGAGAAATCAAGAGAGGAGGGGAGACAGAGAAGGAGAGAGTAAGACACTTGCAGACCTGCTTCACCGCCTGTGAAGCAACCCCTCCTGCAGGTGGGGAGCCAGGGGCTTAAACCGGGATCCTTATGCTGGTCCTTGTGCTTCAGAACGCCATGTATGCTTAACCCGCTGAGCTACCGCGCAACCTCCTTAGAGTGCTTTCTTAAAAATAAAGTAGTAAGAGATGGGTGGTAGCACACTTGGTTGAGCACACACATTACCATATGCAAGGATCTGGGTTTTAGCCCACTGTCCCCACCTGCAGGGGGGATGCTTCATAAACTATGAAGCAGGGCTGTAGGTGTCTCTCTTTTTTCTCTCTTTTTATCTCCCCTTTCTCTCTTAGTTTCTTTGTCTCTATCAACAAATAAATAAATAAAACTTAAAAAAAAAACACCAAAACGTTTGGATTTTGGGACAATTAAAACAACTTTCATTTCTGAAGATCCAATGTAAGAATAAAATGCATAAATAATTATCACACTGTAATCATTCCTTTATGTTCTTTTCATTCAAAACCACAATATTTTTCAGGGAACACAAGATAACGGGCTAATTTTTTTTTTGGCCTCCAAGTTTATTGCTGGGTTTCAGTTCCTACACTATGAACCCATTGCTCCTGGAAGCTGTTTTCCCCATTTTTGTTGCCCTTGTTGTTATTGTTGTTGTTGGATAGGACAGAAAGAAGTCAAGAGAGAAGGGGAAGACAGAGGGGGAGAAAAAGATAAACAACTGCAGACCTGTTTCACAGCTTTCGAAGTGACACCCCTGCAGGTGGGGAGCCAGGGCCTCAAACCCAGATCCTGACGCCAGTCCTTGTGCTTCACACCATGTGTGCTTAACCCGTGGCCCTACTGCCTGGCCCTCCCTAAATTTAGTCTTAAGATATTTTATATATACTTTGCCAAAGTGGTTTCACAGGCTATGACACTACGCAACTAGAAAAACTCTTTTATATTAAATTTGAACATTTTCCAATAGTCTTAAGTTATATCTAACTTATTTTTCTTATTATGAACTTGTTTTAAAAGAGTTTAAACAATTTTAATAAGTCACAGGGTTTGCTAATAGTAGAGGTACTCCAGTTAATGCTCAAAATGTGATCAGGAGAAAAGCAAATATTATAATACAATCTTTACCAATACAAACTGAATCTCCCTCTCCCGCCCTATCCCTTAAAAATCTAGTGAAAAAGGGAGTCGGGCTGTAGCGCAGTGGGTTAAGCGCATGTGGCGCAAAGCGCAAAGACTGGCATAAGGATCCTGGTTCAAGCCCCGGCTCCCCACCTGCAGGGGAGTCGCTTCACAGGTGGTGAAGCAGGTCTGCAGGTGTCTATCTTTCTCTCCCCCTCTCTGTCTTCCCCTCCTCTCTCTATTTCTCTCTGTCCTATCTAACAACGGCGACAACAATTAATAACTACAACAATAAAAAAAAAGCAACAAGGGCAACAAAAGGGAATAAATAAATATAAAAAAATATCTAGTGAAAAAAAAAAGTCTCATTGTTTGAAGGTTCATCATTTCCAAACCACAATGAGTGGTTTGAGTAATTTACTAATTTTGCTTTCTATTATGTGCCTTTAGAGATACCTTACTAAAAAGGGATACCAGACAAAATGGAATGACATTTGTGGAATGTAATATTTAGTGACTATTCTGAAGTTATTGTTAGAGACATATTGAAAACTTTAAATAATTACATCCTAATTATATAGAACATTGGTCCAATAACATACAATTAGAAAACAGAAGCGTGGTCTGGGAGGTGGCGCATTGGATCCTCAAGCATGAGCTCCGGAGTTCAATCCCTAGCAGCACATGTACCAGAGTGATGTCTGGTTCTTTCTCTTTCACCCTCTCTCTCCCTTTCTATCTTCATGAGTAAATAAATAAAATCTTAAAAAAAAAAAAAAGAAAAGAAAACAGAAGCTGGGGTTGGGGAGACAGCATAATGGTTATCTAAATAGATTTTCATGCCTGAGGCTCTGAGGTCCCAGGTTCAATCCCCTTGCACTACCATCAGCTACAACTAAGCAATGCTCTAGTAAAAGACAAACAAGTAAACAAACAAAAAATAAATAAATACATTATTTATCCAAATGAATATTATAGCATTAATTAGCATTAGAGAGTTTAGTGCTAAGACTCTTTTTGAATTTTTCTTTAATTATTCATTTATTTTTATATTACAGAATTAAATGTCGACAGGTGTTTGAAACCACACCGTTCCCACCACCAGAGTTCTGAATCTTCAGTCTCCCCACTGCAATCCACCACAGTCCCCCTAAGATTGTACACATGGGCCAACCATCATCTCTACAACTATCTGTCCACATTTATACATAGTTGCCCCTTATTTTTCTGATTCAATCCTCTCTTCCCCTCCAAGCCACTCATGACAACATAAATACCTCCACATGTCCCTCTCCTTTCCCTTCTCTCTCTCTGTGTACTAATGGGGCTGGGGTTCAGAGCCCTCTTATCCTCATCCTATCACTTCTCCCCCACTGGGAGTGTGAATCAAGGTTATTTTTGGGAACAGAAGGTAGGAGTTCTGGCTTCTGTAATTGCTACTCTGCTGAACGTGGGCATTGACAGGTCGATCCATACCCCCAGCTTGTTTCTGTCTTTCGCTAGTGGACCAGAGCTCTGGAGATGTGAGGGTCCAGGACACATTGGTGAGGTCGTTTGCCCAGAGAAGTCAGGGTGGAGTCATCTGTAACTTGGTGTCTGGAAGGTGGTATGACCTAAGTTGAGACAAAATGGTTAATGAACAGGAACCAAAAAGTAGGAGTAGAGTAGATGAGATTAGGGATTTTAGGGTAGAAGAAAGTTAGGAAATCCATGTTTAGGCATGCTCCTTGGGGGCACACAACTATGGTAGTTTTGCTTGAGTTTGGTAGCTAGTCTGAGGTTGGATAAGAATATTGTCAGAGAGAATGGTATCAGAGTAGAGAAAAAGGCCTAGAAAGCTGGATTAGGGCAGGGAATAGCTCCCATTCTTGAAAGAAAAAAAAATTTGTGGGGAATTGGGCAGTAGCACAGCAGGTGGCACAAAGCTCAAGGACTGGAGTAAGGATCCCGGTTCAATCTCCTGGCTCCCCACCTGCAAGGGAGTCATTTACAGGTAGTGAAGGAGGTCTGCAGGTGTCTGTCTTTCTCTCCCCCTCTCTGTCTTCCCCTCCTCTCTCCATTTCTCTCTGTCCTATCCAACAACGACAACAGTAATAACTACAACAATAAAACAACAAGGGCAACAAAAGGGAATAAGTAAATATTTTTTTAAATTCTTTGGCTAAAATTAACTATTTACCTCCATCCACCTGCTCCATATATATATATATATATATACTTACATTTAGCACCAGGGCCTGTGTAGCCTCTAAGTCCCTATTGGTCTGAGCTTATAGCTCATGGTCACAACTGGGAACATTGCAGGCTGTACTTATTTCAGGACCAGTCTTTTTCGAGTGCAAGGCAGGATACCCCCAACTTCCCTTCAGAAACTGACACTATCCCTACAGTCTTGGCATTATGGTGAAGACAAGGTCCTGGGAGGGCCTGCAAGATGCATTCCTTATGGAAGCAACCAGTGGTAGTGGAGAGAGAGGGACCCTTTCAAGGTCTAGACCCATGATATGTGTATGGGAATCCAAAGATTCCCTAACTAGGGTCCCAGATAATCAGGTGATGTGATATTCACCAAACAGGCCATTATTAAGTGGGCCAGTCTCTTGCCCTTATCCAACTTTCATAGTCCTCTCTTTATCTGATGATCTTAGATTTTCTCTCAGTTGTTTAGGCGTTGAGTATCATTTGTTGAGCCCAGCCAGAGTTAGGTTTTGGGGGTCTGTCTTCTTTGGGTCTTTCTGTTAGGCTGTCCTGCTAATTTGGTCTCAATTACAGAATTTATGATGCCTTCTTTAGGCAGTTCAACCACTATTGAGCACTTTGACTTTGAGTTATATGATTGCCCCTTGTTTATGGATACGTGTACACCTGTATCCAGTACCCTAAACCCTAGCCTAATCTGGTATCTGTTACCTAGTTAAGTGACGTGCCATCTAACATGGATGTAGGTAGTCCCATGTGTTAGAAAAGGTCTCACCAGATTTGAAGAGTTGCGAGGTTGACTTCTCAGGCTGGTATCTCTGGTTACAGTCCACAGTAGGATTTCAGTAGCGGCAGAATGTGGGGTGGCAGCACCAGTAGTGATTTGGTCAGAGGCAACAGAGGTAGTATGGCGGTAAGGAATCATAGAGAAGGAATATCAAGAAGTATGGGCCTATAGTCCTAGAGGTACCAGGACTAGGAGAAATGGAGATCTTAGAGAGAATGCAAGGGGTTTCTTATAGTCTTAGAAAGGATATAGGGGAGTCAGGCAGTAGCCCAGTGGGTTAAGCACTCGTGGTGCCAAGTGCAAGGACCGGAGTAAGGATCCCAGTTCGAGCCCCCGGCTCCCCACCTGCAGGGGAGTCGCTTCACAGGCGGTGAAGCAGGTCTGCAGGTGTCTGTCTTTCTCTCCCCCTCTCTGTCTTCCCCTCCTCTCCCCATTTCCCTCTGTCCTATCCAACAACAATAACATCAATAACAACAACAATAATAATAACTACAACAATAAGAACAAGGGCAACAAAAGGGAAAGTAAATAAATAAATATAAAAAATTTAAAAATAAAGGATATAGAATATCAATAATTAATTATTATTATAGCCAGGTTAGTTGGGGGTTGTTTTCTATGATAAATATAATGGTTAGTATCTATATTAATATACTTGATTTCACTATGCCTTGAACCCTTTTAGTGGTATCTGAGCCTCTTTGTATTTTAGATACTTACAAGGTCAAAAGATCTTGACCTATCTAGCCTAAAGCTATATTTGATTTAGATGTTTACAGAACTATATTTGCAGACACATTTTTAGAGCTCCATGAACAATTTAATTGCATTATCAGAGTTTGATTATCTTGCAAATCTAAGATATTAACTGTTTAGGCAAAAGCTAATATTTGTGCTTAGGGCCATGGTTTAGGCAGTTAGGGACCTTGAGATATTAAATCTACCCCTTCCTCCACATGTTGTATTACTAGTGATAGGAATAAAATTTCACATCTTTCCCACCACCGAGAGTCTGTCCTCCCCACTCTCCCTTAGGAGACTAATACCACTATAGTTTTAAACATGGGTTAAACATGGGTTGGGTTGTGTCTGGTTGTTTATTTATTTATTCCTTTACTTGGCCTCCAGGGTTATTGCTGGGGCTCAGTGCCTGCACTACCACTGCTCCTGGAGGCCATTTTTCCCACTTTGTTGCCCTTGTTGGTGTCATTATCATTATTGTTGTCATTGCTGTCATTTTTGTTGGATAGGACAGAGAGAAATGGAGAGAGGAGGGAAGACAGAGAGGGGGAGAGAAGGACAAACACCTGCAGACCTGCTCATGAAACGACTCCCCTGCAGGTGAGGAGCCAGGGGCTTGAATAGGGATCCTTATGCCTGTCCTTGCGCTTCACACCATGTGCACTTAACCCGTTGCACTACTGCCCGACCCCCCTGGTTGTTTATTTTCAGTATGTGTGCTCAGTTCTCTAAAGTCCACATATGAGTGAAACCATCCTGTAGCTTTCCTTTACCTCTTTGCGTATTTCACTAAGCATAATGTTCTCGAGTTCCATCCATTTATCTCAAAGGATGTAAAATCATCTTTTTTATTTCTGAGTAGTACTCCATTGATTATATGTCCCATAAATTTTTATTCAGTCATCTGTCAAGGGACATTTTGGTTGCTTCCAAATTTTTGCTATTGTGGCTAATGTGGCTATGAACATGGGGGTACATATGTCCCTTCAAATTAGTAATAATATCTCTTTTGGATAAATGCTTAGGAGTGGAATTGCTGGATCTTAAGGTATTTCCATCTGTATTTGCTTAAGGATTCTCCATACTGTTCTCCATAATGGTTGTACCATTTTGCATTCCCACCAGCAGTGTATTAGAGTTCCTTTCTCTCCACATCCTTTCCAACTTTTTTTTTTTTTTTAATGCAGGGCAAACACTTTATTTAAAAGATCCATTTACTTACTAGAAGTGGTGAAAGTTGTGGTCCAGGAGGTGGCGCAGTGGCTAAGGCACTAGACTCTCAAGCATGAGAGTTCAATCCCCAGCAGCACATGTACCAGAGTGATGTTTGGTTCTTTCTCTCTCTCCTAACTTTCTCATTAATAAATAAATAAAATATTTTTTTAAAAAAGAGGGAGGTGGCACAAAGCTCAAGGACCGGCATAAAGATCCTGATTCAAGCCCCCAGATCCCCTCCTGCAGGGGAGTCGTTTCACAATCGGTGAAGCAGGTCTGCAGGTATCTATCTTTCTCTCCCCCTCTCTGCCTTCCCCTCTTCTCTCCACTTCTCTCTGTCCTATACAACAACAACATCAATAACAACAACAATAATAACTACAACAATAAAACAACAAGGGCAACAAAGGGGAAATTAATTAATTAATTAATTAATAAAGTGGTGAAAGTTGTAAAATCAGCAAAACAGTTATTTTCTCTTTTAAAACAGAAGATGTGGTCTTTTACTCATAAGGTCCATTACATCAAAATAACAAAACAGGTCTAGTAGTTCATTTAAGAAAACCCAGCATTACCAAGTAAAGAAACACAAATACGGAGAGTCAGGCGGTAGCGCAGCAGGTTAAGTGCACGTGGTGCAAAGCACAAGGTCTGGCATAAGGATCCTGGTTTGAGCCCCCGCTCCCCACCTTCAGTGGAATCACTTCACAAGCAGTGAAGCAGGTCGGCAGGTGTCAAAAAAAAAAAAAAAAAAAGAAAAAGAAAAAAACCACAAATACCTTGAAAATAAAATAAATCAGTCTGCCTTAACAAATTACACTCATACTAATGAAATTTTAATCTTCTCTTACAGCCCACAACCAAAATCCAAATTGTTGAACAGTCCTCAGAAAAATTGTAATGTAAAATGAAGATCTCAGTTTAGATATCATCAATGTCTTCATCATCATCTCCAATGTCATCAAACTGAATTTCATCATTATCCCCAGGATCAAATGTATTCATTTCATTGATTTTAGCATGCTCAGGAAGCTCGCCATAGGCCTTCAAACTTCTAGCTTCATCTGCTTTCTATTTTAAAATCACATCAGCCTTATTATCCTGGTAGTCTCATAGACCAACCAATGTAATGTCTGAGGTCTTTATCCAAACCTTTTTCCTCAATTTTCTTCTGATGTGACATAACCTCTTTACACCATCAAAACACACTGCTTCTAATCGATCACTGCCCAACATTTTGATGACTTGTGCCTACTCTTGTCCATCTTCTTTGAATACTAGCTCTCTCTTCTTGGATTAATTTTCATTCTTACCTCTGTGTCTTTTTTTTTTGGGGGGGTATTACAGGAATTTTAAAAATATATTTATTTTCCTTTTTGTTGCCCTTGTTTTTTTTTTATTGTTGTTGTAATTATTACTGTTGCTGTTGTTGATGTCGTTGTCGTTGGATAGAACAGAGAGAAATGGAGAGAGGAGGGGAAGACAGAGGGGGAGAGACAGATAGACACCTGCAGACCTGCTTCACTGCTTGTGAAGTGACTCTCCTACAGATGGGGAGCCAGGGGCTTGAACTGGGATTCTTAGGCCAGTCCTTGCACTTTGCACAACCTGTGTTTAACCGACTGCGCTACCACCCGACTCCCATTTACAGGAGTTTTTATTGTTTAAGACCTCTACGTCTATTTTTACCTACTTTACCTTCATTCTTTTTTTTTAATTTATTTATAAAATGGAAACACTGACAAGACCATAGGATAAGAGGGATACAATTCCCACCACCAGAACTCTGTATCTCATCCACTCCCCTGATAGCTTTCCTATTTTTTATCCCTCTGGGAGTATGGACCCATTATGGGGTGCAGAAGGTGGAAGGTCTGGCTTCTGTAATTGCTTCCCCACCGAACATGGGCGTTGACAGGTCAATCCATACTCCCAGCCTGCCTCTCTCTTTCCCTAGTGGGGTGGGGATCTGGGGAAGTAGAGCTCCAGGATACATTGGTGGGGTCATCTGTCCAGGGAAGTCCAGCTGGTATCATGGTAGCATATGGAACCTGGTGGCTGAAAAAGAGTTAACATATAAAGTCAAACACACTGTTAACTAATCATGAACCTAAAGACTGGAATATTGAAGATGAAGATTTGGAGTCTCTGTTTTGGCAATAGCTATAGTAGGTCTACTGTAGGTATATTCCCTTGTCTATAGGGTAAAGTCTCCAAAAATGTCTTTAGTATTAATGTCATTAAATGTTTCACCAATATATTTTTCTATGTATTTTATACTTTCAGGTCTGATATTCAGATCTTTGATCCATTTTGAGTTAATATTGGTGTATGGTGTTAACTGGTGGTCTAGTTTCATATTTCTACATGTGGTTGTCCAATTCTGCCAACACCATTTGTTAAAGAGACACGTTTCTTTTCCCCAATGGGTAGGTTTGGCCCCTTTGGTGCTAAGACTCTCTCACTTGTTACTTTTTTTTAAAAAAATATTTTATTTATTTATTTATGAGAAAGAGAACAGGAGAGAGAGAAAGAACCAGACATCACTCTGGTACATGTGCTGCCAGGGATTGAACTCAGAACCTCATACTTGAGAGTCCAGTGCTTTATTAACTGTGCCACCTCCCGGACCACTCACGTGTTACTTTAAAGATATTTTATTAGTGATTTGATAGTGATTTACGTGATTTCATAATAGGGGTTGGGCCAGGCAGTGGTGCACCTGGTTGGGTACACACATTATCCTGCTCAAGGACCAGGGTTCAAGTCTCCGGTCCTACCTGCAGAGGGGAAGCTTCACAAATTCTCTTTTTCCTCCCTCCCTATCTCCACCTTGTTTCTCAACTTCTCTCTATATCCAATAAATAAATAAATAAAATTAGTTTAAAGAAATAATAATAGGGGGGACAGGTGGTGGTGCACCTGATTGAGAGCACACATTACAGTGCACAAGGACCCAGGCTCAAGCCCCTGGTCCCCACATGTAGGGGAAAGCTTCACAAGTGGCGAAGCAGGGCTGCAGGTGTCTATCCGGCTCTCTCCCTATCTCCCCCTCCCCTTTCAATTTCTCTTAGTCTCTATCCGATAATAAACAAATTAAAATATCTTTAAAATAATAATAGGGGCAGAGGATAGACAGCATCATGGTTATGCAAAAGAGACTCTAATGACTGAGGCTCCAAACTCCTATGTTCAATTCCCTGCACCACCATAAACCAGAGCTGAGCAGAGCCTTAGTAGAGAGAGAGAAGGAGAGAAAGAGAGAGAGAGAAGGGAGAGGTGGTAGAGAGAAGGGAGAGGTAGAGAGAGACACATGCAGCATTGCTTCACCACTCATGGAGCTTCCCTCCTGAAGGTGAGGGCTGTTTGAGCCCGGTTCCTTGCGGACTTGGACTCTAACATGCATGTTCTCCTTGATGCTCCACCACCTGGCCTCCTCTGGAGGGTCTTTTTGCATAACCATTATGCTATCTCATTTATCCAGCCCTTAATTCTCTTCATATTCTGAACTATTTTTAAAGATGAAATATGGGGGGGTCGGGCGGTAGCACAGCGGATTGATGTGGCACCAAGTGCAAGGACTGGCATATGGATCCGGGTTCGAGTCCCCGGCACCCCACCTGCAGGGGAGTCGCTTCACAGGCGGTGAAGCAGGTCTGCAGTGTCTGTCTTTCCCCCTCTCTGTCTTCCCCTCCTCTCTCCATTTCTCTCTGTCCTTTCCAACAACAAACAACATCAACAATAATAACCACAACAAGGCTACAACAACAAGGGCAACAAAGGGGAGGGGGGACAAGTGGCCTCCAGGAGCAGTGGATTCATGGTGCAGGCACTGAGCCCCAGCAGTAACCCTGGAGGCAAAATAAATAAATAAATAAATAAATAAATAAATAAATGAAATATGGGAGTCGGGAAGTAGCGCAGCGGCGTGGCGCACAAAGCACAAGGACCGGACTAATGATCTGGGTTCGAGCCCCAGGCTCCCCACCTGCAGGGGGGGTCACTTCACAATCAGTGAAGCAGGTCTGCAGGTGTCTTTCTCTCTCCCTCTCTGTCTTCCCCTCCTCTCTCCATTTCTCTCTGTCCTATCCAACAACAACGACAATAATAACTACAACAATAAAACAACAAGGGCAACAAAAGGGAATAAACAAATAAAAATATATTTGACACACATATTAATTTCAGACACTCAACATAGTGATTTGATGTTTGTGCAAAATGTGAAACGATCATATTGTTTTAGAGAGAGAGACAGGAATTAAGAGGGGATGGGAAGACACAGAAGGAGAGAAGACTTGGAGAGATAGCATAATGGCTATACAAATAAACTTTTTTTTTAAGTTTTTTTTTTTTTTAATTTATTTCCCTTTTGTTGCCCTTGTTGTTTTTCATTGTTGTTTTTACTGATGTCGTCATTGTTAGATAGGACAGAGAGAAATGGTTTCTCTCCTCTCCTCTCCTCTCCCGGATCAACTAGGAATACCAAAGGAGAACACCCGGACCGAAACAAGACAGGACTAGAATGACCACAGGAACCACTAAATCACCCGTGAGTACAAACACGCGTGGCTGGTGACAGAGAGGAGAGAGGGGCCTAAGGAGAGATTAAGTGACTGCTAACAGTTCAACAGTTTGTCAGTGGAGACACCACCTCCAGTCTGCTACACCAACAAGGGGACAGCTGAAGGGAGGAAAGGACTCCCCAGAGACTCACCAAGTGCAACTCTGAGTCTCCATTGCTACTACCCTCAGAATCTGGAGCAGCGACAGGGAGGGACACCAGGGTACAGAGATCTAACCGGGAAACTCAGGAGAAGACCTATACCTCGGTGGCATAGCTGAGGGGCTGTGAAAGTCTCTTTGCATAACCACTGGATTATCTCTGCCACACCCTGCTTTATCTCTTGGTCAGGAGTCAGTGATTAAGCTAAGAAGCCTATTGATAGTTTAAAAGCCCACAGGCTCCCATAGCCTACAGGGGAAAAAAAAAAAGGCTTTTACACCACTGAACTCCAACTCAGGGATTGAAAAAACTGTTAACTTATATAAAATGGTTAAAACAACAAGAAAAAATATTGGAGACTCGAACCAGGACAAGAGTCCAGCTAAAAGTCCTCCAGAGGGTGAAGCACAAAACAACGAGTTCAACATCCAAACATTAGCCAAGGAAATAATAACAGGAGTGAGTAAAGAATTTGAAAAAATTGTAATCAGAAATGCAGGAACAATAAATGAGAATATGGAAGAAAATTCTAATAATCTCATGGTTATTAGAGAGCTGAAAGCTGAAATCGCTGAGCTAAGAAGGCAACTAGCTGAACAAGCTAAAACAGTATCAGAGCAGGGCAACAAAATAGATGAACTCCAGAAAGCAGTAGAGGGCAGAGAGAATAGAATCAATGAGGCTGAAAACAGAATTAGCAAGATTGAGGATGAATTAGAGACAACTAAAAAAGAAGTAAGAGATCTCAAAAAGAGATTAAGAGATGCTGAAAACAACAACAGAGTCCTATGGGATGACTTCAAAAGAAACAATATACGCATTATTGGCTTACCAGAGGAAGAAAGAGAAGGGGAGGAAGAAAGCATTCTCCAGGCCATAATAGCTGAAAATTTCTCTAGTCTAGACAACACCAAAGACATAAAGATTCAAGAAGCCCAGAGGGTCCCAAACAGAATTAACCCAGACCTAAAGACACCAAGACATGTCATAATTAGATTGGAAAGGAATAAGGATAAAGAAAGGATCCTCAAGGCTGCAAGAGAAAAACAAAGAGTCACCTACAAAGGAAAACCCATAAGATTAGCAGCAGACTTCTCCATACAAACACTACAGGCCAGAAGAGAATGGCAAGATACCTATCGAGTGCTCAATGAGAAAGGCTTTCAGCCAAGAATACTATATCCTGCTAGATTGTCATTCAGACTAGATGGAAGCATCAAAACCTTCTCAGACAAGCAACAGTTGAAGGAAGCAACCATCACCAAGCCTGCCCTGAAAGAAGTTCTGAAAGGTCTCCTATAAATAGTCAGACCACCACAAATAGGACATATATCAAAACACTCTAAAACTATACAAGAATGGCGTTAAAATATCTTCAATCTTTGATATCAATAAATGTCAATGGCCTGAATTCACCTATTAAAAGACACAGAGTAGGAAGATGGATCAGAAAACACAACCCAACAATATGTTGTCTACAGGAAACTCACCTAACGCAACAAGACAAACACAGACTTAAAGTGAAAGGATGGAAAACTATCATTCAAGCCAATGGCCCACAAAAAAGGGCAGGAACAGCTATTCTCATATCTGACATGATAGACTTTAAAATAGATAAGATTAAAAAAGATAGGAATGGACACTACTTAATGCTCAGAGGATCAGTCAATCAAGAGGACTTAACAATTATTAATATCTATGCACCCAATGAGAAGCCATCTAAATACATCAAACTTCTACTGAAAGAGCTACAGCAATATATTAACAGTAACACAATCATAGTAGGGGACTTCAACACCCCACTATCTCAACTTGACAGATCATCCAGGCAGAAAATCAGTAAAGACATAAGGGAGCTAAATGAAGAGATAGATAAACTAGAACTATTGGACATTTTCAGAGTCATTCATCCCAAGAAACTGGAATACACATTTTACTCAAATCCACATGGATCATTCTCAAGGATAGACCATATGTTAGGCCACAAAGACAGCATCAGCCTATTCAAGAGCACTGAAATCATCCCAAGCATCTTCTCAGACCACAGTGGAATTAAACTAACACTTAACAATCAACAAAAGATTAGTAACAGTCCCAAAATGTGGAAGCTCAACAGTACCCTTCTTAACAACTTCTGGGTCAAAGAGGAAATCAAGGAAGAAATCAAAATGTTTCGAGAGTTCAATGAAAATGAAGACACAAGCTATCAAAATATTTGGGACACAGCTAAAGCAGTCCTAAGAGGGAAGTTCATAGCTATACAAGCACACATTAGGAAACAAGAAAAGGCACAAATAAACAGCCTGATTGCACATCTTAAAGACCTAGAAGAAGAACAACAAAGGAATCCTAAAGCAACCAGAAGGACAGAAATTACTAAAGTTAGGGCAGAAATAAATAACATTGAGAATAGGAAAACCATACAAAAGATCAATGAAAGTAAATGTTGGTTCTTCGAAAGAGTAAACAAAATCGACAAACCTTTAGCCAGACTCACAAAACAAAAAAGGGAGAAGACCCAAATAAATCGCATAGTAAATGAAAGAGGATAAATCACAACAGACACTGCAGAAATTCAACATATCATGCGAGGCTTTTATGAACAACTATATGCCACCAAGCTAGAGAACCTGGAAGAAATGAATGATTTCCTAGATACCTACCAACTTCCAAAACTAAGTAAAGAGGAAGTGGATAACATGAACAGGCCCATCACAGCTAATGAAATTGAAACAGTTATCAAAAATCTTCCCAAAAATAAAAGTCCTGGACCAGATGGTTTTACAAATGAATTCTACAAAACTTTCAAAGAAGAACTAATACCTCTACTTTTAAAAGTCTTCCAGAAGATTGAAGACACTGGAATACTCCCTTCCAGCTTCTATGAAGCCAACATCACCCTGATACCAAAAGCAGACAGGGACACAACCAAAAAAGAAAACTACAGACCAATATCTCTGATGAACATAGATGCAAAAATATTGAACAAAATTCTAGCCAACCGGATACAGCAGTATATCAAAAAAATTGTTCATCATGACCAAGTGGGGTTTATCCCAGGCGTGCAAGGTTGGTTTAATATACATAAATCAATCAATGTGATCCACCACATCAACAAAAGCAAGACCAAAAACCACATGGTCATATCAATAGATGCAGAGAAAGCCTTTGACAAAATACAACATCCCTTTATGATCAAAACACTACAAAAAATAGGAATAGATGGAAAATTCCTGAAGATACTGGAGTCTATATATAGCAAACCTATAGCCAACATCATACTCAATGGTGAAAAACTGGAAGCATTTCCCCTCAGATCAGGTACTAGACAGGGCTGCCCACTATCACCATTACTATTCAACATAGTGTTGGAAGTTCTTGCCATAGCAATCAGGCAGGAGCAAGGAATTAAAGGCATACAGATTGGAAGAGAAGAAGTCAAACTCTCCTTATTTGCAGATGACATGATAGTATACATGGAAAAACCTAAGGAATCCAGCAAGAAGCTTTTGGAAATCATCAGGCAATACAGTAATGTGTCAGGCTATAAAATTAACATTCAAAAGTCAGTGGCATTCCTCTATGCAAACACTAAGTTAGAAGAAATTGAAATCCAGAAATCAGTTCCTTTTTCTATAGCAACAAAAACTATAAAATATCTAGGAGTAAACCTAACCAAAGAAGTGAAAGACTTGTATACTGAAAATTATGAGTCACTACTCAAAGAAATTGAAAAAGAAACAAAGAAGTGGAAAGATATTCCATGTTCATGGGTTGGAAGAATTAACATAATCAAAATGAATATATTACCCAGAGCCATCTACAAATTTAATGCTATCCCCATCAGATCCCAAGCACATTTTTTAGGAGAATAGAACAAATGCTACAAATGTTTATCTGGAACCAGAAAAGACCTAGAATTGCCAAAACAATCTTGAAAAAAAAGAACAGAACCGGAGGCATCACACTGCCAGATCTCAAACTGTATTATAGGGCCATTGTCATCAAAACTGCTTGGTACTGGAACATGAACAGACACACTGACCAGTGGAATAGAATTGAGAGCCCAGAAATGAGGCCCCTCACGTATGGACATCTAATCTTTGACAAAGGGGCCCAGACTATTACATGGGGAAAGCAGAGTCTCTTCAACAAATGGTGTTGGAAACAATGGGTTGAAACATGCAGAAGAATGAAACTGAATCACTGTATTTCACCAAATACAAAAGTAAATTCCAAGTGGATCAAGGACTTGGATGTTAGACCAGAAACTATCAGATACTTAGAGGAAAATATTGGCAGAACTTTTTTCCGCATAAATTTTAAACACATTTTCAATGAAACGAATCCAATTACAAGGAAGACTAAGGCAAGTATAAACCTATGGGACTACATCAAATTAAAAAGCTTCTTCACAGCAAAAGAAACCACTACCCAAATCAAGAGACCCCTCACAGAATGGGAGAAGATCTTTACATGCCATACATCAGATAAGAGTTTAATAACCAACATATATAAAGAGCTTGCCAGACTCAACAACAAGACAACAAATAACCCCATCCAAAAATGGGGGGAGGACTTGGACAGAATATTCACCACAGAAGAGATCCAAAAGGCTGAGAAACACATGAAAAAATGCTCCAAGTCTCTGATTGTCAGAGAAATGCAAATCAAGATAACAATGAGATATCACTTCACTCCTGTGAGAATGTCATACATCAGAAAAGGTAACAGCAGCAAGTGCTGGAGAGGGTGTGGGGTCAAAGGAACCCTCCTGCACTGCTGGTGGGAATGTCAATTGGTCCAACCTCTGTGGAGAACAGTCTGGAGAACTCTCAGAAGGCTAGAAATGGACCTACCCTATGACCCTGCAATTCCCCTCCTGGGGATATATCCTAAGGAACCCAACACATCCATCCAAAAAGATCTGTGTACACATATGTTCTTGGCAGCACAATTTGTAATAGCCAAAACCTGGAAGCAACCCAGGTGTCCAACAACAGATGAGTGGCTGAGCAAGTTGTGGTGTATATACACAATGGAATACTACTCAACTGTAAAAAATGGTGACTTCACCGTTTTCAGCCGATCTTGGATGGACCTTGAAAAAATCATGTTGAGTGAAATAAGTCAGAAACAGAAGGATGAATACGGGATGATCTCACTCTCAGGCCGAAGTTGAAAAACAAGATTAGAAAAGAAAACACAAGTCGAACCTGAAATGGAATTGGAGTATTACACCAAAGTAAAAGACTCTGGGGCATGAAAAATGATGAATTAAATAGTGGGGGTTGTATTGTTAAATGGGAATCTGGGGAATGTTATGCATGTAAAAAAAAAAAAAGAAGTAGAAACGCAAAGCAGAAATTGACTGAGTTTGGAGTATGGCACCAAAGTAAGAAAGCAGAAGTACACTAGAGTTTGCAGTGAGTACCTCCCTAATACTTCCTCTCCACTTTTCCAAGCTTTGGGTCCAGGATTGCTCAACAATTTGTTTGGCTTTGTATGTTAACTCTCTTTTCAGTCACCAGGTTCCAGATGCCATCAGGATGCCGGCCAGACTTCCCTGGATTGAAGACCCCACCAATGTGTCCTGGAGCTCAGCTTCCCCAGAGCCCCACCCTACTAGGGAAAGAGAGAGGCAGACTGGGAGTATGGACCGACCAGTCAACGCCCATGTTCAGCGGGGAAGCAATTACAGAAGCCAGACCTTCCACCTTCTGCAACCCTCAATGACCCTGGGTCCATGCTCCCAGAGGGATAGAGAATAGGAAAGCTATCAGGGGAGGGGGTGGGATAGGGAGATTGGGCGGTGGGAATTGTGTGGAGTTGTACCCCTCCTACTCTATGGTTTTGTTAATTAATCCTTTCTTAAATAAAAAAATTAAAAAAAAAAAAAGGAGAGAAATGGAGAGCAGAGGGGAAGACAGAGAAGGGAGGGAAAGATAGACACCTGCAGACCTGCTTCACCGCTTGTGAAGCGACTCCCCTGCAGGTGGGGAGCCGGGGGCTCGAACTGGGATCCTTTCAATGGTCCTTGCGCTTTGTGCCATATGTGCTTAACCTGCTGTGCTACCACCCGACTCCCTCAAATAAACTTTTTTAATAGATATTTATCTATGGTAATTTGTTTTATTTTTTTATTTTTATTTCTTTTCTCCAGGGTTATTGCTGGGGCTTGGTACCTGAACTTGAATCCACTGCTCCTGGAGGCCATTTTTCCCTTTTGTTGCCCTTGTTGTTTATCATGTTGTTTTTATTATTGTTGTTATTGCTGTTGTTGGATAGGACAGAGAGAGATCGAGAGAGGAAGGGAGGACAGAGAGGGGGAGAGAAAGACAGATACCTGCAGATCTGCTTCACCCTCTGTGAAGCGACCCCCCTGCAGGTGGGGAGCCAGGGGCTCAAACCAAGATCCTAATGCACAAAGAAACTTTTATGCCTGAGGCTCTGGGGTCCCAGGTTTAGTCCCCTGCACCACCATAAGCCAAAGCTAAGCAGTGACCAAGAGAGAGAGAGAGAGAGAGAGAGAGAGAGGACGAGGCAGCGCTGTTTCACAGATGGTGAAGTTTCTCTCTAGCAGGTTGGGACCAGATACTTAAACCCAGGTCCTTGTGCTGTGAAGTTCAGTTACACTTCCTGATGTGCACATGTCGCCACTGGGGCAAGTTAAACAGTGAAGAAACACCCATGCACATTCCTGTGTATGGCGAAATGATTGTGCCAGGCCCAGTTGCCAGGAGACTCCCCACAGTTTGGCTGTTACTCACTTGCAATCAACCAACTTGAGCCAAGCTGCGATTAACCTGTGTTTTTGTGGGGCCTGTTGATGTGACCGCAACATGCAACTTATCCTCTCCCTTGACAGGATAATTTCTCAGTTGTTGATCACTTTTTTTGAACTTCTCTTTTTTAATCTGTATTTCTCTAAGTGGTTCTTCCTGGTCCTTTTTATAGCCCAAACCTCAAATGTTCCAGCTTTGGAGTTAGTAGTACTTTGTCCACACCTTCGGGACTTCCAGGGTTTCGCAACTAATACTTGCTCAGACCTTTTCATTCTTTCATTACCACAGTAAAATTTTCTAATCCTTTCATTTATATTCTATCTAACCCCTTCCTTTGCTTTCACTGAGTTGCTTTAATGTCCTTTTTCTAATGATATGAATTAATTTTTTAAAAGTCAGTTTTTTAAAAAATTTATTTATTTTTATATTTATTTATTTATTTTTCACCAGAGCACTGTTCAGCTCTGGTTTATGGTGGTGCAGGGGACTGAACCTGGGACTTCAAAGCCTCAGACATGAGAGTCTGTTTGCATAACCATTATGCTATCTACCCTCTGCCCATGAACTAATTTTAATTCATATATTTTCACTTGTTCTTAGTAATGAATATATGTGTATACGTATGAACTACTAAATCTTCTTTCTGTTTTTTTTTTTTTTTTGCCTCCAGGATTATCACTGGGGCTCAATGCCAGCACTATGAAGCCGCTGCTCCTAGTGGCCATTTTTCTCATTTTTTATTGGATAGGAGAGAAATGGAGAGAGGAGGGAGAAGATAGAGTGGGAGAGAGAAAGATAGACACCTGCAGACCCGTTTCACTGCTTGTGAAGCGACCCCCATGCATGTGGGGAGCCGGGACCTTGAACTGAGATCCTTGAGCAATCCTTGCGCTTCATACTATGTGTGCTTAACCTGGTGCGCTAACACCCAGCCCCCTTTTAAATGTTTTTAAAATATTTTATTTACTTTTTTTTATATAGATGGAGAAGTTGCGGGGGGGAGATAAAGAGTGAAAAAGAGACCTATAGCACTGCTTCACCACTTGAAAACTTCTCCCCTGCAGGTAGGGCCTGGGGGCTTGAACCTGGGCCCCTATGCACTGTGACATGTGCACTCAGCTGTGTGCACCACCTCCAGGTCCCTGTCTACTGATATTCTTATTCAGAATAGCTAGCAACTAGCACCCAGTCTTTGTACTTGCAAATGACTTGAGCTGGAATTGTTTTTCAAGCACATCCATACAGCCTTCCATACTAATTTTACAGAGTAAATTTGTACTTAAATGTTTGGCTTCCTTTTCTCTTAAAAATATTTATTTGTTCACTTATTTCTTTATTTTTATTTATTTTTTTATTTATAAAAAGGAAACACTGACTAAACCATAGGATAAGAGGGGTACAACTCCACACAATTCCCACCACCAGAGTTCTGTATCCCATCCCCTCCCGATAGCTTTCCTATTCTTTTATATATATGTATATATTTAAATTTTTTTACATTTATTTATTTCCCCTTTTGTTGCCCTTTTTTATTGTTGTTGTAGTTATTATTGTTGTTGTTATTGATGTCGTCATTGCTGGATAGGACAGAGAGAAATGGAGAGAGGAGGGGAAGACAGAGAGGGGGAAAGAAAGACAAGACACTTGCAGACCTGCTTCACCGCCTGTGAAGGGACTCCCCTGCAGGTGGGGAGCCGAGGACTGGAACCTGGATCCTTACGCTGGTTCTTGTGCTTCGTGCCATGTGCACTTGACCCGCTGCGCTACTGCCCGACTCCCAACTTTCCTATTCTTTAACCCTCTGGGAGTATGGACCCAAGGCCATTGTGGGATGCAGAGGTGGAAGGTCTGGCTTCTGTAATTGCTTCCTGGCTGAACATGGGTGTTGACAGGTTGATACATACTCCCAGCCTGCCTCTCTCTTTCCCTAGTGGGGCAGAGCTCTGGGGAAGGGGCTCCAGGACACATTGGTGGGGTTGTCTGTCCAGGGAAGTCTCCAGCTGGAATCATGCTAGGATCTGGAACCTGGTGGTTGAAAAACAAAGTTAACATACAAAGCCAAACAAATTGTTGACCAATTATGGACCTAAAGGCCGGAATAGTTCAGATGAGGAGTTGGGGGGTCCTCCATTTTGTAGATAGCTAGTAGGTATATTTTAATTATATTCCAAAGGGCCTGTGGCTATACTAGTTGTTTTTGTTGTTGTTGTTTGTTTTGTTTTGTTTTTTTATCAGAGCACTGTTTGGCTCTGGTTTATGATGGTACAGGAGACAGAACCTGGGACCTTGCAGCCTCAGGCATGAGAGTCTTTTTGCATAACTATTATGCTATCTCCTCTGCCCTTATTATTTTTAATTTCATAGAACAGAAAGCACTTGAGATGGAAGGGGATAAGAGAATAGGAGAAATAGACACCTGTTGCACTGCTTCACCTCATGCAGGTGGGGACCTTGAGGTAAGGCTCTAGTGAGTACAAACAGCTATTTTTGCACCTGAAAGTGTGATGAACCTGAGGGGTGAGATCTTTCAGTATAAATGTAAATACAGAACCTCAGTCAGTTTTCACTCTCTCCTGTGAAAGAAGGGAAGCCTATGCAGGGGAGAGAGCATAATGGTTATACAAACAGACTCTCATGCCTGAAGTTCACAAATCCTAGGTTCAAGCCCCCACACCACCATAAGCTAGAGCTAAAAACATATTTGTGCCATCTCCTGCACAGGGGATATGGGGGAAAATAAGGCAAAATGCCCCAAAGATTACAGAAAATTTACTGGAATAAGCAAGTTAAGAAATAGCCACAGCGCAAGGACCGGCATGGGGATCCCGGTTCGAGCCCCCGGCTCCCCACCTGCAGGGGACTCGCTTCACAGGTGGTGAAGCAGATCTGCAGGTGTCTGTCTTTCTCTCCTCCTCTCTGTCTTCCCCTCCTCTCTCCATTTCTCTCTGTCCTATCCAACAACGACGACATCAACTACAACAACAATAAAAAAAAAAAATAGCCACAAAGAGAAGGGATAGGAGGATAGTAAAAAGGAGCCATCTGCCTCAAAAGTGAGATAGGGACTACAAACAATTTAAAAAAAAAGGGCAACAAAAGGGAATAAATAAATATTAAAAAAAACTTAAAAAAAAAAGTGAGATAGGGAGGTATATTGCCAAAGAGGAAACTGACTGGCTGCCTGTTGGGCAAGCCTGCATTAAGTTACATATCTTCTGATCGGTATCGGTTCTGTTTAGTAAACAGAGACTGGACTGTGTCACCAGCCATCATGGCGTAAGAGTAGATTCCTGTTTGACTTAATGATCAGGTGTGGGGCCTGGCCTATTGGTGTTCCTTATTTTATTTTTTTAAGTAATATTTTAATTAGGATAGAGACAAATTGAGAGGGGAGGGGAAGATAGGGAGGGAGAAAGGAACACACCTGCTCACTAGCAAGGTTTCCCCCTCGCAATTGGAAGACTGGAGGCTTGAAACCAGGTTTTGTGCACTGTAACATATGCGCTCTACTGGGTGTACCACAATCCTGTTCCTGCCTATTAATATTCTTATTCAGAATAGGTAGCAACTAACACCCAGTTTTTGTTGATACATACGGCACTGTTTCACCATTTGTGAAACTTTCCTCCAGCTGGTGGGGATTGGGGCTTGAACCCAGATCCTAGTGCATTGTAACATGTGTTCAACCAGATGTGCCATCTCCTGCCCCCCAACTTACAAATATCGTAAAGTCATCTAAACACTGGGAGTTTTCTCGCCTAACTCTGGGACTGCTTATTTCATCAGCCAGGCAAGTCACTAAATAATAATAATAATAATGAGAAAATTAAAGTATTTATAATTTTATGCCACAGTAAGTGTTCTGGTAAAAAAAAAAAAGTGAAAAGTAAACAGACAACGAGAAAAGAAGAAAAAGGAAAAGGAAGAAAAAAGAAAAGGAAGTCCTTTGGGCTCATTGTCACCCACATTGGTTCTTGATAGATAAGAAATGTAGAATTAGGGCCCACAAGACAGCATAATGGTTTTGCAAATGACTTTCAGGCCCGATGCTCTGAGGTCACAGGTTCAATCCCCAGCACCCCCATAAGGCAGAGCCAAGTAGCAGCTCTGTTATAAACAAATCCCAGTCCTTAAGCTAGAGGGGGGAGGAGAGGTCGCACACAGCCAAGTAGGGGAAGGGGAGAGAAGAAGTTGGAGAAAAAAAGGGGGGGGCCTAAAGACCTGGAAGGAGCGCCTTCCTTCCTTCCTGCCCCCCACCCCACCCCTCCGCTCCCCCAGGTCGCTAGTGTACCAGCGAGGGGAGCGAGGTCTCTCTAGTCGCGGCTGGGCCAGAAGGGGCCTAGCTTGGCTGGCGGGCGAGGCGTGCAGGAGGGTGTTGGGGCACCCGCGGAAATGGTGTCGGCCGGCGAGCTAGGGGCGCCGAGGCGGCTAGGCGTGCTGGGGCGGAGGAACTGGGGTGCAAAGAGCGGGACGCGGCCTCTCCGGCGAGTACAGGGCGGGTCAGAGCTGGGCGCCAGGCTGGGCCTTGCGGGAGGGCACCCTGGGGTCACCCAGGAGGCCTCGGGGTGCAGCAGAGAATAGTCCGCGCGCGGCCCTGCGGACACCCGGGGCACAGCGTGGGCGGCTCCCCGCACAGGGAGGCGGTGCCCGGGGCGGGCGGGGCGGCGGCCGCCTGACTTCCGGGAGTGCGGGGCGGGGCGCTGCCAGCGCGGGGGCTGCTGCAGCCGCGGGGCGAGCGGGTGCGGGCGGGGGCGGCGGTGGGCTCGGCCCCGGCTTTGAGCAGCCATGGGGGCGCCGGCGCGGCTCCTGCGCGCCGTGATCATGGGGGCCCCGGGCTCGGGCAAAGGCACCGTGTCGTCGCGCATCATCAAGCACTTCGAGCTGAAGCACCTCTCCAGCGGGGATCTGCTCCGAGACAACATGCTTCGGGGCACAGGTGGGAGCTGCGGTCCCGGGAGAGGGAAGTAGGGTGCTGCTCTTCCCCCGGGTGGATCCAAGGGGCGGAGGATGCGGGTCCGGGGTGTGGGCGCGGCATCTCCATCCCCCCCCCACCCCCCGCTCGGGCTGCTTCGGGGGAGTTAGTAGGCGAGGACTAGAAGTCAGGACTAGTTCCAGGCTCAAAGAAAAGCCCTGTGGGTAATCTGATTGACACGTCCAGCCCCGCGGAACTGCTCCTAGGGGGTCTGTGGAGCTGTGACTTCCTCTGTACAAATCCCTTAGCCCCCTCTAGAAAACTGGTGTTTGACCTGCTGGGCTTTGCTTTTAAAAATTAATTAAGCAAACACTGCTCAGCCCTGGTTTATGGTGTTGCGGGGAGCCTGAAGGTGTCTTTGCATAACCATTATGCTACCCACCCCTCCTTTGCTTTTTAAAGACCTGTGTTTTGGGGGAGTGTCGAACTCTGGGATTTATTGCTTCTGCCCTTTGCCCCTTATTCTGAAGGCCGATTATGCAGCCACGAATTGGCCTAGGCCTTTGCAGTCCTCCAGGAATTTCCTCCAGAAATTTCTTAAGCTATTCTTGTGTAGTTTTCTACAAAGAGGATGGCTTTGTTTCTCATGCCAAATAAAATCGTGTAACTCGGCACAAGATCAGATCGACAAACTACACTTTATAGTGCGAATTTGTGTTACTATGGTTTTTGATCTGTACTGTGGGGGAGGGTTTGAACCCAAGGTCTTATGCTTGACCACTACCTCTGAGGAAACCCTCCTCCATATATATATATGTAGGATTTTTTTATTCTATCTAATGAAATTAAAAAAAAATACCATCAGGAGAAGTGGATTCATTGTATAGCCGCTAAGCACTAGAATTAACCCTAGTGGCAATAGAAAAGTAAAAAAGAAAAGAAACAAGTTCCAGGGACCCGAGAGATATAGCTCACCAGGTAGAGTGCCTGTGTTGCCTATTTAACCAGAGCACCATTCAGCTCTGGCTTATGTTGGGGGAGGGGGATTGAACCTGGGACTTTGCATCCTCAGGCATATGAGCCTCTTTGCATAACCCTTATGCTACCTCTCCTGCCGTATTTATTTTTTTTAACATTTTATTTATTTTATTTTAATAAGAGAAATACACAGGGAAAGATAGGCCAGAGCACTCGTCAGCTCTGGATTATGCTGGTGCCAGGTATTGAACCTGGATCCTCAGAGCTTCAGGCATGATCATTTTGTGTTTTTTTTTGCCTCCAGGGTTATCGGTGGGACTCCTCGTGCCTGTACTACAAACCCACTGATCCTGGAGGCTATTTTTCCCCTTTTGTTGCCCTTGTTGTTTACTGTTGTTGTTATTAGAGGCTATTTTTCCCCTTTTGTTGCCCTTGTTGTTTACTGTTGTTGTTATTAGCTGTCGTTGTTGGATAGGACAGAAATAGGGAGAGATGGGGAACATAGACCCCTGCAGACCTACTTCACAGCACGTGAAGTGACGTCCCCCCCTCAGGTGGGGAGCCAGGAGCTCGAACCAGGATCCTTATGTCGGTCCTTGTGCATAGCGCCATGATCGCTTTATTTTCTAAGGAAGAACCCATTTTCAGGATCCTTTAAGAAACAGCAGAGGGGGGCCGGGCGATGGCACATCTGGCTGAGCACAGCATTACAATGCTCAAGGTCCCAGGTTGGGACCGGGTCTGCTTTGTGAGTGATGGAGCAGGGCTGTAGGTATCTCTCTCCCTCTCTGTCTCCCCTTTCCCTATTTCTGTCTGTCTCTATATATAAAAATAGAATAAATAAACAAGAAAACAGCAGAGGTAGAACTGTAAAGATAACGCTCCCTCCAGGTTCCTGCCCCGCCATGCTGGGGACCCAGGTTTTAGCTGCTGCTTTGTTCTAATGTCTTTCCATTGCTCTGTATCTCTCTCCCTTCCTTTCTTTTTCTTTCTTTTTTTATTTTTAATTTTTTATATTTATTTCCTTTTTGTTGCTCTTTTTTATTGTTGTAGTTATTATTGTTGATGTCGTTGTTGTTGGATAGGACAAAGAGAAATGGAGAGAGGAGGGGAAGACAGAGAGGGGGAGAGAAAGATAGACACGTGCAGACCTGCTTCACCGCTTGTGAAGCGACTCCCCTGCAGATGAGGAGCCGGGGGTTCGAACCGGGATCCTTATGCCAGTCCTTGCGCTTTGCGCCACATGCGCTTAACCCGCTGAGCTACCGTCCAACTTCCTTTTTTTTCTTTATTTAACCAGAGCGCTGCACTGCTCAACTCTGGCTTATGGTAGTGCTGGGGATTGAACCTGGGGCTTTGGAACCTCAGGCATGAGAGTCTCTTTGGTTTTTTTTTTCTTTAATTTATTTTATTTATTATCCTTTTTTGTTGCCCTTGTTGTTTTTATCATTGTTGTGGTTATTATTGTTGTTGCCAGATAGAACAGAGAGAAATGGAGAGAGGAGGGGAAGACAGATTGGGAAAGAAAGATAGACACCTGTAGACTTGCTTCACCACTTGTGAGGTGACTCCCCTGCAGGTGCAGAACGGGGACTGGAACCAGGATCCTTAAACAGGTCTTTGAGTTTCGGACCATGTGCGCTTAACCCGCTGCGCTACAGCCCAACCCCCCATGAAAGTCTCTTTTCATAACCATTATGCCATCTACCCCTGTACCATCTCTCTCCCTTTATATCTGAAAAAGTCAACTTGGAACAGAAGGAAGAAAAAAAAAAGAAAAAGATTAGAAACAGGGCATAATACCCAAAATGGGGGGCCAAGTGGTAAAGTACCTGGTTGTATATTTATCTTAATGCGATAGCGAGAGAGAGAGAGATACAGAGATCAGAGAACACCTTTAGCATAGAAGACATTAACCACTAAATCCAACTAAGTGAACTTTCAAGAAGTTTTAAGAAGCAACATTAGGAGCTGGAAAAACAGCACAATAGTTTTACAAAGGACTCATGCTTGAGGTCTGAGGTCCTAGGTTTAACTCTTAACATCACCACAACAGAGCTAAGAACAGTGCTCTTGTCTGTCTGTCTGTCTCTCTATCTATCTATCTATCATTAAAGTAAAATATTTGAACAAGAAACAACGTTCTTTGTTTAGTATCCTGTGACATGCCTGCTGCCTTTTTTCCTAGCAGGAGGACGAGGAGAGAGGGGATAGTCTGAGGGAGGAGAGATTCACAGGGAGGGACTTGCCAAGGAGCCTGCTCAGACTTTTACAGGCAATTCTCTAACAAAGAAAACAGAAAATGGAGCTTAGGGAGGGGTCATGAGATTGTTATCACAGATGTTCTATATTTCAGTGCAAGAAATATATTCTCAGTAAACATTGTGAATGGATTAGCTGTTTCCCACAGGATTACAGTAAAAAATGGATGTGATCTTTTTTTTTTTTTCTTTCCCCCCTCCCGAAGAACCAGGACCTTGTGTGTGCGTGATTTCACCACTCCTGTTAGCTTTTTAAATCGTATAGAGAGGGGACCTGTCAGGGGCATACCCAGTTGAGCACACACAGCACCATGTTAGTGACCTGGGGTTCAAGCCTCACATTCCCCACTTGTTGGGGGGAGGCTTCACAAGCAGTAAAGCAGGTCTGCAGGTGTCTCTTTCTCCTGTCTTCCCTTTCCCCTTCCAATTTCTTTCTTTCTTATCAAATAAGTAGAAAAAAATAAAAGGAAATAATAGCCTCTGGGAGCAATGGATTCATAGTGCAAGCACCGAGCCCCAGCAACAACGTTGGTGACAATAAAATAGAAATGTCTTTAGTGTGTAGAGTTTTCCTTTGTAAACACAGATGAAAAGGAGCATAGGGCTACTTGTATGTGCTACATCAAATTCTAAGCACACTGAAAAAAAAAGAAAAATGATAGAGACGGGAAGGAGAGCCCAAAGCAGTGGAGCTTTGTCCTGTGGTGCCAGGCTTGAGCTTGGCCTGCAGCCATGGTAAGGCTTGTGCCCTGCCCGGGGAACTATATCTCTGCCCCTCAGCATGTGACTTTTGAAAATATTTTATTTATTTATTGTATAGAGACAGAGACAGTGAGAATAAGGTAGAAATGGAGAGAGCAAGAGAGAGACACCTGCAGCACTATTTCACCATTCATGAAGCCCCTCCTCCCCTGCAGGTCTGGGTCATGGGCTTGAACACGGGAACCTGTGCACTGTCACATGTCTGCTCTGCCAAGTGCACTTGGATGTAATCTTGGATCGCCCTCAGGATCTAATCTTTCACTAAAAAATATTGCTTAATGTTTTGTGGTACTAAAAACGGGGGGGGGGGGGGGGTAGGGCCGAGGAGCCAGGAGGCAGTTCAGTGGGTACTGCTCTCACTTTACTGTGTACCATGAGGTCGTTTAATTAAGACTGAACAACTTTTTTTTACTATAACTGTTTTTATGTTGTGCATTTATGTTTTTTCTTTTCTTTCTTTTTTTCTTTTTGCCTCCAGGGCTATTGCTAGGGATCGGTGCCTGCACCGAATCCACTGCTCCTGGAGGCTATTTTTTTCCCTTTTGTTGCCCTTGTTTTTTTAATCCTTGTGGTTATTATTATTGATGTTATTGCTGTCGCTGCTGGGTAGGAAAGAGAGAAATGGAGAGAGGAGGGGAAGACGGGGAGAGAAAGATAGACACTTGCAGACCTGCTTCACTGCTTGTGAAGCGACACCCCCCTGCAGGTGGGGAGCCAGGGGCTAGAACGGGGATCCTTAACACGTGTCCTTGTGCCTTTAGCACTACCGCCCTACCCCATTTATGTTATTTATTGTTGGGCCTTAAAGCCAGCCCCCTTGCTCTGCTTACATAATCATTGTTTTGCCTGAAAGATCCCCACCACGTTATGCCCTCAGGGTATTGCTAATTCAGTTAAAACCATTGCAACAGTTGCTAAGGAAGCTTTCACCTTCCCAGCATGCCTTTTACCTCTCTCCACCCCCTTTCCTAGCCATTTCCATTTCCAATTTGCCACTTCCAGTTTTTACCCTATAAAACCTGCTGCTATTCCAATTTCACCCCTTTTCTCTTCTGGGTCCCGACCTGGAGAAGGGCTGGTGGGTATAGTGGGAGGCGGCCATTTTGCTAGCTCCACGTGGCCTAAACTGCTGTGCTCACACCCAACTCTGGGACGTCTGTATGAATAAAGATTTTCGTCCCGCTCCACCACGAGTTCCTGGTCTCTTCTCTCTCCCCCGCCACGCAACCCGACAATTTATTTATCTATCTTTTTTTTTCCAGTGTACTGCTCAACTCTGCCCTATAGTGTTGCTGGAGATTGAACCTGGGACCTTGGGTCCTCAGGCATGAAGTCTTTTTGCATTGTACTATCTGCCCAGCCCTGTAATTAATTATTCTTTGCTGTAATAACACAGTACTGATTGTCCTTGTATATGAATAGTTGGCAGCACCTCTGCTTAGTTCCATCAAATTCCCTCATGTGAAATTTCTGTAAGTATGATGCCATCGGCAGAAGGGTTGTGCCAGTGTAGTTTCCAACTACCATTTCAGGAGGGGTCTGCTGTCTTTAATAGCTGAAGTTCAAAGTCATGCCAGCAGATGTTACAGTGACACAAAACACACTAGACAACTGGCTGACAGTAGCCACCCAGAATAATCGTAGGTCACCATGCTCTGTGGAATCAGGAACTCTGAGGCTGACCCTTAGACATTGGTCCAGCCCTCTCACTTAAAGATGAGGAAATCAAGTTCAGGATTGATCAAAGCACTTGCTTGACAGTAAACAGCAGTTATGAGGAGACACACATGAAAACTCAGCTCTCCTTGTATGCTAATTGCATTACTTCTTTCCATTATGCAGTCTCCCAAATTGAGGTCTGAGAGATAATTCCAGATACACGATGTTTTGTTTTGTTTTAACCAGAACACTGCTCAGCTCTTGCTTATGATGGTATGGCGATTGAATCTGCACTTTGGAGCCTCTGCATGAAAGTCTTTTTGCACAACTATAATATTATATCTCTAGCACTCACCTAGATTTTTTTTTTCCTTATCTGTAAATTCAGGATATAGACCTTTATAGATGATCATCAAATCCCAAATTTTGTCAACTTCCAACATTCTCTGTCTTAACAAAGCTTTTATTATGGTCACCTGTGCAGATAGGGGTACCTAATTAGAATGCTATTAACTAGAATATTTCTTTTTCCATCAGTTATTGCTTGGACTCATTGCCTGCATGGCCACAACTTCTTGAGCAGCCATTTTTTAAATTCCTGTTTTTTTTTTTTTAAATTTTTCTGATAGAGCTTAAGAACTAGGGAGAGAGGAGAGACATCTGCAGACCTGCTACACTGCTGGTGAAGGTTTCTCCCTACCTCCCTACAGGTGGGGCCTGGAAGCTTGAAACTGGCTCCTCAAGCACGATAACTACCATGTGTGGACTACTGAATGACCCGCCACCCAGCCCAGTTCATTTACCTTTTAATTTTCTTACATTTTGTTTTGAACAGAGACAGAAATTGAGAGAGAAGGGACAGAGAGCAAGTGAGAGACACCTGCAGCACTGTTTCACTGCTCATGAAACTCTCCACCACCACCACCACCCCCCACAGGTTTGGACGAGGGCTAGAACTGGGATCCTTGCACATTGTAATGTGCACACTGAAATAGATGTACCATCACCCACCCTTTTATGCATTTTATTTATTTATTTCCTTGCTTTATTTATTTATTTTATCACAGCACTGTACTGTTCTGGCTACTGGTGGTGCAAAATAGCTCATTTGTAATGGGCTGCACAGCTGTGTGGTTTGGCTGAAAGCAGTTTGGGCATGCACTGGGGTGGTTCACTGCAGCTCTCTCTGCGTATCTAGAGAACTGTTTCTGCTGGGCTGTTCGCAACTCTCTTTTGTACTTCATACTTACTCAGACAAGTTGTTTCCAGCTCCTTCAGGCAGGAAGTGTGACTGACTTGGGTCATTTTATAAGAATGACCAGACTTTAAAAGGAGATGTAAAACTAATGATGTTTTTTTTTAATTTAATTTATACATTCACCTATCCTTTTTTTTTTTTTTCTGCCTCCAGGGTTACTGCTAGGGATCAGTGCCTGCATTATGAATCCACTGCTCCTGAGGCTATTTTTTCCCCCTTTGGTTGCCCTTGTTGTTTATCATTGTTGTTATTATTGTTATTGCTGTCGTTGTTGCTGGGTAGGACATAGAGAAATGGAGAGAGGAGGGGAAGACAGAGACGGAGAAAGAAAGATAGACACCTGCAGACCTACTTCACCACTTGTGAAGCGACACCCCTGCAGGTGTGGAGCTGGGGGCTCGAACCGGGATTCTTACAGCTGTCCTTGTGCTTCACACCATGTGTGCTTAACCTTCTGCACTACTGCCCAGCCCTTCATCTCCCCCCTTTTTTTAATTTTTAAAATTTTTATTTACTTGATAGACACATCCAGAAATTGAGAGGAAGGGGGAGATAGAGAGGGAGAGACATAGAGACCCCTGCAACTCTGCTTTACCACCTATGAAGCTTTTCCCCCTGCAGGTGGGGACTGGGGGCTTGAACCCGGGTCCTTGTGCACTGTAACTAATGTGTGCCACCACTAGCCCCTTAATCATCTTTCAGGTGCATGTTTCCATGTTGTATGATCTCTGGTTACTGTGAAAATTGAAAATCAGTTTTAACCTCCCTTATTTTTCTCTTCTATTTTTATAAGTGTATAGCTTTGTAAAATTCATTTGTTTTGAATAATTTAATTAACTTAATTCTTTTTTTCCCACTTTTAAAAAATTTCTTTATTGGGGAATTAATGTTTTACAGTAAATAAAATAGTTTGGATAACTGATGGGTAACTGAAGATACTTGATGCATAACATTTCTCAGTTTTCCACACAACAATACAACCCCCACTAGGTCCTCTGTCATCCTTTTCCTGGACCTGTACTCTTTTCCGCCCCCCCCCCCCCGAGACTTTTTCTTTGGTGCAGTACACCAACTCTAGTTCAGGTTCTACTTGTATTTTCTCTTCTGACTGGCAGAAGGATCCTCGTTTTAGCCCCCAGCTCCCCACCTGCAGGGAAGTCCATTCACAGGTGGTGAATCAGGTCTGCAGGTGTCTCTCTTTCTCTCCCCCTCTCTGTCTTCCCCTCCTCTCTCCATTTCTTTCTGTCCTATCTAACAACAACATCATCAATAACAACAATAATAATAACTACAACAATAAAACAAGGGCAACAAAAGGGAAATTAAATAAATTAAAAAGAAAAAAGCCCTAGTAGTGGTGGAACTGTGCAGGCACAAAGCCTTAGCGGAAGGAAGGAAGGGAGGGAGGGGATGGATGGATGGATGGATGGATGGATGGATGGATGGATGAAGAGTAGAGAGAGAGAGAGGGAAAAGAGGCCAAGTTTTTCTATGGAAGGAGACAGATACCAGTATTGCAAACAAAATAAGTGCAAACTGATGGATAGCTGAAGATACTTGATTATTAAAATGGCAAAGGTCAAAGATAGAGAATTTGAAAAGCAGCTAGAGAGGTCACATATAAAGAAGCCCCCTAAGATTTTTAGCACATTTCCTAACAGAAAACTCTAAAGCCAGAAGGGAATGACATGATATATTAAAGCATTGAATGGAAAAATCCTCAACCCACCTATCTTAGTAGAGTTATAAAGAGCTTTTCAGACCAACAGTAGTTCAAGGAACTCATTACCACAAGCCCCAAATAGAAATGCTCTTATAAGCACTACCAAAGAAAGTCCTAGAAAAAGAAAATTCCAAATGACTTCACTCAAGGTCTGTGAAGAAACAAAGCAGAGCTGGGTGGTGGCTCACATGGCTATGAATGCACGTTTCCACATGCAGTGACCCAGGCTTAAGCCCTCACTTCCCATCTGCAGGGGAAGATGCTTCACGAGTGTGAAGCAGGGCTGCAGGTGTCTGTCTGTCTCCCCCTTGTCTCTCAATATCCCTCTGTCCTATCAAATAAAAGGAAGGGGCGGGGGGGGGGGAGCAAGGGAACAGATACTGCTAAATAAAAACAAATACTTGGGGGTCGGGCAGTAGTGCAGCGGGTTAAGCGCATGTGGTGCAAAGCACAGGGACCAGAGTAAGGATCCCGGTTCGAGCCCCCGGCTCCCCACCTACAGGGGAGTCACTTCACAGGCGACTTTTTCTTGTCTATACATTTACATTTGTATATTTTACATAATGGTGAATTAGAAGTAGACAGGTTTTTTTGTTTGTTTGCTTGCATGCTTGTTTGTTTTACCAAAGAACTGATCAGCTGTGGCTTATGTTGGTGTGGGCGATTGAACCTGGGACCTCCTAGTCTCAGGCATTAAAGTCATTTTGTGTAGCCACTTTGCTATCTCCCCAGCCCTAGACATAAGTTGTTTTGTATCCTTGTTTTTATCGAAAGAATTGATGAAGCTGGTGCAATAGCTCACTTGGATAGTGCATTGCTTTGCCATGTACATGACCTGGGTTTTAACCCGATCCCTACCACACTGAAGGAAGTTTTGGTTCTGTAGTCTCTCTCGGTCTGTCAAAAAAAAAAAAATTTTTTTTTTTTTGACGACACACATTTTCATGAGTGTGTTATCCAGAAGGCTTCTTTAAGTAGTCAGTGCCTAAAACCTGGAATGAGATAAAGCAAAGGCATTTGCTGATTTTGGTTTTTCTCCCTTCTGCTGCAGAAATTGGTGTCTTAGCTAAGACCTTCATTGACCAAGGGAAGCTTATCCCAGATGATGTCATGACACGGCTGGTTCTTCATGAGATGAAAAATCTTGCCCAGTATAACTGGCTCTTGGATGGTAAGTGGAGTGGTTAGAGCCGCCTGAAGTGATGAGTGTGAGCAGTAAAAGGAGCGTATCATGGACTACAGAAAGGTATCAGGAATGGAGGAAAGGAAATGTTACCACGTACCCCCCTGGAAGTCTTGAACTTGACCTTCTCTGGGGTCTTTGTCCAAATGCAAAGAGACGTGAATTGCATTGTTTTAAAACTCCCTTTAGAAGTGACTTCAGGGTGTCAGGCTGTAGTGCAGCAGGTTAAACACACATGGCATGAAGCACAGAGACCAGTGTAGGGATCGCGGTTCGAGACCAGTGTAGGGATCGCGGTTCGAGCCCCCAGCTCCCTTCACAGGTGGTGAAGCAGGTCTGCAAGTGTCTATCTTTCTTTCCCCCTCTCTGTCTTCCCCTCCGCTCTCCATTTCCTCTCTATCCTATCCAACGACATCAATAACAACAACAGTAATAACCACAACAACAATAAAACAACAAGGGCAACAAAAGGGAAAAAAATAGCTTCCAGAAGTAATGGATTCATAGTGCAGGCACTGAGCCCCAGCAATAACTCTGGAGGCAAAAAAAAAAAATGACTTTAGTTCCTTCTTTCTGCTTTGAGAATATTTTTATGACAGTGGAGGATCACCAAAAAAGGAAGAATGGAGGCAGGAGTGTTAAGTTATAATCAAGCCAGAGAAATAATTGAATCCTTAGGGATTTCTTAGTTTCTAAAGAGAGACAGGACGGTGTGTTGTAAGGAATTGGCTCAAGCGATGCTGGTATCTGACAAGTCCTAAGACCTGCAGGTTGAGTCAGCAAGATGAAGTCTGAAAGCTAATAGGCTTAAGACCCCAAAAGAGCTGATGTTTCACTTTGAGTCTGAAAGCTTAAAAGTGCTGATTCTACTTACAGAGTCAGACTAGAGGAGTTCCCCTGACTTAGAGAAGGGTCAGTGTCTTTTTTATGTCATTGCCAGGATTTCACTATCCTGGGGTTGACTTTTTGCATCTAGACAAAGAGAGAAGGGGGAAGAAGGAAAAGACAGCACAACACTAAAGCTTGGTAGAGGTTCGAACCTGGGTTGAGCACATTAAAAAAATAAAGTAACAGGAACCTTCCCAAGTGAGCTATGTTTCTAATCCCTCTTTTTCCTTTAATTTAGACCTTCAGTGGATTAGATGAAGCCTGCTTTCTTCACTTTAAAGACAGTTACTTGTTTTACTCAGTCAACTAGCCTACTGATTTAAATGCTAATTTTGTCCAGAAATTCCCAGACATACTCAAAATTCTGTTAGATCTGGACACCATGTCCCCCATCAAATTGAGTCCAAATTACTATCGAATTTGCTTTACTGGAGCACCTGCCTGGTATTAACTATTTTTGTATTAACTGCTTGCCACCACATTAACTGTCTTTACCTTCTATTCTCCCTCCCCTCTCCCTTTGTTTTTGTAAAGGTTTTCCAAGGACACTTCCACAGGCAGAGGTCTTGGATAAAACTTACCAGGTAGGAACAGTGATTAATCTAAATGTGCCTTTTGAGGTCATCAAACAGCGCCTCACTGCCCGCTGGATTCACCCAGCCAGTGGCCGAGTCTACAACATGGAATTCAACCCTCCGAAAACTCTGGTGAGTAGTTGTGGTGCTGCTGCTACCACCTTCCATCGACCAAACTGTCCAGAGTCCTTGTGCCCTCACGTGTATGTTTTTTGTTTTTTTTTACTTTGGAAAGCCCGCCTCCTGACCAAAACACCTGCAGGCATACTTTCAGGTTACTTGGTGAAGTATCTAGTTTTAGCCCCTCAGGAACAAGAGTGTTCCTTCACAGGCATTTCTGGCTTTGTTACTCTGTACCAGGGATTGTTAGGAGTGGGTTATAGGAATTAGTAACACCTTGGTTGATTTAGGCCTTACAGTTGAGCTTCAGTCAGTAGTTTGAGAGAGAAATGATTTAAAGGCTACTAAGAAAACTTTCCAACAAGGGACCAGGTGGTGGGACACCCAGTTGAGTGCTCATAACTGTGCGTAGAAACCTGGGTTCAAGTCCCTGGCCCCCACTTACAGGGAGAGAGTAAACTTCAGTGGTGAAACAGTCCTGCAGGTGTTTTTCTGTTTCTCTCCCTCTTATCTCCCTTTCCACCTCAGTTTTCATGTCTCTATGCAATAAATAAATATTTAAGTAATAAGGGAGGAGGAGAGAGAGAGTTAGAAAGGAAATGGGGTGTGGGAGATAGCATAATGGTTATGCAAAGAGACTCTCCTGCCTGAGGCTCCAACATCCCAGGTTCAATCCCCCACACCACCATAAACCAGAGCTGAGCAGTGCTCTCATGTTTCTCTCTGTCTCTTTCTCTTCATCTCTCTAAAAAATAAAATAGGGAGTCGGGCGGTAGCGCCAGTGGTTAAGCACACGTGGCGTAAAGCACAAGGACCAGAGTAAGGATCCCGGTTCGAGCCTCCAGCACCCCACCTGCGGGCGAGTTGCTTCACAGACGGTGAAGCAGTTCTGCAGGTGTCTATCTTTCTCTCCCCATTTCTGTCTTCCCCTCCTCTCTCCATTTCTCTGTCCTATCCAACAACGACATCAACAACAACAATGAAAACAACAAGGGCAACAAAAGGGAAAATAAATAATAAATAAAATGAGAAAGAAAAGGAACAGATACTAAGGAGATAGCTAACAACATGTAAGTAACCCTGGGGTTCATGGTTGGATGTTGCAATGATCTGTATATTTGGATTTGAATCTTTATTTAAAAGCATTTATCTGTAGCTGGTGTTTGCACACAGAAGACACCTGTTGAGATGGATATAAAACACCCATCAGAAGTAAGGCATTTAGTCTTAGCCTTTTCTAACTCCTCTTTAGGGCATTGATGATCTGACGGGAGAGCCTCTCGTTCAGCGTGAGGATGACCGACCAGAGACTGTTATCAAGAGACTGAAGACCTATCAAGCCCAAACAGAGCCAGTCCTGGAATACTACCAGTGAGTTTAATTAATTAGTCAAACATTTTATTTTGAGAGATGCAGAAAGATCAGAGTACTGCTCAGCTGTGGCATATGGTGGTGCTAGGAAATGAACCTAGGATCCTGGAACTTCAGGTAGAAAAATCTTTTGTATAATCATTATACTATCTTCCCAGCCCTTATTTTTAATTTTTCTTTTTCCGTTTTGTTGCCCTGGTTGTTTTTTTTAATCGTTGTGGTTATTATTGTTGTTATTGATGTTATTGTTGTTGGATAGGACAGAGATAAATGGAGAGAGGAGGGGAAAACAGTGAGGGGGAGAGACACATCATCACCTGCAGACCTGCTTCACCACCTGTGAAGCGACCCCCCTGCAGGTGGGGAGATGGGGACTCGAACTGGGATCCTTACACGGGTCCTTGTGCTTCATGCCATGTGCACTTAACCCGTTGCGCTACTGCCCGGCCCCCTTTTTTTATTTTAACTTTTAAAGATTTATGAATGAGGAGGAGAGAGACTGAAAGAGAAAGAATAAACCAGAGCATATGTAGCGCTGAGGATTGAACTTTGGACCTCATGCTTGCAAGTTCTATATTCTACCACTGTCCCATCTCCCCGGCAAGAGTTTAGTTTTCCAGAACTTATCCTGTAGGACGAAGAACTAAGTCAGTTCACTTATTTTCCTCCTCCTCTTCATTTTTTAAAAAATTTTTTATTTCTTGATTAGCATGAGAAAGAGAACTGGAGCATGACTGGCATACATGATGGATGACCTCATGCACACAAGTTCCATGTTCTAACCATTGTACCACACTGGTGACCTGGCTCACTTCTTGCTTATGAGTGCTCTGGAGTAGTCAGAGTGCTAAAAGATTCAAAGATCCAATTCAAATTTAGACAATAAGGAAAATTTACCAACTTGTAAGAGAGGAAGTCTGGGCTTCAGTCACCCTACTTTGAGTCTTGCTGTTCTTATAAATTTGCTTTCCTCCATGGGTTAGCTTTGTCCTAACAGTTTTAGCAGAATAGAAAGACAGATCAGCCACACCTAGAACTCACACCTGGGTTTTCCAGTTCCCAGCCAGATGCCTTTTGACTGCTTTTGATCACATAGTTCTATAACTTACTGAGATCCCTAAATTTGCCACTTTGAATAAACTCACTTTTTTTTTTTTCTTTACCAGAACACTGTTCAGTTCTGGTTTTTGGTGGTGCAGGGGATTGAACCTGGGACTTTGAAGCCTCAGGCATGAGCGTCTCTTTGCATAACCATTATTCTATCTACCCCTGCCTAAACTCACTTTTTAAAATTAGTTTATTATTGGATAGAGACAGAGAGAAATTGAGAAAGGGGGGCTGGGTGGTGGCACACCTGGTTGAGCGCACATGTTACAGTGTTCAAGGACCAAGGTTTGAGCCCCTGGTCCCCACCTGCAGGGGGAAAGCTTTGTGAGTGGTGAAGCAGGGCTGCAGGTGTCTCTCTCCCGTCCCCTTCCCTCTTGATTCTGACTGCCTCTATCCAATAAAGATAATTGAAAGAAATAAGTTGAGAAGGGACAGGGAGATAAGAGAGGGAAAGAGACAGAGAGACACCTGCAGTCCTGCTTTACCACTTGTGAAGCTTCCCCCCTGCAGTTGGGGATCAGGGGCTTGATCCTGGTCCTTTCACACTGTAATGTGAGGGCTTAAGCAGGTGCTCCACCTCCCGGCCCCTCACTTTGAGTAATCTCATTAGGAAGACTGAAACCTGTGTTGTTTTTGTTTTTTCAACTTTAGGAAAAAAGGAGTGTTGGAAACATTCTCTGGAACAGAAACCAACAAAATCTGGCCACATGTATACACTTTCCTACAAACAAAAGTCCCACAAATAAACTGGAAAGCATCAGTTACTCCATGAGCAAAAATGTATGAGTAAGATGAGAAGCTCTTTGTCTAAGATTATGGCTTGTATGGATGCTTTGGAAATTGGTTTCATGTCTACTGATCTTATTGTGGAAACTAAGACTGTGCCAAGTGAGTCAGTTACTAAGATTTAGCTTTTTAAATCATCTTATGTTTTACACATAAACGCTTATGGGTGTACAATTAAAAAAAAATCAGATGTCTTAACTCTGCAAGTTTTCTAGAGCATAATTAAAAGATCATTAGTACTCTCTTTTGGCCAAAGAGTCAATGTTAGACAAAATTCCATTAGTCCTGGAAAAGTAAAGAAATTCCATGTCATTTGGGAAGGAATCTCAACAGAAGCTTCTGTGTCCGCTAGTGCCAAAATCTCTAGCACCACTATGAGCCAGAGCTAAGCAGGGCATAGGTTAAAAGGAGAGAAAGAAGAGAAACAAACAAACAAAAACTGATGCCGAAAGAATTTATTGCTAACATTGTAGTACAATTTTGAGACATCACGGCTAGAAATTTTCAGGAAAAAGCAACTGGATTTATAAATCACTTGCAAGATGTAAATTCACTGCTGCCTTTACACTAAAATACTTAACTCAAGTGGGAGGGTGCCTGCTGTGTCTGTCAGGCGTGTGGCTCATGTCCAAGCACCAGCATTATATGGGAATACTCTAAAAAAAATAGTTGAACCAGAACAGTGAAGCCTGGGCAAACAACAAAAAAGATTAAAAATTAAAAGTTGAAAAGGTACTAGATAGCCATATCTATAAAATAAAATATAGCATAAAAGCCTGTCAAATAGCAAAAAGGATAAAATTACTTTCACATGACTTTTCCCTTGAAAACTCATATATGCCAGTATTTATAAATTCATGCAAGAGTATCAAAGCTGAATCCTCACAGGCAAGTTTATTTGAAGTCATGCTTTCTGATGTAACTCATGTTGAGAAATGTTTACTCTGGGATGCAGTTAATCTCTTTTTAAGCAATGTGTGTAACCTCCCTTGATTAATTGAATCATAAATTAATATACAAGGGAAGAAAAAAAAAGGAAATTCATAGCACTGTATAGAGTGAGCATTAGAAAACAGATCAGGCATGCATGAAGAACATTACCATGTCTTAAATCTTAATTAGTAAACAAGGAAAGCAAATGAACAGGATTTACATGACAGGCTACATAGGACCTGCAAAGCAAGTGAGTTTTTATTCTCAAATAAAGATGTGGACATTTGCTAACATTCACTACCATCCTCTTTTAAGGAGAGAGAACACTGCTGGTTGAGTGTCCTCAAGATGATTTGATTACTTGTTGGGGTGATCAAGGTGTATACTTCTGCACTGCAGCCTGGTTGGAAAGATATGTGAGGTGGAGAAATCCCATATTGGTTTCAGTGGCATATTTATTCTTGGTGCTAAGTCAGATGAAACACATTCTTGTAAAGCTCTATTAATTAACTGCCTTTGAAAATCTGGCCCCTTTTACTTGCAGGCAATTAAAATAAATACCAGCAAATAGTTATGGCATATTTTGCTGGGGAGAGGGGCGAAGCGACAGACTTATTTTTCTTCTGCATTTTAAAAATAGAATGTTGATCTTTCCAAGTGAAAGAAGGTCTTTAAAAAACATTTTTAAAGCAAATACTTAGTTTTATAATAGTGAAATCCTATTCTTTATAAAACTTATAATACCTTACTTAAAACTTATAATACCTTAGTAGTTAGTATGTTTTCTAAATGTGTTATGACCTATAAACCTTAGACATTATTATAAAGTCATCAGAGATGTTTGTATTAATGTATTACGATAAAATCAAATTCCAGAGAACTGTGATTATTACACTTTTTGTTCTCACAGATCTTACTCCATCACTTTGTTTTGCAGCTCTAATGTCTCAGTGGTGTCTGAAATTGTTTTCTAACGACTAAGAACAACAGAGTTGGTCTCACTTTATGATGCGTTATACTGTAGTCTTCTGCTGGGCTACAGGCCTTCTAGCCATCCTTAGGGGGTTTGGAAATCAAAAAAGAAAAAAAAAAATAACAGGAACACACCTGTGAAAAATAGTTTCTTCTGGGGCCAGTGAGTTATCTCACTTGAAGGGTGCCTGCCTTGCCTGGTTTTAGAGACCCAGGTTCAAGCCCCTGGTACACAATATAGCAGCATTGTGGAACTACCATGCTCAGTTCTCTCTCCCAGCCTTTCTTCTGAAAATGTCCACCCAGGCTGGAAAAAAACTCAAGCCATGACAGAAATTTTCTCAGAAAAACTGAGTCCTCCTCCATATAACTATTCCTTCTCCATCCCCACTTACCCCAGTTTTGCACATCTGTCCACTACTTTGGGGGAAAGCTTCAGTATTATTTTTGTCAAAAGAATTAAAGCAAACATGAATGTGATTTATGTTGAATGAGTTGATGTCATAGATAGTTCTGATTAGGAATATTATTGCTGAGGAAAGCATTCTGCTTAAAATAGTGCTGCTATGACCACTGTGATTTATGTTCCACCTGTAAGTATGGCTGGAGCTGAAGGCATACATGGCTAGAAGCTATAGTACCTTGGGCAGGGTGAGGAAAAAAACAGTACCTCAACCCATACTCTACTTTTGAAGTATAACAGTTATTTTGATACACTTTTTTTATAAAGTATTGTGCTGTAGAAATTAATACCATCAAAAGTTTTTGTTTCTCAATTCCATGTGAAAATAGACTGAAAAATGGATAAAACATTTCTGAGTTCTAGTCAACAACTAACCCCAGATACTTATAATGGCCTTTTAGCAAAATGATATTTGGATATTCATAGTTATGACAAAACTTAAATTACAAATCACGATAGCTGTAGTACTTGCAACAAGAATAAACTTTTAAAAAATGTGTGTAAATGAGTTGTCTTCTCATTGACATAAAAAAAAATAATAATAGTTCCCAAACTACTGTTGTACTTAAAATTTTTTTTTGGAACTTTCGGTTGAAAAGTTTTATCCTATCTGTATTTAAAGTTCAGGTAGAAGCTGAGATGCTTGTAGAATCTATATACTTTTTTTTTTTTTTTAACCTCCAGGGTTGTTGCTGGGGCTCAGTGCCCGCAGGACAAATCCACTGCTCCTGGAGGCCATTTTTCCCCATTTTGTTGCCCTTGTTCATCATTATTATTGTTGTCATTGTTGTTGGATAGGACAGAGAGAAATGGAGAGAGGAGGGGAAGAAGAAAGGTAAGACACCTGCAGACCTGCTTCACCGCCTGTGAAGCGACCCCCCTGCAGGTTGGAAGCCTGGGCCTCAGGACAAGCATCCTTACACCGGTCCTTGCACTTTACATCATGTGTGTTTAATCCGCTGTACTACTGTTGGCCCAAAGATATGCGAGCACACACACACACACACGCACACACACGTTCAATTGTCACACCAAGTTTCACTTTCGAAGAATTTGATCAAAGTGTAAATAAATCTAGCAAATTATCCTTTATTTACATAATGAAGAACTAGAGCATTCCTCTGACATATTCTATGCACTCCAGGATCTCATGCTTTAGAATCAATCCATCACCTTCGCATTTTGCCACCTCCAAGGTATATTTGAACAAAGCACTAAAAAAAATTTTTTTGAAGGGTAAATAGTATCTCAACTCAGGGCATAGTGCACTTGCAAGCATGAGGTCCTGAGTTTAATCTGTAGCATTGCATATACGTTGATGCTATGATTTATCATTAATACAAAATAGAAAAAAATTAAAAACAAAAAAACAGGCGGGACCATAGCACATCTGGCTAAGCACACACATTACCATGTGAAAGGATTTGGGTGATGAAGTGATGGAGTGATGAAGCAAGTATTGCAGGTGTCTCAATCTCTCCTCTCTCCCTCCCCTCTCAAATTCTGCCTTATCAAAGGGGAAGAAAGGAGGGGAGCAACTGTGGGAGTGGTAGATTCCCTGTGCAGAACCCCAGCCATAACCCTGCTGGCAATAAAAAAATAAAATATTGGGAGTTGGGCAGTAACACAGAGGGTTAAAAGCACACATGGCGCAAAGTGCAAGGACTGGCATAAGGATCCCGGTTAGAGCCCCTGGCTCCCCAACTGCAGGGGAGTCGCTTCATAGGCAGTGAAGCAGGTCTGCAGGTGTCTGTCTTCCTCTCCCCCCCGTCTTCCCCTCCTCTCTCCATTTTCTCTCTGTCCTAACAACGATACCAACAACAACGACATCAATAACAGTAACTACAATAACTACAACAAGGGCAGCAAAAGGGAATAAATAAACATTAAATAAAAAAATAATAAGTCCAATGAGAGCAGTAGAATCATGCAAGCTTGAAAGCAAAGTGAATCTGGAAGAAAAATAATTTGAGGGACTGGGTGGTGGCACACCTGGATGAACACACGTTATAATACACAGGACCTGGGTTCGAGCCCCCAGTCCCCACCTGCAGGGGGAAAGCTCTTTGCGAGTGGTGAAGCAGGGCTGCAGGTGTTTCTTTCTCTCTCCCTCTGTATCTTCCCCTTCCTCTCGGTTTCTGGTTGTTTCTATCCAATAAATAATTTTAAAAAAAATCTTTAAAAAATTTGTTCTTAAAAAGAACAATAAATAGGATACAGAATCATGCTATTTAAAGAAATCATATGCAAGATGTGGTAACTTTTATTATTTTCATGTTAAGAAAAGATGAAAGATTAATTCCTTAAGGCTTTTGTACGAATACTTTTGACTTACTGGATGGTATGCAATTTTTATTAACATTTATTCATCCTCCCTCATTAACTTACATAGTAAGCAAGCAAATATTAGATGAATTAGCTTCTCAGAACTATGAAACAGTACACATACAAGTCCTTAACAGATGGGAAATAGTTTCATAAGATTTTAATGATAATAAACACACAATATAGTGGCAAAAGTGAAAAGCCTAACCTCAGCCTAGGCATGCACATTTGTCCCACATTTTAAAACTGAAAGACATGGCTGACATTCAGAACAGTACAGAGAAAACTACAGTTCAGAGAAAACTACATCTGTAGTTTTCTCTGAAACTTCTCAGTGGTTAATGTCTGGATTACTTTTGCTTAAAGTCATCAGCTTTTTGTGAGGAAATTATTATTTTGGCTAGACGTAGAAAGCGAGAAGGCAGGGAGACATACACCTGCAGCACTGCTTCACTGCTTGAGGTTCCCCTCTGCAGGTGAAAACTGGGGGCTTGAACTCTCGTCCTTGCACATTGTCATGTGTGTGCTCAACCAGGTACACCACCACCCTGCTCTTCCTGTAAGGAAATCCTTTTACCAACTAGATTTCATGTGTGGGCAGTATGTTTATATATATGTATGTAAAAATATGGGAGTCGGGCAGTAGTGCAGCGGGTTAAGTGCATACAGCACAAAGCGTAAGGGCCAGTGTAAGGAACCCAGTTCGAGCACCCAGCTCCCCACCTGCAGGCGGTCGCTTTGCAAGCAGTGAAGCAGGTCTGTAGGTGTCTTTCTCTCCCCCTCTCTGTCTTCCCCTCTTGTCTCCATTTCTATCTGTCCTATCCAACAACAGCAGCTATGACAACAATAATAACTACAACAAGGGCAACAAAGTGGGAAAAAATAGCCTCCAGGAGCAGTGGATTCGTAGTGCAGGCACCGAGCCCCAGGAATAACCCTGGAGGCAAAAAAAAAAAAAAAAAGTAAGAATACTAGTCTTGAGATGCAATTTCCTTAATAGAAATTATAGATTATATGATGATTTGCCAAAATTCCAGAGTCTACTAGCAATCAAATAAGGTTACCCATTAGTCTTTCCTAGAGAGTAACTTTAAACCAGTACTATCTTGGGCTGGGGAGATAGCATAGTGGTTATGCAAAAGATTTTCATGCTCAAGGTCCCAGGTTCACTCCTCAGCACCACCATAAACCAGAGCTGAACAGTGTTCTGGTCTGTCTCTCATAAAATGATAAAATATTATAAGACAAATTAGTACTGTCTTCACTACCATTGATAAATTGACAAAGAGTTAGCAGGAAATAAATGGAGGGATAGCTATTTGATATTTTATTCATCTGTCTGGAGTTTCCGTGAGTCTGTGTAATCTGTACAGTGAAAACTGTCTATCTCAAGTATGAATTAGGACTGGGAAAATAGCATTATGTAAATAAATATATTTTCAATCCTAAGGCACCAAAGATCCTACATTCAGTCCCTAGCACCACCATAAGCCAGAGCTGAGCAGTGCTCTGATAAAAAAATAAAAAATAAAATGTAAAATAAAGTAGAGGCATTGATGACTGAAAACTGGATAGAGAAATATGGGAAAAAAAAAACTAATGAAAGTTACATATTTTTTTTTGGAAGGGGGGGTTGTAAAATAGCATAAAATTAGCTGTGTTATTTACTTATAAAGGGAAATATTCTCTTTTTTTTTTTTTTTTTTGCCTTCAGGGTTATTGCTGGGGCTCAGTGCCTGCACCATGAATCCACTGCTCCTGGAGGCCATTTTTTCCCCCTTTTGTTGCCCTTGTTCTTGTAAGCCTTGTTGTGGTTATTATTGTTGATGTCATTCGTTGTTGGATAGGACAGAGAGAAATGGGAGAGAGGAGGGGAAGACAAAGACAGACACCTGCAGACCTGCTTCACCGCCTGTGAAGCGACTCCCCTGCAGGTGGGGAGCCGGAGGCTTGAACCCGGATCCTTAAGTGGGTCCTTACGCTTTGTGCCACGTGCGCTTGTGGGGTGTGGGGGATTGAACTTGGGACTTTGGAGCCTCAGCCATTAGAGTATCTTTGCATTACCATTATGCTATCCACCTCCACAATACCTCTACTTTAAAGAAGACAAAAATGAAATTCAAAAACAATTTGGTTGTTCACAGTCAAATCCTGGGAAAAGTGAAACTGAAAAACAGTAATGGTTCAAATAAGAGTTTTGTGAAATGAACCAAGAACTAAGGCTTAGTCCTTAGTCTATGCTGTTTCACAGGGAGAAAAAAAAAAGTTTCTCCAGAACAGAAAAGTCTTATGATCTGATTATTGATATTAAAAAAATCAGGATGATGAACATTACCATATATTCAGTAAGTTGTCAAATATTTTATTAAATAGTATATATTTTATATAAAAAATGTTAATATGAAAATCAGGAAGATCATGACTTTACAGAATACTGAATAAATTCAGTCCCCTTCTATGGGCACTAAAATGCCTTATCATCTTAATTAACTTTAAAAAAAAAGGATGTAAATGAGGCCAATGTCACAGGCCTGATTACCATATGGGTCTCTTGGCATTATTTGTTTTCTCAAGTTGAGACAACTCCAATTAGCCATTTTCCAAATATTTGCCATGAGACTGAGCCAAAGACTACACCCAATACAAGTAAAAAAAGTTCATGTTCCTACAAATCAGAAAAAGATTAATCTTCACAAATAAGGATAGTATAACTGGCAATGGCATCCAATTCCAAGAGAATCACCAAATAGCTTGGTATATTTGAAGTAAATTATATAGGAAGTAGTAAAGTTGAGAAGCATTCTATATAACTGAGCTAAAAAAGAGAAATAGAAAATGTAGTAAAATGTAGTAAAAGCCATCACTGAGAACAATCACCAAATTCTTAGAAGTAGTCAGCAGCCCAAGGCAGTTCTCTACAAGGATTTCTCACTTTTAAGAAATTTTTAAGTGGGGGCCGGGCGGTAGCGCACTGGGTTTAAGTGCACATAGTACGAAGCACAAGGACCCGCGCAAGGATCCCTGTTGGAGCCCCCGGCTCCCCACCTGCAGGGGGGTCGCTTCACAGGCAGTGAAGCAGGTCTGCAGGTGTCTGTCTTTCTATCCTCCTATCTTCCCTCCCCTCTCAAAACTTCTCTCTGAACTATCCAAAAAAATAAATAAATAAAATAAAAATAGAAAAAATGGCCGCCAGGAGCAGTGGATTTGTAGTGCAGGCACCAAGCCCTAGCGATAACCCTGGAGGCAAAATAAGAAAATTTTAAGCTACGATCAGTGAAACAAATGAACAGAATTTGAAAAAAAAAAACCAGATTCTTCCTCTTTGTTCTTAATCATTTGTTTTCCTTTAGAACTTTCCCTGAGATCCTAAAATATAGTAAGCAAAGAAATTTAAGAATGAAACTGGAAGAAGTTGATCCTGTTTATGTTTTCTTTCTATTTACTTTCCCATTTTGGAACCCTATAAACGTTGATGTTAAAATGTCAATTTCTAAAGAATACAGTGCCCATTAAATTTGTTATCTAGTCAAGGACTTAACTGATAGTGTCAAAAATACAAACGTACTATTTTAAGGGGAAATTTTTTGATTTAATTTGTACCACCCAGCTTATGTAGTAAAGTAGATCAACTACTGATTTATTGCTTTTAATATGATGAAACACCAGATTTGACAGCTAAATTTGCAGTAAGCTACAAGTACATTTTTCTCTTTAATCATTTTTGTCGAGTAGAACATGTACATATCCATGTAAAAAGGGACTGTAGCAGATGCCTCCTAAAATCAGCCAGTTCTTGTAAACATTGCATTTGTGCAGATTTTCATACTTTGATTCCAAACTGAGAACAATAAGATTAAAGGCAAATTTAGTAGCTAAAAAAAAAAAGTCCAGTATCACTCCTCTTCAAAAAGAAACAAAACAAAAAAACCTAGCAGCACATTAAAAAAAATTAGAAAAACGTTTCAGTACTCTTTTCCCTCCCTTCAAAAACCGAACAAAAATAAAGTGCAGCACCCATAAAAGTGTCGAGAAAATAGCCAAGTTCTTCCTTTCTTGTAACAAAATAGCACTTGGCCCCAGCAGTCTTAACCAAATTATACAGTGTCCATCATTTTAGGTTCATCATCTTCTTTATGTACAACTGAGTTTAAACTGCAGAAAGCCATATTGATAGAATACTGAAGGAAATCTGGATTCTGGAAAGAAAAAGAAAAAAGGATAGAGAAGAAACAATGTACAGTAACCGATTTCATGGCAGGAAATGCAAGTATATATTCAGCTTGACATTCGTTTATTCTCTGCAGCGACACTGAGTAGGAGGGAGGATGGGTTTTGAAGTCAGACTTGAGTTAAAACCAAAGGTGGGGGGAAACTATTGCTAAGTCCAACGAGATGTGATAAAGACACTCACTGCACACGATCTCATTAAAAACAAAGAAAGTAATAAGCTTTTCCTCATTTTTATCGAAACTGTTACTGCTGAATCTGACAAGGCTACATCTTCCATGTAGCTGTTAGGTTTCTAGTTATGATCATTTACTTTTTTTAAAACTTTATAAATAAAAGAAGTGGGAGAGAAAAAGAACCAGAGCATCACCCTGCCACATGCGATGTCAGAACTGAACTTGGGATCTTAATTCTTGAGAGTCCCTGATGCTTTATCTACACTGCACCACCTTCGAGGGTACAGTTAATTATAGCGATTGTGCTTTCCCTGATGCTGAAACAAAGTTAAGGGAAAAAAGCATTTGTGAGGTATTTAGACTTATGTTACAAAAATTCAGGATAAAAGAACAGTTGAATATAGGATTTGTTATTTACTTATGTAATGCATAGATGCTCATGGTCAAGCCCAGAACCTCATGCACAAATCATGTATTCTACCACTGAGCTAGCTAGCTATAGGATGTTCTTCTTTTAACTAGTTTTTCCCAGTACTATGAATTCAAGCTCCCAATGGCCATTTTTTTCTTTCTTTTTTTTTTTTTTTTTTAATATTTATTATTGTATAGAGACAGAGAAAGATTGAGAGGGGAGGAGAGACAGGGAAAGAGACAGAGTGATACCTGCAGCCCTGTTTCTTCCCATGTGAAGTTTTCCCCCTGCAGGTAGGGCCCAGGGGCTTGAACTTTGGTTTTTGTGCACTGAAATGAGTGCAATTATTCAGGTGTGGCGCCACCCGGCCCCTTACCCCCCCTCCCATTCTATTTTATTTCATAGGACAGAGACAAATTAAGAGGGGATCAGAAGTTAGAGAGGGACAAGAAGATAAGACACCTGCAGACCTGCTTCACTGCTCATTAAGCGCAGGTGGGGAAAGGTCGCTCACATCCAGGTCCGTGTGCATGGCAATGTGTGGACTCAACTGGGTGGGTCACTGCCCAGCCCCCATGTTTTTTCTTTTTTGTTCATTTCTAATACCAGGTACAAAAATGTCTTATTTAATAAATGTAAAAATGGGTGGGAGTAGATAGCACAGTAGTTATGCAAAGAGACTCTCAGGCCTGAGACTCCAAAGTCCCAGGTTCAATCCCCCAAACCACCATAAGCCAGAGCTGGTCAGTGCTCTGGTAAAAATAGTAATAATAAAATATAAAAATAAAACTACTGTTTTGCCTAGGGTTGATCCCAGCCCCCACCACATCAAAGGAAGCTTTGATGTTGTGGTCTCTTCCCTTTCTTTTTTAAAATTTTTTTAAAAATATATTTATTTATTCCCTTTTGTTGTCCTTGTTGTTTTATTGTTGTAGTTATTATTGTTGTCATCGTTGTTGGATAGGACAGAGAGAAATGGAGAGAGGAGAGGAAGACAGAGAGGGGGAGAGAAAGATAGACACCTGCAGACCTGCTTCACCTATTGTGAAACTACTCCCGTTCAGGTGGGGAGCCAGGGCTCGAACCGGGATCCTTATGCCGGTCTTTGCGCTTTGCGCCCCATGCGCTTAACCCACTGTGCTACAGCCCAACTCCCTCTTTTTTAAAATTTTTAAAAAATATTTATTTTCCCTAGTTTCATTTTACTTAATAAACAACAACGTAGGAAAAAGTTTCAACAGAAGACAAGATCTTTTAAGCTTCTTCATTCTATAAGGGAAGAGGCAGGATTCAAAATACTCTCTTAAGTACAGCCTTTCTACCTCTTTCCCCTTTTTTCCCTGTGAAGCCAGGGTCTTAAAAATGCATGATTTCACCACTCCTGACTGACCTATCATTCTGATGGGGGGTGGGGGGAAGAGAGAGAGAGAGAGAGAGATCAGAATGCTAGAGCACTCTCCATGTAGTACCAAGGCTTGAACCTGAATAGTGAGCATGACAAAACACATACCCGGGAGTCAGGCTACCGGTAGCGCGGCGGGTTAAATGCATGTGGCACAAAGCGCAAGGACCGGACTAAGGATCTCAGTTTGAGCCCCCGGCTCCCCACCTGCAGGAGAGTTGCTTCACAGGTGGTGAAGCAGGTCTGCAGGTGTCTATCTTTCTCTCCCCCTGTCTTCCCCTCCTCTCTCCATTTCTCTGTCCTAACAACAACATCAATAACAACAGCAATAACACAACAATAAAAAACAAGGGCAACAAAAAAGAAAAATATATATATATATATACATACACACACACACACACACACAAATAACACACCACACACATACCCTACTGTGGGTTATCTCTCCAGCCCTGTACTTTATTCTAAAAGTCAAAATGTTAGAAAAAGGTCTTTATGAGGGGAAAGATTAGTTTCATGAGCCAGACTAGGATGGGGGTAGGAGTGGCACGAGCATTATTCTGGCACCTGTAGTGCTAGAGGTTGAGCTCAGGATCTCATGCTTGATTACACATTATCATTAGAAAATTGCTGCCCATGGGCCTATCAAAGCATTTTACTAGAGCCCAGTCACTTCCCATTTCCAGACCACAGGACTGTAAGGTTAGCCAGTTTAGTTTCACTGATGCCAACATAAGAGAGAGAGAAATCTCAATTAAAAGACCATCTAGTGGAGGAGGGGGACACTGGGGACACAGTATAATGGTTCTGCAAAAGACTCAGATGCCTGAGGATCTAAGGTCCCAGGTTCAATCCCCAGTACCACCATAAGCAGAGCTGAGCAGGACTCTGGTGTCTCTCTCACATGAAAAAGAAAAAAAGAAAAAAAACATGAAGAGGAATCTTCTATATATTTAATTTTAAATCTCATAAAGTGATATATTTTTAAAAAATTTTATTTTCCCATTTGTTGCCCTTGTTTTGTTGTTGTAGTTATTGTTGTTGTTATTGATGTCATCATTGTCAGGACAGAGAGAAATGGAGAGAGGAAGGGAAGAAAGGGGGAGAGAAAGATAGACACCTGCAGACCTGCTTCACTAGCTGTGAAGCAACTCCCCTGCAGGTGGGGAGCTGGGGGGCTCAAACTGGGATTCTTACACTCGTCCTTGCACTTTGCGCCACGTGCGCTTAACCCGCTGCACTACCACCCAACTCCCATAAGTTAAGATTTTTAAATAACCTGATATACCATCTCTATGATTTTGCCATCCTGGTAACATAGACCAAAGCAGCAGTTTAAGAGAAGCAACTGGGGGCTGGGTGGTGGTGCACCTGGTTGAGCACACATGTTACAATGTGCAAGGACCTGGGTTCGAGCCCCCAGTTCCCACGTGCAGGGGGAAAGCTTCACAAGTGGTGAAGCAGTGCTACAGGTGTCTCTCTGTCTCTCACCTTCTCTATCCCTCCCTTCCCTCTCGATTTCTGTCTCTATCCAATCAATAAATAAAGATAAAAAAGAGAAGCAATTGATAACTTTCAGCTGAATCATGTATTTTTAAATAGTCGTTAAAAAAAAAAACATAAAAAGTATCAGTCCAAACCAGTTGCCCTAGCTTCATTTTCCTATAGATTCTTTTTTATTACTATTATTATTATTTTTTTTCTTTTACCAGAGTACTATACCTGGAACCTCAGAGCCTCAGGCATGAAACTCTTTTGCAGAACCATATGCTATTTCCCTAGCTCACTACATATATTCTTCAGTGCTTGAGGCCCAGGTTCAATCCCCAGCTTTCCATGAGAGTGTCAGGGAACTGAGGGGAGGTGTGGTGTCTCTCCCTGCCCAAACCCACACCCACACCCACAAGACAATACTGAATTCACTCCCTACATCACCCTGATAATCACTTGGATATATGCTTTGAAGAAAATTTTAATTTATTTTGGATAGGGCAGGGGTAGACAACATATTGGTTATGCAAAGACACTGTCATGCCTAAAGCTCCAAAGTCCCTAGTTCAATCCCCCTGCACCACCATATATCAGAACTGAGCAGTGCTCTGGCTTAAAAAAAAAAAAAAAAATCAAATTAGAGAAATTGAGGGCAGAGAGTAGACAGCATAGTGGTTATGCAAACAGACTCTCATGCCTGAGGTTCCAACATCCCAGGTTCAATCCCCCGCTGAACAGTGCTCTGGTAAAACAAAGACAAAGAGAGAGAGAGAGAAACTGAGATGGGGGAACAGAGACTTTCAGCACTGCTTCACCACTAGTGAAGTTATCCCCCTGCAGGTGGGGGCTTTAAAATTAATTATCCTAATCGATTAATTTTCTTTACAGAATTATGAAAGGGGCGCAGGGGGAGATAGCAAATGGTTATACAAAGAGACTCTTGTGCCTGAGGCTCCAAAGTCCCAGGTTCAAGCCCCCGCACCACCATTAAGACAGAGCTGAGTAGTGCTCTGGTAAAAATAAATAAATTCAAAACAAAGAAAAAGAATTATGAGCAGGGACCAGGCAGCGGCGTACCTTGTGGAGCAACATGTTATAATGCGCAAGGACCACGGTTTGAGCCCCCGGTCCCCATTTGCGGGGTGGGGGGTGGGGGTAAGCTTTGCCAGTGATAAAGCAGGGCTGTCGGTGTCTCTCTATCTCCTCTTCCCTCTCAATTTCAGGCTTTATCTAATAAGGGTAACAGAATTATGAGAACAAGGGGGTCAGGCAGTGGCACACCGGGTTGAACACAAATAGTACTGAGTGCAAAGAGCCGTGCCAGGATTCCGGTTCAAGCTCCTAGCATGTCTGCAGGTGTGTCTTTCTCTCTCTTACCCTCTCAATTTTCTCTGAAAGACGGGGGTGGGGGGAGAGGCTGCTAGGAGCAATGGATTAGTAGTGCAGGCATCAAAATCCAATGATAACACAGGAGGCAAAAAAAAAAAAAAGTTATGAGAAAAGAGAGAGGGAGAGAGAACCAGAGCATCACACTGGTGCATGCAATGCTGGGTACTGAACTCAAGACCTCATATTTGAGAGTCTTGCACTTTATCCACAGTGCTACCTCCCAGACGGCTACCCTAGTCAACAGTATATCTCTATTCAAAATGAGATATTCTGCAAGAGCCACTGTAAAAAGCTCGTGAATGATGATCAACTAACCCAAAACTCTAACCAGCGTGTTGAATTAAGAATGCTAAGAAGGAGTGGTCCGGGAGGTGGTACAGTGGTAAAGCTTTGGACTCTCAAGCATGAAGTCCCAAGTTCGATCCCCAGCAGCACATGTGCCAGAGTGATGTCTGGTTCTCTCTCTCTCCTATCTTTCTCATAAATAAAATATTTTTTTAAAAAAAAAGAAAAAAAGGAATGCTAAGGTGGAAGATAACATAAAGGTTATGTAAAAAGACTCTCATATCCAAGGCTCTGGGGTCTCAGTTTCAATCCTCCCCCCCAACCCCACACCTTATAAGCCAGAATTGAGCAGTGCTCTGGTAAAATACAAACAAACAAAAACACACACACACCAAAAAAAAAAAAAAAAAACACAAAAAAACTAGCAGCAGTATCAGCTAAGGTATGATTCATCTTGCTGAATTTAAGAGTAGAATTTAGGGGTCTGAATGATGGCGCACACGTTTCTGTGCACAAGGAGCAGGCTCAAGGCCCCGGCCCCACCTGCAGGGGAAGCTTCGTAAGTGGTGAAGCAGGGCTGCAGGTCCGTCAGTCTCTCTCTCCTCTCCCTCTCTCAATTTCTCTGTCTCTGGAATTTGCTGTCTCTCTAAAAGAGAAAATATTCAGTGCCAACACACAATATGAAAAACTTAAAGTTATCTCCTACAGCAAGAATAAAGTGACCACATACTCACACATAAGAAATAATCAAAGGGGAGTCCGGCGGTAGCGCAGCGGTTAAGTGCATGTGGCGCGAAGTGCAAGGACCAGAGTAAGAATCCCAGGTCGAGCCCCTGGTTCAAGCCCCCGGCTCCCCACTTGCAGGGAAGTCGCTTCACAGGCTGTGAAGCAGTTCTGAGTGTCTATCTTTCTCCCCCCTCTCTGTCCTAACAACGATGACATCAGTAACAATGGCATTAACTATAACAATAAAAAGCAAGGACAACAAAAGGGAAAATATTAAAAAATTTAAAAACAGAAATAATCAAAGAACAAACTATATTGATAAACTTAGAAAGTATTTATTTTTACAACTTACCTGTGGTAATGATTCTAGTAAACCTATAGATCCAACTCCAGAATGGGGAACATGATTCTGAACTGTCATAGGTTGAAAACTTGGTGATTGAGAATAAAGTCTGACTCTTGTCTTGAAAGCTTCAAGTTCATTTTTGAATGCTTCAAAATAACCTTCTTCCTCTGCCTGAAAACACACACAGTTTTTTAACGCTACCACACCACACAGTAAGTTCTAATAAGCAAATATAAATAAGGCCTGAGGTGGAGGAGGTACAAACAAGTTAAACAGTCTAAGTGCAGAAACCACCCAAATCCCTGTGAGAAAATGGCCTGTTTTATAGAAATACTATGGATCTATCTACACAACCCATGCAGTGAGGGCAGACAGCCTAATGGCTATGCAAAGACTCTCATGCCTAAGGCTCTGGTCTCTCTGGACTTCTCAAGATTGCTGATAGGATCCAAAATAATGCTTACTTAACCAATCCCATTCATTTAATCCTCCCCATTACCAGGCAACAGCCAAGGGGGAGGAATATATGTATTTGCCTCCAGGGTTATCACTGGGACTCAGTGCCTACACTACAAATCCACTGCTCCTGGAGGTATCTCACTGTTGTCTTTGTGTATCTCTGACAATGGTTTGGAGCATTTTTTGATGTTGAACTTTTTGATTTCTTATCTGTTCATATCCTCTCCCCGTTTTTGGATGGGGTCATTTGTTTTCTTGTTGCTGAATTTGTTGAGCTCTTTATATATTTTGGTTATTAGCCTCTTTTCTGATGTATGGCATGTAAAGATCTCTCCCCATTCTTTAAAGGGTCTGTGTTTGCTGTGCAGAAGCTTTTTAATTTAATGTAGTCCCACTGTTTTATTTTTGTAATTGGATTCGTATCACTAAAGATGAAAAGACTCGCCTTTCCCCATTCAGTAGTCTGGGCACCTTTGTCAAAGATTAGATGTCCACAGGTATGGAAGCGTATTACACTTCTGGGTTCTCAATTCTATTCCACTGGTTAGTGTGTCTATTTATGTCCCAGTACCAAGATGTTTTGATTACAATGGCCCTATAATACAATTTGAGATCTGGGAGTGTGATCCCTTCAGTTCTGTTCTTTCTTCTCAAGATTGTAGCCAAAAAAGTATTCTATATAAAAATCTTTTTCAATTCTCAGGCAATTAATGATAAAGTTCTATTATTTATTTCCTTTTCTGGCCCTACATCCTCGAACTGTAAAAGCCATGGGAAACAAAAGGTATTTCAGTATGATATTCACTTTGGTAATACAAAGGTATTTCACTATGGAAATACCTCAGTGTTCTAGTTAAGCGTGTACCATTTATTATTAATCATGGGAAGAAAGAAAAAGTACAATGGGTTGTGTTAAGGAAGTGGGAATTCCTTCCAATGATGGGTAATAAGCAAAAGCCTTGATACCAAAGACCCAATTAGCAGGAGCTTCCACTTATATTCCCTTTGCAGATAAATAATGATACAGCACAAATCCTACACTAACAGAACACAGACTAAGTTTAAGTGGTGGGAAAAGATTTTGCTGGGGCTTCATTCTTGACTCTCACTGGATACGTTTATCTGAAATGCCATTTTTCTTTAATGAGTTTAAATTGTATAACCAGATTAAAACCTACTGATTAGCTATTAGCATCAATAACTATAAAAATGCAGACAATGTTCTTCTATGTGACATCCTACCATTTTATCAGTTTAGGAATATTTCCTTAGTTCTTTTTACAGCCAATAGTACTTATGTGGACATACAGGATGCTAAACTTCGTGTTATAATGAAAGCTTTAAATGAATTTTAACATATTTTAAAAAATTAATACAAATAGGACAGAGAAAGGTAAAGGCAGGTTATGCCAGTAGAGCCAAGGAGACAGAAAAGTGGCTATGCAGAAGCCTGTCAATCCTGGGTTACAAAGGTTCCAGACTCAAGCCTTGGCACCATTTTTTTGTTTTGTTTTGTTTTTCCTTTTTCTTTCTTTTTACCAGAACACTGGTCAGTTCTGGTTTATGGTGGTATGGGGAATTGAACCTGGGATGTTGGAGTCTCAGGTATGAGAGTCTGTTTGCATAACCATTATGGTATCTATCCTCTGCCCAGATTTTTAAATTTTCTTCTTATCCACACGGTGGTTTAGCAAAAGTGAACATGGAAGTGCATTCACTGGAGGACGGCCACATCGTCTGCGTGTTCAGAACTGTGAGTGATTAAGCCACCAGGATAATCCAGATAAAACCTTTAAAAAGCCTGCTGAGGTAGAGACACGGAAGACCGAAACCCAAGGAAAGTTCAGGGGTTGGCCCCCGGTTCTGAGAAACCGTAACGTTTCAAACACGGGGAGAATAAGAGCATGTGGGGCGGCTTACTCCGTGTCACCAGTGCCGCTCACCACGAGTTTGTGGAGCAAAGTCCTTGTTTTGTTTCTACAGATTATTTATTTACTTATTTATGAGAGGGAGAGAGAAAGAACCAGAACATCACCCTGGCACAACTGGTATCAGGGACTGGACTCGGGACCCCAAGCTCAAGTGCTGAATCCTTTCTCTACTGCACCATCTCCCAGCACTACTGTAAGCGAGAGCTGAGCAGCACTCTGATTCAGACAGAAAAATAAGGAGCCCAGTGGTGGCACACTTGTGTTTAGTGCTCAAGGACCCAGGTTCAAGGTCCCTACCTGCAGGGGTGCAAGGGCTGCAGGTGTCTTGCCCTCTTTCTCCCTCTCCCTCTCGCAATTTCTGTCTCTACTAATATATATGAATAAAACAAATACAATTACAGTCAAAAGTCAAGCTTCTGGTATAGTTTCGTCTAACTTAGTAGTGAAAATATAACACATATATTGCACCAAAACAAAGGACATGGAGAGAAGGGGATGAAGAGAGGAACTTTTGTTTTAATTTTTTAATTACCCCATTCCCTTCAGTTCTACACTTCTAGTAGAGATCTATTTTGTGCTGTTGTGGTCACTGGGTTTAACCACTCTACTACCACTTTTTCAGACAGAGTCAAAGACAGAGGGAGACAGGGAAAGACACCAAAGCAACGAAGCTTTCCCCAGGACAATGAGGGCTTGGACAAGGAGCACATGCATGACAAAGCAGAATTCTCCCCAAGATGAAAAACATCCCAGAGATATATTTTACGACAACATATTGTTTAGTACTATCACCACTGAACTTCATAAAAATATGCTATACAAAATAAAAATATATTTTAAAATAAGAATGGACACACCCTTCTGTGACCTTTTTTCACTTTTTTTTTTTTTGTTATGATCATATCATGTGTGGTTCAGTATAGAATTCAGTTAAAAGATATTCTGAGGTGGGGGCCGGACATTGATGCACAGAGTTAAGTTCAAGGACCCGCACAAGGATCCCGGTTCGAGCCCATGACTCCCTACCTACAGGGGGGCTGCTTCACAAGTGGTGAAGCAGATCTGCAGGTGTTTTTCTCTACCCTCTCAATTTCTGTCCTATCCAAAAAAAAAAAAAAGGTCGCAGGAGCAATAGATTTGTAGTGCAGGCACCCACCATGCTCCAGCCATAACTCTGGAGGCAAGAAAATAATAATAAAATTAAATTTAAAAAAAGATTCTGAAGTTATTGTTTCTCCAGTTTACAAGGATTTAACTAGGAACACTTGAAAGTTATACAATGCCTTTTTCCACAGCTACCCACCTCCAAACACAAAGAATTGTAAACAAGGCTTTGAGATATTTGCATTGGTGATGTGCATAAGCAAATCCTTTTGTTTAAGGAAAACCATTGCCAAGTTTCCAAAACATGCATTGTTACTAGGCATTTCAAAATGGAACACTTTGTAATGGTATTATTGTAAAAGCCAAAATAGATTACTTATTTACCAGACACTTAAGTTACAACTACAAGAAAGAATGAATGCTTACAAGCATTAACCTGGGCTGAGCACAGTTACACTATCTTGTTGGTTCTACTCTATGTTTTTTTAGAAAAATAAAAGGAGAGACTTCAGGGAGGCAAGGCCATGGAGTAACAGGGAACAGAAATGATCTCCCCCCAAATAACAATTATCTACAGCTATAGAGAAATAAAGGGAGATACCAAAGCACAGCCCCTACCATCCATGGAATTCACTTGGTGCTGTGTGACCAGGAACTGACCACAGGGCCTCATGCATAAGGTGTGTACTTGGTTTGCTGAGTCATTTTTTGATCACCAGTTATCACGGGGGCTCAGTGCCAACATGTGACTCCAGCACTCCTGGTGGCCAACTTTTCTTTCTTCCTCCCCCCACTCCCGCTTTGCTTTTATAAAGAGGGACAGAGAAGACAGACACTTGCAGTTCTACTCCACCACTTGTGAATCTTTCCCCTGCAGGTGGATCTGGGGTCTGGGGTCCTTGAGCATGGTAACATATGCACTCTACTGAGAATACCACCACCTGGTGCCCATCTCACTTTTTTTTTTTTTAACTTCATAGGAAAAAATTTTCCCGGGTCATTAATAATTTACACAAAGAATTTTAATGGCTGTATAATATTCCCTGCACCACAGAATTTTCCAAATACCACTGCCCTAAGTGCTGAACTTTTAGGTTTCTTTCTTTTTTTTTTTTTTATTCAAGTTTGATCTTTATTAAACTATGAGTTCCAAACATGAAGGAGACTGTATCAGCCAACATTGTATCCTCAGCATCTGAAACATCTGTGTTTTGTACCGCTACACCACTAAGTGATAGGACACTCTAATTTTCCTGGTGATAAAATGTTCATTTGAATGGATCTCAGGTTGGGGAGATAGCATAGTGGTTATGAAAAAAAGACTTTCATGCAGGGCAGGGTTAGATAGCATAATGGTTATGCAAAGAGACTTTCATGCCTGAGGCTCCAAAGCCCCAGGTTCAATCCCTTGCACCACCATAAACCAGAGTTGAGCAGTGCTCTGGTTAAAAAAAAAAAAAAAACTTTCAGGCCTCAGGCACCAAAGGTCCTAAATTTAATCCCCAGCAACACTATAAACCAGAGCTGAGCAGTGGCCTGGTAAAAACAAACAGATTTCAATTTGTTGCATTGTGCTGTAAAACAGTCTCTTACACACTCCCCTTACATTTTAGTTAGCATGATGTCAGGAATATAGTTTTTCTTTCCAACATAAACTCTGGCCTGTGTTATCCTAAGATAAGCAGCTAAAGTTTAACGTTCATGTCTAATAGTACCAAATTGTTACTTACTTTGGCTTTCTGGAAAAATAAACGAAAACACCCTCTTGGATCCACATTACAGTTTTTGGCCATTTCCATAATAAATTGCATTACAACAGCTTGATGTGCTATTTGTTCCATTAGAGCCCCTTTCTGAAACAAACAGATCAAAGTTAGAAGAAATTCCATAAGTAATCTATTTAATGTTGTGGTTACTATTTAGAATGTAAACAAGGTCCTTGTCTTCATTTAGAGTAAATGATGTAGGGGCCAAGACAGATCTCACTCGGTACAATGTACCCATTACCCTACGCTAGGACCCAGGTTTGAGTGCCAGCCCATCACATGGAAACACCGCATACAAGGAAGGAGCTTCATAAGCGATGGAGCAGTGCTGTGGTGCGCTTCCTTTATCTCTCTCTGTTTCTATCTATAATTAAGAGGGGGAAAGAGAGGGGGGATGGTATACCTGGTTAAGTGTACGTTACCATGCACAAGGGCCGGGGTTCAAGTTCCTGCTCACCACCTGCATAAGAGGAAGCTTCACAAAGGGTGAAGCAAGTGCTGCAGGTCTCTCTCTCTCTTCTCCTCGCAGCCTCTCTGTCCTATCAAATAAAAAAAAAGGAAAAGGGGGGGGGCACTAGGCAGTGCCACACCTGGTTAGAGGCACACATTACAGTGTGCAAGGATGCAGGCTCAAGCCCCTAGTCCACACCTACAGTGGGAAAGTTTCACAAGTGAAACAGTGCTGCAGGTGTCTATCTTCTCCTTCCTCTCAAATTGCTCTCTGCCTCTACCCAATAATAAATAAATTAAAATGATAAAAAATAAAAAAGGAAAAGGGGAGTGGAAATGGCCACCAGGAGCAATGGATTCATAGTGTAATAACCCTGGTGGTAATAAAGGAATAAATAAATAAATAGGAGAAAAAGAAATCCCCATGGGTAATGAACTCATTGAAGCATAAAGTCTCAGAAAGAAAGAAATAAGCAGACAAATGAATAAATGCATGTAAGTGACGTGAAAATCCTAACAAAAAAGTAAAGCAGAATCCCACTAGGGATCCCATAAGATCAAGATTCACACATACCTGTTCAGCTTCCAGATGAAAACACCATAATAAAAGATATTTAGCAGTTTCTTCACATACAAGGTATGGATGGTCAGACAAAAATCTCTGACTATCATCCCATCGGCTTAACATACCTGTAAAAAAATCAAGACATGAGTTCAAATACTTCCTTTCTCTTAAGTGAGGATACAGTACTTTTTTTTTTTGTCCCCTCCCCATACAGTATTTTTTAAATGATTCTATTTAGAGACAAATCATCAGGGCAGAATGTAAAGCAAAAGAAAGTTTCTCTTTTAAAGCAGTTACTAGTACACTGGAAATAGTTTCAAAATTCAGTTTTACTTCAGATAACTAATCAAGTTAAAGAAGTTTAAAACAAAACAAACAAACAAAAAAATCCTTCTGGGGAATGACCCTGTTCTGGACAAATTGAAAGAGTTGGTCATTCTAGGCTAAAGTGAGTGTAGATGATTTCAAGATATTTGCTATATACACTTTTGGGGGGGGGGGCTGGGTGGTGGCACATCTGGTTGAGTGCACGTTACAAATGTGGAAGGATCTGGGTTCAAGCTCTTCGTCCCTACCTGCAAAGGGAAAGATTCATGAGTGGTGAGATAGTGCTGCAGTATCTCTCTCTCTCCCTCTCCCCCCTCCCTCCGTCTCCCTGTTCCCTCTCAATTTCTGCCTCTATCCAATAAATAAATAAAATAGTTTTTAAAAGAATACACTTATTTTTTTAAATTAAGATAGAGGGAGAGAGGGACAGACCAACCACAGCACTGGAGCTTTCTTCAATGCAGTGGGGACCAGTTCAAATTGGACTGCACACATGGCAAAAAAGCTATTTCACACTATTCAAGTGAGCTATTTTGCCAGTTCAAATACACTTTTCTATTTGAAAGAGGGAAAAGAAGGCACATCGGCAAAGCAATAAAATATTCAGGGAAAAAAACATTGTCTCCAATTTATTACAAACCACCTAAAATGTGACAAACAGGAGGTGACGGAGTAGATAAAAGTGTCAGACTCTCAACCATGAAGTCCTGAGTTTGACCCCCACTGTTTGATGCTCTGGCGCTGCCCCCAAATAAGTAAATACATCTTTATAAAACTGTCTTAAGATAATAATGGTAAAATACTGACAGCCTGAGATACTAGTCAGTTGGTGTTACAATAGTAAAAATGTTTTAGCTATTTTAATCATGTTAACCATTTACTTGTATCTATACACGCAGGAAAATTATTAGGATATTTATTATTAAATTATTAGAAATAGAATATTTGAAAATAGCTGCCATTTTCCATCAATACCTAGATTACCTGAGGTATACATTCATCTGTACCCCAACTAGTAAGAAATTTAATCTGACAGTAAATGCCACCCATGTAACCATGGAACAACCAAGTAACCATGGAACAAGCAGCGCTCAGCTTTCAATTTTGCCCAGTCACTGTTACACTTAATTATATCAATGCTAGGGGCCAGAGGACTACTGAATCATCATGGAAGCATAAGCCCACCTCAATAATCAGGCAATAAGCTTTCCTCTAGAAGCGAAATGAACTTTTGAAGTTTCATAGTATAACAAAAGAACAAAACTTAAGACAAATGTTTAACTAGGAAACACATTGAACAACCCAAGAGACTCAACTGAAAATGACAAATTTCCTCAATCAAGAAAAGGGGACATTTTAGCATTTTCTTATAATAAAGAATCTTACAAAGTTATTTTATCAACACAGTAAATGGATCTGTGTCACAGAATCACTATGGAGCTTTTTTTTTTTTTTTTTTTTAAAGAAAAAAGTGGCCCAGAAGATGGCCCAGTGGATAAAGCAATGAGCTCTAGTAGGAAGTCCTGAGTTCAACCCTGGTAGCACATGTACCAAAGTGATACTGGTTCTTTCTTTCTCTCTACCTATCATTCTTCATGAACTAATAAAATCTTAAAACAACAAAACTACTTCTCAAACAAGAGCTAAAGAGACCAAATCCAAAGAGGTCAGATCCAAAGAAAACATATCCTTATTTCTTATACCTAAGCCATGAAAGAAAGCCTGTCTAACACTTCTGCCTTAGCTCTGTTATACGTTAGGAGATGTAATTATTTCCAATTCTTCCTAAAATAAAGAGAGCAATGTTTTTTTTCTGTTTACAGTTCCCTGTCAGTACCTTGACTTTTTTTTTTTTTTTTTTTTAACCAAAGCACTGCTCAGCTTTATGGTTTATGGTGGTGCAGGGGATTAAACCTGAGACTTTGGAGTCTCAGGCATGAGAGACACACAACAATTATGCTACCTACCCCTTGACCCTCCAAAGCACCAAGATCCTATCTATCCACTTTGATTTCTTTTGCAGGAAGGATCATACAAAAGTGTTAGTAATATTTTATAGGGGCAATAAGGCAGATATCAATAAACGTTAAAACATTTTTAACTCTGAATACCTATAAGGAAACTGACAATTGTGGTTTACCATAGCTTTCCATTATCTAAAAAATAGCTGGCACTACTTGATTTAAAAATGCATTATCGTGGTCCGGGAGATGGCGCAGTGACTAAAGCACTAGACTCTCAAGCATGAGGTCCTGAGTTCAATCCCCGGCAGCACATGTACCAGAGTGATATCTGGTTCTTTCTCTCTCCTATCTTTCTTATTAATAAATAATAAAATCTCTTAAAAAATGCATTACCTATGACTAGTCAACAATTTATTTGGCTTTATATGTTTACTTTTTTTCAGCCACCAGGTTCCAGATGCTACTATGATGCCAGCTGGACTTCTCTGGGCAGACAACCCCACCAATGGGTCCTGGAGCCCCAATTCCCCAAAGCCCCACCCCACTAGGGAAAGAGAGAGACAGGCTGGGAGTATGGATCGATCTGTCACCACCTACGTTCAGCGGGGAAGCAATTACAGAAGCCAGACCTTCCACCTTCTGCACCCCATAATGACCCTGGGTCCATACTCCCAGAGGGTTAAAAAATAGGAAAGCTGTCAGGGGAGGGGGATGGGATACAGAGTTCTGATGGTGGGAACTATACCCCTCTTATCCTATGGTCTTGTCAGTGTTTCTATTTTGTAAGTAAAAATAAAAAAAAAAAAACGTATTATCAGATTATTATAAAAACAAGAAGGAAGATGATAGATACAGATCTCTGTAAGATAAGAAGAACTTTATAAACAAAATACTACAAGAGACTTAATGGCTAAGTGGAACAGAACATACCTGAAATTATCAATGTTATTGTCCTTCAATGCACACCTTATTGACTGTCCCCTCTCTCTGCATATTTATATAGATTTTCATCCTTTAAATTATATCATTTTAATTTTTCTATGTAGTAAAAACATCCCAAACAGGTAGTCAATTTTTTAATAAAATATACGTGTTTTTCTTGACTTCATGAACTCTCTATCTCTGGTAGTCCCTGTCACCAAAAACCATATTATTTCTACTTTGTGCCTATACATACATAAGCTCATCTGAAACCAAATTCATTCTTCTTTCCTTGCCAATTAAGGTAGTATTCAGGCTCCATGTCACCCAATCAAGCAATGCAGTGAACCCCAACAAGATTCGCACCTCCCACTTTGTTCAAGCTGATAAAGTCATGTGGCCATACTATTACTGTTACTATGGTGAATCACATCAATTCATTTTTTAATGTTAATCCATCCTTCAATTCTCAGGATAACCTATTAAAATTATTTTACAGATTATAAAAGTAAATATTCTGAGAAAAGAATTTTAAAAATTGAGAAATTTTTTTTTAAAATACAGAAATTCCAAGGGGGAGGCCGGGTGGTAGCACGGCGGGTTAAGCACACATGGCGCAAAGCGCAAGGACCAGCATAAGGATCCTGGTTCAAGCTCCCAGCTCCCCACCTGCTGCAGGGGAGTTGCTTCACGGGTGGTGAAGCAGGTCTACAGGTGTCTTTCTCTCCCCATCTCTGTCTTCTCCTCCTCTCTCAATTTCTCTCTGTCCTATCCAACAGCCACAGCAGCAATGACAACAATAATAATAATGACAACAACAGTAACAACAAGGGCAACAAAATGAGGGGGAAAAATGGCATCGAGGAGCAGTGGATTCATAGTGGAGGTCCCCAAGCCCCAGCGATAAACCCTGAAGGCAAAAAAGAAATTCTCTAAGAATTTAAAGTTGACACTTTGAAATATTACTTTTTTTTTTTTAAAAAAAAGCACCATACATGCTAGTTTTCTATTCACTTTACATTGTAATCAAGTCTAGTTTATAGTATATCTTTTTTATTCTTTTATTAGGAAATTAATGGCTTACAACCAACAATAAAATAAAATATAATAGTTTGTACATGTGTAACATTTCTCAAATTTTCCACATACATAACAATTAAAACCCCACTAGATCCTCCTCTGTTGTCCAGGACCTGAACCCTTCCCCCCAAAAAAAGTTTTCAAAAACAAGATGTTGGCATGTTTTTGAAAACTAGTATATAAGTGAGTCATGGAAGAGATTGAATATCGGCCTTCAGTACAACTGAAAAAGCTGTACTGTCATAGTATTTATGCAAATCTTTGGATAAAATATCCAGTGGTAACATCCTACAGATTAAAAAAAAAAAAGAAGTAACTGAATCACAGTTAATGCTGGTTAGACGTGAACATCTCAGAAGATGTACCATGAAAAACTGTCAGACTGGGGGTCGGGCGGTGGCGCAGTGGGTTAAGCGCATGTGGCGCAAAGCGCAAGGACCAGCGTAAGGATCCCGGTTCGAGGCCCCGGCTCCCCACCTGCAGGGGAATCGCTTCACAGGCGGTGAAGCAGGTCTGCAGGTGTCTATCTTTCTCTCCCCTTCTCTGTCTTCCCCTCCTCTCTCCATTTCTCTCTGTCCTATCCAACAACGAATAGCGTCAACAAGGGCAATAATAATAACCACGAGGCTACAACAACAAAGGCAACGAAAGGGGGAAAAAATGGCCTCCAGGAGCGGTGGATTCATGGTGCAGGCACCGAGCCCAGCAATAACCCTGGAGGAAGAAGAAGAAAAAAAAAACAAACTGTCAGACTATCACTAAAACAGCTCTGATGATCACAAAACAGTGATGTCAGTGGTGCAAAAACTCTAACCTGTTATGTGAAATTTTAAAGGTGTACTTTGTTTCTGCACTGGTATTTCATGTTTACAAAACACAAATTAATAATTAAGTTAATAAATGCACATTAGGAGAAGAAATAAGAATTCAATACCTTACAATATTCTGTGAAGAGTGTACTATTTATCATTAGATGTCAAGTCTTTCTAATAGTAAGGGTATAAACAACATAAGACAGTTCTCAGCAAGTACAAGAAATTAGAATGCACTTTGCTTTGGTTCTTCTATCTCATAAATAATCTTAAAGAAAAGAAAAAGTACCAAACACAGAGAAGTACTTGTCTGGGGGGCCAGGTCTGGTGGTGCACCTGGTCGAGTGCCTATGTTACAATGTACAAGAATTCAGGTTTGAGCTCCTGGTCCCCACCTGCAGGAGGAAAACTTTGCAAGTGGCAAAGCGGTGCTGCAGGTGCCTGTTTCTCTTCCTCTCTCTCCCCCTTCCCTCTCAATTTCTGACTTCCTCTAGCCAATAAATAAAGATTTTTAAAAAATTTAATTAAAAAAAAAAAGTACTAGTCTGGAGCCCTTCAAACCCCTCACGTTGCTGCTGGGATGTTGCTCAGCTGGTAGACTACAGGATTTGCATGTGTGAAGTCCCAGTTTTGATTCCAGTCAAAGTAGAGAGGCATTCTGATGTGGTCCAGGAGGTGGCACAGTGGCTAAAGCACTGGATTCTCAAGCATGAGGTCCTGAGTTCAAATCCCAGCAGCACATGGACCAGAATAATGTCTGATTCTTACTCTCCCACCTCCTATCTTTCTCATTAATAAAATCTTTAAAAAAGAAGGGCAACAAAAGGGAATAAATAAATAAATATTAAAAAGAAGAAAGGAAGGAAGAAAGACAGAAAAGGAAAGAAACGGGGGGGCATTCTGGATTCTCTCTCATTAAAAAATAAGTGAACTTTAAAAACAAACAGGGAGTTGGATGGCATGAAGCGCAAGGACTGGCATCAGGATCCCACTTCGAGCCCCCGGCTCCCCACCTGCAGGGGTCGCTTCACAGGCGGTGAAGCAGGTCTGCAGGTGTCTGTCTTTCTCTCCCCCGCTCTGTCTTCCCCTCCTCTCTCCATTTCTCTCTGTCCTATCTAACAACAACAATAATAACTACAACAATAAAAAACGGGCAACAAAAGGGAAAATAGATATTTTTTTTAATTAAAAAAGAAAGAAAGAAACCTTTCTAAGCAGCCCAGGAGGTGGCACAGTGGATAAAGTGTTGGACTCAAGCATGAGGTCCAACAAATTTAATCCCTAAAATCACATGCCCCGAGTGAATGCTTTGGTCCTCTTTCCCTCTCTTATAAATTAAATAGGCAAATATTTCTTAAAATCCTCTTCCCTGTACCAGGATCATGCTTTCCAAGAGTCTGGAATGCAATTTAAATTTGGAAAAGCCTCTAGCCAAACTTTTGATTACAGCTGCTATTCAGATGGGTACTCCAAAGGGATATATCAGTACAGTGATTACTCTGGCAAATGTTGTATTCCCTTTACCACCAGAAAGGTTTGCTTCTACCCAACAGGAACAGCATTAACTATCACTATCTTCCTTAAGGTTTCTATCAGCTCTATGCCCTAATTCAGTTGGCACAAATGTTGATTTTTCTCATCATCCCACATGACTGCAAGCTGATTTACTTCACAGTGATGGACCCTGGTGAGCAGGAGGAAGCTGGTTATCTCAGATGTCTAGATAAGATACACAAATGGCAGAGAAAGTGGGAAAGAAAACACAGGAAAATTTGGGAGCCTACTACCTTAGCAACATTTCTGGGGATCCAATGGGCTGCAGCAAGTAGGATATCTCCTCCAAAGTGAAAAGTCATTATGCATTTCCACTAAGAAACAGGCACAATGTGAATCTGGGAGTGGCTATCAGGTCGGGTTGGCTTTGAAGACAGTAAGGCTCTGGTTAGTATTACAGGATGAGACACTGGAAGGCTACAACATGCAATCGTAAACAACTCTTATTTTTATCACTGGTGGCAGCCAAAACAATCTTTCTCCCTTCAACTATCTCATTATTTAGTACAATAGCTTTACACTAAGAAACCATGGTGGCAGACTTGAAGTTATGCAGAGATTCAATAGCACGGGGATGTCCCCATTAAGGCGATGCCGGTAGTGACACTGAATATCTAGTTTTCCAGGAGCAGATTACTATGCCTCCATCAAGCACCATGTTCTGGAGCAATCAGTCAGCCATCAAACAAGTTGATGAACTTGTTTCCATTTCCTTTGGGAAGAACAAGTAGTTTCTTACTTGAACAAGCTCATGTGAGATCTGGTATTGACTTCCTTCCTTGCCATGATCCTACCAGTAACACATATGATCTCACTAAATGAGTTATTTCCCATATCACATATGTCTTGACCCAGAAATCCTTTTATAGAAAAAGGGGAGGGGGAAAAAAAGGCTCAAGGGATCCACTGGTCTTACACACATCATTATCTAGAAGCAGCACATTTTAGAAAACACACACACACACACACACACACACACACACACAGGAGACAGAGAGCGAGAGAGAGAGAGAGAGAGAGAGAGAGAGAGAGAGAGCGCGCACCAGGTGGGTTACAATATCATATAAGGTTGAGACACTTCCCCACCCAAGACTGTTCCTGACAAACTCATTTATTTTACACAAGAATGAGGGCACTGTTTCAGATCTGTAAGTTTTCCACGGCTCCAAAATAACTGCCCCTCGAATGCCAACTGGTGGCATCTTGAGGGCTACTGTTCTACCAGAGGCAGCCATGCCCTGATCACCAGAGCAAGCAGTATGTGCCCAGGGAGGTGGCAGACACTTGCACAGGTGAGTCCCAAATGCCATAGTGATAACCTGGTTCTCTTCGTAAATAACATAAATATTTCAAAAAAGATAAAGAGCACTAGTATATGATGCTTTTTCAAGCAGCAAAATACAGGTCTAGAAATAACAGACTGCAGGTGTGAGTGCCAACTTACAGCATACAGCTGAGACTCACTGACAATATTTTTGCATTAAAAACATTGATATGAGAGAGGGAGAGGAAAAGAATGGGGTGGGGGTAGATAGCATAATGATTATGCAGAGACTTTCATGCCTGAAGCTCCAGGTTCAATCCCCTGCACCACCATAAACCAGTGTTCTGGTAAAGAGAGAAAGAGAGAGAGAGAGAGAGAGATGGGGGGCGCATGCGTGTGTGAGCACACACCAGAGCATCACTGGCATTTGCAGTGCTGAGGATCAAACTCATTATTTTATCCACTGAGCCACCACTTGCTGGGTCATAATTTCTACTTTTCCTCCTTATGAAATCAGGTTTCTTCTCATTTCAAGATTTTAAACCTAGGGGCCAGGTGGTGGTACACCTAGTTAAATGTACACATTACAGTGCTCAAGGACCCTGGTTCAAGCCCCTGGTCCCCACCTGCAGGAGGAAACTTTACGAGTGGTGAAGCAGGGCTGCAGGTGTCTGTCTCTCTCCCTCTCCCTACTCAATTTCTCTCTACCTATCCAATAATAAATAAATAAATAAATAAATAAGTGTTGTAGTAAGTAAGTAAAATATTTGGGGCCCGGGTGGTAGTGCACCTGGTTGAGCACACATGTTACAATGTGTAAGGACCCAGGTTCAAGCCTCTGGTCCCCACCTACTGGGGGAAAGCTTTACAAGTGGTGAAGCAGTCTCTCTCCCTCTCTATCACCTCTTTCCCCCCCCACCCCGTTTTTTGTTTTTTGTTTTTTTTTTTACCTCTTCCCTTTTGACTTCTGGCTGTCTCCATCCAATAAATAAATGTAATTAAAAAAAAAAAAAAGATTTTAAATCTAGCCAATAGAAGACTGCTTATCTTTTTTTCTACTATGAACAATACCAAATGATAATATGTGTAAAAGCAAATTTCATTTTTTTATGCAATTGTATTTAATCTTAAGTTAAAGCATGCAACTTATTTTCTTTCTTTTTCCTAATACCACCAGAGTTACTGCTGGGGCTTAGTGCCTGCATGAGGAATCCATCATTCTGGATGGGCTTTTTTTGTTGTTGTTGTTCTTTCTTGATATAATAGAGAGAAACTGAGAAGGGAGTGGACAGAAAGGGAGAGAGACAGAAGACACCTGCAGTACTTCCTTCACTGCCCATGAAGCTTCCCTCCTGCAGGTGGGAAATAGGAGCTCAAACCCAGGTTCTTAAGCATGGTAACATGTGTGCTTACCCAAGCTGCTCCACCAACCAGCCCTCTCTTAATTTTTCATTTTATTATTATTATTTTTTAGATAGAGAGGGAAAGATAATGAAAGAGATCATATAACTGAAGCTTCCTTCAATGTAGGAGGCTTTGGGCCTGAGCCTGGATCGCACATTATCCAAATGAACTATGTCACCAGCCCCACTTCCTTTTATTTTAATTTAAAAAGAAAAAGCATGCAGTGAGGAAGGAAAATCAGCAATAGAGTGCAAACTTGCACACCTGAGGTTCCAGTTTAATCCCTGGCACTGCATTTGCTAGGATTCAAGTCTGGCCTCACTCAACATTTCTCTCTCATGAAGAAAGTCTTTTTTTTTTTTTTTTTTTTTTGCCTCCAGGGTCATTGCTGGGGCTCAGTGTCAACAGTAAGAATCCACTGCACCTGGCAGTCATTTTTTTCTGTTTTTTTATTATTTATTTTTTTATTGGACAGGACACAGAGAAACTTGGTGGAGGGGGGGAGATTGAGAGGGAGAAAGATAAGACACCTGCAGGCAGCTTCACCGCTTGTGAAGCTCCCCCCTTGTAGGTGGGGATCCGGGACCTAGAACCTGAATCTTTGTGCTGGTCCTTGCACTTTGTACTACGTATGCATAATCCAGTGTTCAGCCCCGAAACAATCTTTTTTTCTACGGAATGAGAAGACAGATACCTTATGAAGAGCCACATAAATAGGGGGGAAATCTACAGTATGTAATCTTGACATATAATAGAAGAATTAATGAAAATTTAAGTATTTTGAAAGAAAAAAGACTAATCTGAACTTTTTTCAAAATGCCATTTGAAAAACGTATTAATTAATATATTAAAACAGAAACTCTGTTTAGGGAGGCCTAGTGGTACCATACCCAGCTGAGTGCATACACTGCCACGTGCAAGAACCCAGTTTCAAGCCCTGCTCTCCACCTGTTTTGGGGAGGCTTTATGAGCAGTGAAGTAAGTCTATGGGTATCTCTTTTTCTCTCGCCCCACCTCCAATTTCTCTATGTCCTATGCAATATATAAAAAAAGAAGGAAAGAAAGGAAAGGAGAGAGGGAGCAAGGAAGGGAAGGAGAAAAATGACTGCCAAGAATGAAGGATTCGTACTGAGCCACACTAATAACCCTGATGGTAATTAAAAAAAAAAAATAGTTTTAGGGATGAGCTGGTAACTCACTTAAAAGAGGATGCAGCTGGGGGCCGGGCTGTAGCTCAGTGGGTTAAATGCAGGTGGTGCAAAGCACAAGGACCCGCATAAGGATCCTGGTTCCCCACCTGCAGGGGAGTTGCTTCACAATCGGTGAAGCAGGTCTGCAGGTGTCTATCTTTCTCTCCCCGTGTCTCCCTCCTCTCTCCATTTCTTTCCGTCCTGTCCAACAACGACAACATCAATAGCTACAACAATAAAACAAGGGCAACAAAAGGGGATAAATAAATAAAACATTTATTTAAAAAAAGAGAGAATAGAGAGAATGCAGCTTATAGGCTGGGGAGATAGCACAGTGGTTTACAAACAGACCTTTATGCCTCAGGCTCAAGTGGTCCTAGGTTGTATCATAAACCAGAGCTAAACAGTGCTCTGATTAAAAAAAAAAAAAAAAAGGGAGGGGGAAGAGAGAGAAGGGAGGGAAACACAGATGCACTTTACTATGTAAGAAGCACCAGATGGGAAGTTGGGAGGTAGCAGAGTGGGTTAATCGCACGTGGTGTGAAGCGCAAGGACGGGCATAAGTATCCTGGTTTGAGCCCCAGGCTTCCCACCTGCAGGGGAGTCACTTCACAGGCGGTGAAGCAGGTCTGGAGGTGTCTGTCTTTCTCTCTCCCTGTCTTCACCTCCTCTCTCCATTTCTCTCTGTCCTATCTAACAATGACGACATCAGTAACAACAATAACAATAAAACAAGGACAACAAAAGGGAAAATAAATAAAATTAGATAAAAAAAAAAAGTTAATATTTTCCTTAAAACCATCATTGTAAAAAAAAAAAAAAAAAAAAAGAAGCACTAGATGAGAGCGCCATGGATAGCTCTAGGGGAGCTCCAGGGATGGTGAAGTGATGCTGGTATCTCCTCTGTCTCTCCCCAGCCCTCTCTCTCAGTAAAAGCAATGCAAGAGAAAGGCACTCTATTACTGTGCATGCAACAAGGTCCTGAATTCACTCCTTGATGCTACATAAAATATAAATAAAAACTTCACAAAGGAGGTGGCATAGGGGATAAAATGTTGGACTTACATGCATGAGTCCCAAGTTCAATCCCCATCACTGAGTGTGCCAGAGGGATGCTCTAGTTCGGGCTCTCTTCCATTATAATCATAATCATAATCACAATAATAATCCTCTAGGGTTATCTCTGGGGCTGAGTGTTGGCACTACACAGCCACAGCTCCTGGAAGCTGTTTTTTTCTCTTTTTTACCCTCCACGGTTATCACTTGGGCTCGGTGCCTACACTACAAATCCGCTGCTCCCGGAGGCCATTTTTTCCATTTTTGTTGCCCTTGTTGCCGTTATTGTTATTGCTGTTGTTGTTGCATAGGACAGAGAGGAGGGGAAGACAGAGAGGGGAAGAGAAAGATAGACACCTGCAGACCTGCTTCACTGCCTGTGAAGCGACTCCCCTGCAGGTGGGGAGCTGGGGGTTCTGTGATCCATAGACGGGTCCTTGCGCTTCGCACACCATGTGCACTAACCCGCTGTGCTACCGCCCAGCCCCTTTCCCTTTTTTTTCCCTCCTCATTTTATTTTACAGGACAGAGAGGAACTGAGAGGGAAGGAGAGACAGAAAGGGAGAAAGAAGAGACACCTGCAGTGAAGTGTCGCTGCTACAGATGGGGAGTAGCTCTCAAACCCAGTTCCTCACATCGTACTATGTGCACTTGACCAGTGCACCACTGCTCGCCCATTATTTTATGTTACAGTACAAATAAAGCTAAAACATAGTATAAAATGAAAAAAACTTGAATTTACAGACCATATTGCTTGACATTTATGTAAACTTAACTCCGAACAATTCCCAGTAGCATTTTTACCCGAGGAGTGTGGCTGCTGTCCCCACTGCTTTGCCTCCCTTATCTACATGGAAAACTCCGTGTTCCTCACAATCTAGTTCAGATGTCACCCCCACGCCTCCATCCCACTCCCTGAAGCATTCACTACAGCAACTTGCATTCTACCATTTTTTCCCAAGAGAAAAAACAATTTTTTAGGTGTTTTTTTTTTTGCCTCCAAGGCCATCACCCGGGCTCAGTGCCAGAATTATGAATCCACTGCTCCCGGAGTTTTGTTGCCCTTGCTGCAGTTGTTACTGTTAGTGTTGTTATAGCTGTTGTTGTTGGATAGGACAGAGAAATCAAGAGAGGAGGGGAAGAGAATCAAGAGAGGAGGAAAGATAGACCACCTGCAGACCTGCTTCACCGTTTGTGAGGCGACCCCCGTGCAGTTGGGAGCTGGGGGCTCGAACTGGGTTCCTTATGCTGGTCCTTGCACTTTGTGCCATGTGCACTTAACCCTCTGCACTATTACTCAGCCCCCTTAGTTCTTTTTTATACACAGTTCTACTGCCACATTTATATGAATAACAGTTCAAGGATCTACATGAACTATATAGTAACATACCCAGAACCTGGAAAAAATGTTAATCTTATAACCAGTAAGACACCACAGAAGCAAACAGAGAGAAAAAAAAACGGGAGTTGGGTTAAGCACAAGGACCGGCTTAAGGATCCCGGTTCGAGCCCCCAGCTCCCCACTTGCAGGGGAGTCGCTTCACAGGCGGTGAAGCAGGTCTGCAGGTGTCTGTCTTTCTCTCCCCCTCTCTGTCTTCCCCTCCTCTCTCCATTTCTCTCTGTCCTATCCAATAACGATGACATCAACAACAATAATAACTACAACAATAAAACAAGGGCAACAAAAGGGAATAAATTTTTTTAAAAAAAAAAAAGACAAAGAATAACTGGGAAATAAAAAGAATGTGAGGTAAACAAAGACTAGGTAGTTTCATGTAACAACAGACTGCACTGTTTTCTTGCTTTGGCGTACTCTTGCCAATCTGTTTTATTTATAACAAAAAATAGTCTAAACCAAGAACTATACAACTGTGTCATAGTAGTTCCACAACTAGAGCTTGTTGCTTCAGTTCAGTGTACAGTTTTTAAACTCGCCTTCTGCACATGTGCTTATGCTACAGAATACTTGTAAAGGAATGAAATTCAAGAACTAAACTTACCAAAATGTCTGATTTTTTGTTCATATTTCTGCATAAATGATTCTGACTTATCTTCATCTTCTGTTTCATTTCGTTTATCTTGATTAATAAAACTCTAAGAACAAAATTTTAAGTTAAAGTCAGATTTCATATCCTAATTAAATGCTTTTTCTCAAATTCTAAATGCTTTAAACCCTATAAACTCTACTGAGGAGGAATAACATACTAATACTATATATTAAGTTCATCTGTTAGACTCTATTACAAGTTAAAATTTTCTTACACTAGGGTTCCACTAGATTTGTTTACAATGATATATGTATGGAAAATTACAGCATTATTTTAACAATCATACAGAAAAACAAATAAAGTTAGAAATTCAAAGAACAAAAAGAATAAAGTATACTTATTATAAAATTCTTTGATAAGACATAAACCTAAAACGAACCTCTGTTGTAAGTCTTTCTTAAGAGAGGTTAGTTTGATTCTGAAGTACAAATTTCTATTAAGGAAGTGCTTATTTTCACTTAGGTTAAATTCGTAAAAACAGACCACAATGAAGTTTTTATCTAGACAGAAAAACTGGCAGAACAGTTTCTCAGAACATTCTGTGATCACATTTAAACCTTAAGTCATCACTGCCAAAAATGAAAATTGTAAACTCAATTTCAGCCAGTTTACAATCAGGAACTACACAACAGTTTATACATTTCAAAATAAAAACATTTTTTTTCTTTTATACGTTCTGTTATCTAGACCAGCACTGTCCAATAGAAATATAACCCACGTCACAAGTGTAATTTTAAGGTTTTCTCTTAGCCACATTAAGATGCAAAAAACAAAAACAGATGAAGTTAAGCACATTTGTATTTAACCCAGCATATTCAGCATATTATCATTTCAATACGTAATCAATACAAAAAGTATTCATGAAATATGTCACTTTTTTGGCACTAAGTCATTGGAATCTGGTGTGTAATTTACACTTACAGAACATCTCAATTCGGACTAGCCACATTTCAAGCGTTCAATAACACATGTGGCTAGTGGCTATCGAGTTGGACAGCGCAGATCTAGACCAGTCCTCTCAAGTCTCAAGCTCCCAGACAAAATCAATGTACGATTTTTGAGCAAATGACTGGAACATAAAGATAGTCCTAATTAATTTGTGGTAAAATGTAGGCTATGTTAGAACCTAAGTTAAAAAAAAAAAAAAACACAGAAACAAGTGAAAATATTTCTTTGTGACCAACCATATCAAGAGATACTAATTTATAAAACATTGAAACACTGCTTTAACCATTTTTCTTCCTGAAAAAAGAAAATTATTTTAAACAGCTTTGGGAACATAAATGCAAACCAGAAATAAAATATCACTTAAGATGACACACTATTTAGAAGATATGCAGACACAGCGAATCATCCAGAAAGAGAATGACAATGTGACCTGGGAGATACGCAGCGGATAAAGGGTTGGACTCCGGCCCACATTCAAGCCCTGGCACTGAGTATGCCAGAGTAATGCTCTAGTAAGCTCTCTCTTCACTCGTGCAATAAATACATCCTTTAAAAAATAATAATAATGCTATGAGGGGATATATATATCTATGTATCTATATCTATATATATATAGTTTTGTGTGTGTGTGTGTGTGTATGTGTGTGTGTGTGTGTGTTTTTACCAGAGCACTGCTTAGCTCTGGCTTAAGGTAGTACTGGGGATTGAACCTTGGACTTTAAAGCCTCAGGCATGAGTCTTTTTCATAGCCAGTATGCTATCTCCTTAGTCCACAAGATAATACATGTAAATATACTGGTATAGGCACAGAAAGTCTACAAAGATAGGACTCACTGTAACAGTGGCTATCTCTGGGATATGGAACGGAAGTAAAGGAAACCTTTCAATTTTATTTTATTTTTGTTTACTTCTTCACAGTAAGTATATTGTAATTTTTCACAACTAAAGAATAAACTAGGGGAGTTGGGTGGTAGCACAGCAGGTTAAGCGCACGTGGCACAAAGCACAAGGATCGGTTAGGATCCGGTTCAAGCCTCTGGCTCCCCACCTACAGGGGAGTCACCCCACAGGCAGTGAAGCAGGTCTGCAGGTGTCTCTTTGTCTCTCTTCCTCTCTATCTCCCCCTTCTCTCTCAATTTCTGTCTCTATCCAATAACAAATAAATACATTTAAAAAATAAAATAAAATAAAGAATAAATTATACAGTCCAGGAGGTAGTACAGTGGATAAAGCGCTGAACTCCTAAGCATGAGGTCCCAAGTTCAATCCCCGGCAGCACATGTACCAGAGTGATATCTGGTTCTTTCTCTCTGCCTAACATTCCATGAATAAATAAACCAATAATTAAAAATAAAAATAAAAAAGAATAAAGTGGGAGTCGGGCGGTAGCACAGCTCATGTGGCATGAAGTGCAAAGACTCACAAATGGATTCCGGTTCGAGCCCCTGGGTCCCCACCTGCAGGGAAGTCGCTTCACAGTGAAGCAGGTCTGTAGGTGTCTATCTTTCTCTCTCCCTCTCTGTCTTCCCCTCCTCTCTCCATTTCTCTTTGTCCTACCTATCTAACAACGACGACATCAATAACAACAACAATAACTACAACAACAATACAAAAACAAGGGCAACAAAAGGAAAAAAATAAATATAAATTTTTTTTAAAATAAAGAATAAACTACTAGGGGCTGGGTGGTGGTATACCTGGTAGAGGGCACACATTACAGTGTGCAAGAACCCAGGTTCAAGCCCCCAGTCCCCATCAGTAGGCAGTAAGCTTCACAAGTGGTTAAACAGTGAAGGCAGGTGTGTCTGTGTCTGTCTCTCTCCCTCTCTCCCCCACCCCTCTCTCTCTCACACACACACACATACAGCCCATTTTCTCTCAGTGACTCTCTCTCTTTCTTAAAAAAGAAACAAAGAATAACTACTGACTGGGCAAAAAGCTCCACACAGCTGCACACCTGAGGTTCTGCATTCCAACCTGGCTTATCTCTTTCTGTGTCTTTATGCAAATCTCTTTCATATGTAATAAAAATCTTCAAAAATAAAAGTGTGGGACTGGGGAGATAGCATAATGGTTCTGCAAAAGATTTCCATGTCTGTAGCTCTGAGGTCCCAGGTTCAAGCCCCAGCACTACCAGAAGCCAGAGCTGAACAGTGCTCTGGTCTTCCTCTCCCTATCTGCCTCAGTAACAATCTCTGATTAAAAATAAAATAAAACAGGGAGTCGGGCGGTAGCGCAGTGGGTTAAGCGCAGGTGGCGCAAAGCGCAAGGACCGGCGTAAGGATCCGGGTTCCAGCCCCCGGCTCCCCACCTGCAGGGGAGTCGCTTCACAGGCGGTGAAGCAGGTCTGCAGGTGTCTATCTTTCTCTCCCCTCTCTGTCTTCCCCTCCTCTCTCCATTTCTCTCTGTCCTATCCAATAACAACCACATCAATAACAACAACAATAATAACTACAACAACAATAAAAAAAGACAACAAGGGCAACAAAAGGGAAAATAAATAAATTAAAAATAAAATAAAATAAACCAGTCAAATAAATAAATAAAATTCAAGCCCCCACTTGCAGCAAGGAAGAGTCACAACACAGTGCTATATGTGTCACTCTCTTTTCTAGCTCTTCCCCCTCCCCACTCAATTTCTCTGTCACTAATTAAAAATAAAAATATTTAAAAAAAAATTTTTTTTAAATGTATTGGCAGACAGACTGATGTTAAACATTTACATAGGTAGTGGTCTGGGAGGTGGCGCAGTGGATAAAGCACTGGACTCTCAACCTTGAGGCCCTGAGTGTGATCCCTGGCAGCACATGTACCAGAATATCTGGTTCTTTCTCTCTCTCCTCCTACCTGTCTCATGAATAAATAAATTTTAAAAAACACATTTACACAGGTGTATTGTTTCTGGCTGTAGCAAAACAAGAAGGAAATTAAAAGGACTTATGAGAGCAGTCTTGCCCCCACATAGGGGCACACACAAAAAGGGAGCCAAGCAGTGAAGCAGTGCTGTGGTATCCCTCCCCTCCCTCTCCCTTGCTTTTCACCCTGGAAAAAGGACAAAAGTCTGCTAGAAGAAGTGGAGTTGTGGTCAGAGGTAGATAGTATAATGGTTATGCAAAAAGACTCGTGCTTGAGGCTCCAAAGTCTCAGGCTCAATCCCCTGTACCACCATAAACCAGAGCTGGGTAGTGCTCTGGTAAAAAAAACGAGGGGGGAGGGGAGTCAGGCGATAGCACAGCGGGACCCGCTTTAAGGATCCCAGTTTGAGCCCCTGGCTCCCCACCTGCAGGGGAGTCCCTTCACAAGCGGTGAAGCAGGTCTGCAGGTGTCTGTCTTTCTCTCCCCTCTATCTGTCTTCCCCTCCTCTCTCCATTTCTCTCTGTCCTATCCAACAATGACGACATCAATAACTACAATAAAAACAAGGGCACGCAAAGCACAAGGACCGGCGTAAGGATCCTGGTTCAAGCCCCCGGCTCCCCACCTGCAGAGGAATCGCTTCACAAGCCGTGAAGCAGGTCTGCAGGTGTCTGTCTTTCTCTCCCTGTCTGTCGTCCTCTCCTCTCTCCATTTCTCTTTGTCCTATCCAACAACGACGACACAATAATAATAACTACAATAAAACAAGGGCAACAAAAGGGAATAAATAAATAAATACTTTAAAAAATTTTTTAAAGGAGTTGTATAGGCCCAAAGCCCAAGCCCAGCCTAACAGCCAGGAAAAAAATGCCTATGGCTTAAGATAAAGTGAATGTGGGGAGTCGGGGAGTCAGGTGGTAGGTAGCGCAGCAGCTTAAGCACAAGGACCCGAGTAAGGATCCTGGTTTGTGCCCCCCATTCCCACCAACAATGACATCAATAACAATAACAATAAAACAAGGGCAACAAAAGGGAATAAATCAATAAATAAATATTTTTAAAATATTTTTTTAAAAAAGATAAAGTGAATGTGAACTTAGACAAGAACAAGCTATCCCTGAAGCTTAAGTTAAGCTTATTCCAAACAGAAAGGAGCGTGACTTTACACGTTAGTTGAAAATGACTGAATCTCATTATTTCTTTCTCAGATACAAAAGTCTGGTTAAGAGCACACATTACAGTGGTCCGGGAGGTGGTGCAGTGGCTAAGGCACTAGACTCTCAAGCATGAGGTCCCGAGTTCGATCCCCGGCAGCACATGTACCAGAGTGATGGCTGGTTCTTTCTCTCTCCTCCTGTCTTTCTCATGAATAAATAATTAAAAAAAAAAAAAAAAGAGCACACATTACAGTACACAAGGACCCAGGCTCAAGCTCCTGGTCCCCCACCTGTAGGGAAAAGCTTCATGAGCTTCAGGTGTCTGTCTCTCTCCTTCTCTACCCCCCTCCCCCATCAATTTCTCTCTGTCTCTAATAAAAAGAAAATTATACTAGACAAATGAAAATTAAAACCACACAGATTCCACCTCACATCTGTGATAATGAGCTACGTCAACGAGACGGGAGACAACCAGTGGTTGGTTTAAGGATGTGAAAACAGTATGGAAAGTCCTAAAAAAAAAAAAAAAAGCCACCTGGGAGGTGACAGTGGATAAAGTAAACGTGAGGTGAGGTCCTGAGTTCAATCCCTGGCATTGCATGTGCCAGAGTGGTGATCTGATTTTCTCTCTCCCCCTCTTCCAACCCCATCTCCCCTTTTCTCATTCATAAAATCATAAAAATAGAAATACCATTTGGCATAGCAATACCACTCACAGGTACATATATACAATGAACATGGAATAACACTAATTCAAAAGGACATAAACAATCCTGCTTTCACAGCTGCATTACTTAAAACAATCCAGGTGTGGTCTGGGAGGTAGTGCAGTGGATAAAGGGTTGGACTCTCAACCATGAGGTCCTGAGTTCCATCCCTGGCAGCACAAGTACCAGAGTGATGTCTGGTCCTTTCTCTCCCTATACCTCTCATAAATAAATAAATAAATAAATACTTAAAAGCACCCTAAATGCCCATCGGGAGAAAACTGGATAAAGAAGTCATGGGGTAGGGCCTGGGGGCTGGTGTAGTAGAGAAATCACTGACTTTTTTTAAAATATTTATTTATTCCCTTTTGTTGTCCTTATTGTTGTATTGTTGTGGTTATTATTGTCATTGTTGTTGGATAGGACAGAGAGAAATGGAGAGAGGTGGAAAAGAGAAAGACACCTGCAGACCTGCTTCACCACCTGTTCAGCAACTCCCGTGCAGATGGGGAGCAGGGAGCTCAAACCAGGATCCTATGCCAGTCCTTGCACTTTGCGCCACATGCACTTAACCCTCTGCACTACTGACTCTTAAGCATAAGGGCTTAAGTTTGAGCCAGAGTGTCCCATGTACCACATTCCTTCTCCCCCCACCCCACTTTTGCTTTCCCCTGATGCTGATTCTTTTTAAAAAATTATCTTTATTTATAATCAGAGACAGCCAGAAACTGAAAGGAAGGAGAAGAAAAGGGAGAGGGAGACCAAGACCTCTAGCCCTGCTTTATCACTCATGAAGCTTCCTGCTGCAGGTAGGGGCCGGGGACTTGAACATGGGTCCTTGCGCACGGTAATGTGAGCGCTTAACTTATAGCACTACTTTACCACTTGTGAAGCTTCCTCCCCTGCAAGTGAGGGCTAAGGGGTTTGAACCTGGGTCCTTGCACATGGTAATGCATACATATAACCAGGTGCACCACAGCCCAGCCCCAGCAGATGCTTTTAAGACATTACCTTACTTAGTCTTCATACCCATCCATGGAAGGTTAGAAACATTAGGGGACTTGCCCAGTCACAAAGTCAGCATGTGGCAAACTTGAGATCTGAGGCAGTTTGGTTCCAGAGCCCACATACTTAACATCTAGTGCGCCATGTTGCTGCCTCTTATTTACATTAAGGACTACTCATCCTAGACACTGCTGGGGACAGCCTTTTCAGGAGCTGCCAAAAGTGAAAACCATTTACAGAATGCGGTGCTTTACCACCAAATAGAAACCACAGGTTTGTATTAAAAAAAAAAAAAAAAAAAAACTTCAATTTTTCCTTTCATTATGTATGGTCCAATAAAAGGTCTTACCTTATTAAAAACATCTTTGCTAATGGCATCCGTGTTCCACAGACACATTTTCTCTCTTTGTACTAATGCCTCTTCTTTCTGCCGCCATTCTTCTTCCCGCTGCCTCAGTTCTGATACTGCGGTTTGCGCTTTGGCATGTTCCTGATCCAAGGACTCAGAGTTATGCAGTGCTAAGCTACCGAGTTTCTGCTGAGCTTCAGCGAGATTCCATTTGCACGCTACAGAGCTCTTTACGAACTCTTTTTGCTTTTGGCAAGCCAGTTCAATTCCATGGCTATACATCTGGATGAAAAACAGTATTTGTAAGCTACAAAGAAAGCAACAGGTTTGCTTGCAAAATTAAGTTCAATTTTCCTTTAGTGAAGGCTTTCTTTACAATGTTTTTTGGTACACACCCATCCTGCTTTCTGTGAATGCACTAACAGTTTAATAGTATAGGCTTTGTCTCATCAAAGACTCTAAGTAAGGCTCTTTCTTAACCTATGCCCCTCCCCTGACAACTAACAGCAACAAAGAGTCTGGCAACTACCTTATCCACTGTTGCTTAACATTTGATTTATACTCTTTTATAATGTGAAAACAACAGAGTAGTGAGAACAAAAGCTTAAATCTAGTTCAACGTGCAAAAACCACCACCTGAGTTTTGTTCTGTAAGTTCTTTATTTTTCACAAGAAAGAACATGTTTCTTAGAGACAGTTCATTTAGAAGGGTTTTTCCCAGAGCAGGACTCAGGTTTGAGTCTGGGCCCTCACTGTATATAATGTTGTGGTGCATCTCTCTTCCCTTTTGTTTGTCTCTTTCTATCTGAAGAAGTCACAGCAGAGGGGCCAGGTGGTGGTGCACCTGGTTAAGTGCTCACACTAAAAAGTGCCCAAGGACCCAGGTTCTAGCTCCTGGTCCCTACCTGCAGTAGGAAAGCTTTACAAGTGCTGAAGCAGGGCAGTAAGAGTTTCTGTCTCTCTCTCCCTCTCCCTCCCTCCTTCCCTCCCTCCCTCCATTTCCCCCTTCCTTCTTAATTTCTCTATCCAATAGTAAATAAATAAAATTATTTATTTTAAAAATTATTTATTTATAAAAAAAAGTCACAGGAGTTGGGCAGTAGCGCAGTGCAGTGGGTTATGGGCAGGTGGCACAAAGCCCAAGGACTGGCATAAGGATCCCAGTTCAAGCCCCCAGCTCCTCACCTGCAGGGGGGTCGCTTCACAGCAGTGAAGCAGGTCTGCAGGTGTCTTTCTCTCCCCCCCTCTGTCTTCCCCTCCTCTATTTCTCTCTGTCCTGTCCAACAACAATGATATCAACAACAATAACTACAACAACAATGAAAAACAACAAGGGCAGCAAGAGGGAAGATAAATAAATAAATATAAAAAAAACAGAAACAGAAATCGAAGGGGGGGGGGAGACAGAGACACCTGCAGCCCTGTTTCACTACTTGCAAAGCTTTCTCCCTGCAGATGGAGACTGGGAGCTCGAATTGGGTCTTTGTGCATTAGAATACATGCACTCACTCAACCAGGTGCACCACCACACAGCCCCATAAACTTTATTCTTTTTCTCCACTGCCAGCTGCATCACTGTTTAATTTCACACAGGAATCATATTGATAGAGGCTTTCTTATTTTAACTCACTCTCCCCTCTACTACACTTAGTATCTCTTTTTTTAAAAAAATCCTTTATTCATTCTTAGTGTCTTGAGATAAAGTGCAAACTCTGGGTGGCACGGCATGAAGTGCTGTGGTCTTTACCCAGATTCTAGTTACTATTCTTCAATGTGGCAATTTCTCCCTAAATCCCTATCTATATTTTAGCAATAATCGCGCCTTGGATAAATCTCACTGGCTACGAATCCTACCTATATTTTATATACTGGCACCACTGTGGCACATGAGATGCCAGGGATCTAACTCAGGATTTCATGTTTGAATGTCAACACTCTTAGACTGGACCACATGCCAGGCCACAAACAAAATTGTAAGTCTTTCTTCCTGCCTCCAAGGCTATCACTGGGGCTTCCTAGTGGCATTGTGTTTTTGTTTGTTGTTTACTTTAACCAGAGCACTCCTCAGCTCTGGATGAGGGTTTTGCTGTGAACTGAATGTAGGGCCTCACAGCCTTAGGAATGAAGTCTTTTGCACAACCATTATGCTGTCTCCCCAGCCCTATTATTTTATTTTTATACAATTTATTTTTTATTTATGTTTATTTATTGGATAAAGACAGCTAGAAATTGAGAGGGAAGGAAGTGATAAGAGAAAAAAAGACACCTGCAGCACTGCTTCACCATTTCCAAAGCTTTCCCCCAGCGGGGGGGGGGGGGGGACACGCTACAATACATGAGCGCTACCAGGTGCACCACCACCCGGCCAGTTTTGTTTTCTTTTTTAAAAAAAAAATTTTAATTACCTTTATTGATTTACTGCATAGAGACAGGTAGAAATCAAGAGGGAAGGGGTGATAGGGACGGAGAGAGACAGAAAGATACCTGCAGCCCTGCTTCAACACTTGTGAAGCTTTCCCCCTGTAGGTAGGAACCAGGGGATGGAACCTGGGTCCTTGCACATTGTAACTTGTGTGCTTAACCAGGTGCACCACCACCTGCACCACCTGGTCTGTTTTGTTTTCTTAATAGCGAAAGACAAGCAAGATAGAGAAGGAGAGACACCTGCAGCAGTACTCCACCACTGATGAAAGCTGGGAGGTGGCACTATGGCTAAAGGACTCCATGTGTAAACACAGGGTCCCCACTTCAATCCCCAGCATCACGAGTGCCAGGGTGATGCTCTGGCTCTCTCTCTCAACAATAAATGAATATACACTTAAATATGAATTAAGTGAATGCAACATATATATTAAATATATATGTTAATATATTTAAATAAACAAATAATGGCCAAAAAAATAGCTCACTTGGATAGTGTGCTACTTTGTCATGTTCACAACCCAGGTTTGAGTCCAGCCCCATCAAATTAAAGGAAACTTCAGTGCTGTGGTTGCTTCTCTTGTCTATCTTAAACAGACACATTCTCAAACTGTCTCAAACAGGATCAACAAATTCCTAATTGACTTTAAGTGGATCTCACCACTATACATCACATGGCGTTAAGAAGTCTACATTCTGAGACAGGGAGACAACATTAACAGTTCTGCAAAAGGCTTTCATGCCTGAGGCTCCGAAGTCCCAGGTTCAATCCCCTGCTCCACCATCAGCCAGAGCTGAGCAGAGCTCTTGTTAAAAAACAAAAACAAAACAAAACAAAACAAAAAACAACCTCTAGATTCTCCACATTTGGTGAAATAAAGCCAATACTTCATTTTTTAAAATTCTGAGATAGTTATATTCCACTCCATACTCTTAAGTCATAAAATGAGTAAGACAAATAAGAAGACTGGTATAGACACCTCAACTAATTTAAGATTAGTAACCACTTTGCAAATTTTACCATCATTCAAAGGTAGCTTCAGTCAAATACAACTTTGTCACACAAGACTAAACTAGGAAGTAAGTTCTAGTTTTACTACTTTGGAAAAAACGAGGTCTATGGTCTGTCTTTTCTTTTTTTCTTTTTATTAGTTATTGGGTAGAGACAGAAAGAAATTGAGAAGTGAGGGGGAGAAAGAGAGGGAAAGAGACAGAGACACCTGTAACCTTGCTTTACCACTCAGGAAGCTTTCCCCTTGCAGGCGGAGACCAGGGGCTTGAACATGGGTCCTTGCACACTGTAATGTGTGTGCTTAACCAGGTGTGCCAATTCCTACCCCCTATGGTCTTTCAATAAAGGCAATGTAAGGGGGGGAAAATCCTTTCAGCTAACTGAACTTGTAATTTCAAGCCCACAAAATTAATATTTACGAAGATCAATTTATGTTTCATTTATGATTCAGCCACAATGCACTGAAATTCTTGAAACCTTTCTATTCTCACCACAGAAATTCAAAAATGAGGGTGGCAGCTGCTGTTCACTCTCCCTCCTCTTCCCACACAGGCATCATTGGCTAATATCACATTATGTACATCAAGATGACACTGGTAATCTGTAATTAGCAAGTGACACCTGTCTCACACTTTCCTAGTGTCTGGTGGGTCAAAGGACGGCCTGTGGTTATGAAACAGCATTTTTCTCCCGGTGAAGCCAAAATTAGCCCAGCCCGATGGGCAGAGGGCTGATGACCTTCTACTATCCCGTCAGCGACTGAAATCACTACATTAACAGCTAACTGGCACGTCTAGAGAAAAACCTGCATCATTACTCAGCTAGGCAATTTGAGAACCCCATTTTGCCAGAAGTTTCATTGAGTATATCAGTGTTCAGCCTGTGGCCCTGAAACACATCTCCAAAATACACCCAGAATAGGTGACAAGGTGGTCTGAGTATAAGCACTAGCCCATCCAGAAAAAAGACCCTGAAGGGTATGGGAGGAAAGCCAGACTGAAAATCCTCAGCAGCACTAGAAAGGCAGCAAACTAGGGCCCACAGACTTACTTTTTTTTTTGGGGGGGGGGGGAAGAAGAAATAATGTGGAGTCAGACTGCAAGCACAGACTGGCCCACATTCAGTCCCCTGCACCACCGTAAGCCAGAGCTGAGCGGCGCTCGGGTAAAGCAAACAAGGGCTGGAGAGACATAATGGAAACGCAAGAGACGCTCAAGCCTGAGGCTCCCAGGTCCCAGGTTTCAGTGCCAGCAAAACCTTCGGCCAGAGGTGAGCAGGGCTCTGGTCTTTCTCTCTGGTATCAGTGCCTGGTTTAAAATAAAGTGCTTTTTAAAAAAATAGATCACAGGCGGAGGATTAGATAGCATAATGGTGATGCAAACAGACTCTCATGTCTGAGGATGCAACATCCCAGGTTCAAATGCAAACAGACTCTCATGTCTGAGGATGCAACATTCCAGGTTCAGTCCCCCGCACCACCGTAAGCCACAACTGAACAGTATTCTGGTAAAACAGAAAAAAAGAAAATATATAATAAAAAAAAAGATAATAAAATTGAAAAAGGAAAGAAAAAAAGGGGACACTGAAAGGACTGACCGTCGGGGTGGGGGTGGGGGTGGCGAATGGAAAAGCCTCATCCGCCAGCAGCAGAGGCGAGAGGTTTGTCAGTCTGCCCAGGTGCCAAGCCCGGTGAGAAGGGGACCTGGGGGCGCTTCCAAGTCGGGGGACTCGGCAGGTGACGGGGAGCGCAGCCCCCGCGCCCGGCCCGGAGCCTCCGGCAGAAACAAAGTGCAGCGCCGCCCGCGAGGACAAAGGGTCAGCCGTGCCCGGCGTGGGCCGCCCCGAGGCCGGGTGCCGCGCAGGGACGGTCGGGTGGGCTTCTTCCAAGCGGGGAGCGGGGGTAAAAGAGAGAGAAATAAAAAGAAAGAAATGGAGAGAGAAAGAAAGAGAGAGAAAGAGAGGAAGGAAGGAAGGAAGGAATGGAGGGAGGGAGGGAGGAAGGAAGGGTCAGAGTGGAAAAGGTAGAGGTGGGAGAATAAGAGGCCGGCTGCCCCGTACACCTCGGGAGATGCTGTAATTAACGGGCGTGGGGTGTCATTAGACACCGGTCCCGCGGGAGTCGGGCTGCGTGCGGGTGCAGGGCGCGGAGGCCGGACTGTGGGGGGACTGGCGGCGGCGGCGCCCCCCGCCCCGATCCCCGCCGGCAAAGCCGGGCCCCTCTCACCTGGGCGCCGCCGCCCGGCAGCTGCGGGCAGTGGGGGGAAGCGGGGGAGACGTCCAAGTCGCTCTCATCCTCAGCCTCACCCTCGGCCCGGGGGAGGCCCCACGGTCCCGGCGGCGGCCACGGCTGCTCCATGTCTCCCCGCCCGCCGCGCTGCAACCGCCACCGCCAACCGACCGGGCTGGACTGGAACCTGCAGCGCCGAGCCAGCCGCCCTAGCCGGCCGGGCCGTTACCCAGAATCCCCCTGCTGGCCGCGACGCCGACGCACGCCCGCGCCGCGCCGCCCGCAGACGCCGAAGGGAGACCGATTGGCTTCCGGTTCCACTTCCGGCGGGAGGCGGGGACTTGGGAGCGTGTTTTGCTGGGTAGCGTGCCACCCTCCTTCAAATCCTTGAAGCTTTTCTACGTTGTGACCTACCTGTCAGGGACCTCGGGGGCACGTAGCGTTAAGTACTTGTCATGTGTTCCCAATTTCCTGTTTCTTTATGTGCTTGAAAGCCGCAACTCAGGTGGCCAGACAGTGGCGCACCTGGTTAAGCGTATGTATTACAGTGTGCAAGGACCTAGGTTCAAGCCTCTGGTCCCCAGTTGCAGGGGGAAAGCTTCACGAGTGGTGAAGCAGCTGTCTCTGTGTTACTCCCTTTCTATCTCCCCCTTCCTTACGATCTCTCTCTGTCTCTAGTCAACAAATAAAATATTAAAAAATACTTTTAAAAAGTTTCGTTGACAGCTGATGTATAGGGAGGTCTTCCTGATTTCCTACATATCTCGTTTACCCTATTCCTAAAGATTCATGCCCGCATTATCCTCTCACCTTATTTACTTAGCTTTTGAGAAGAAAAGATAGATCCATGGAAGCCCTTTGCATAACCACTATGCTGTCACCGCAGCCCCTGTGCCTGTTTTTTTTTTTTTTTTTTATTGAGACAGAAATTGAGAGGGGAAGGAGAGGAGATAGAGAGACAGAGAGACACTTGCAACATTGCTTCACCACTTGTGAAGCTTTCCCCCTGTAGGTGGGGTCCACGGGCTTGAACACGGGTCTTTGTGCAGTTCAATGTGAGTGCAGGTGTACCACTGCCTATGTGCTTAAACTTTTGAAGTTAGTCATGAAAGCCATAGGGCAAAAAAGAAAATATTGTTAGGAGTCTGGCGGTAGCTCAGCGGGTGAAGCGCAGGTGGCGCAAAGCACAAGGACCGGCATAAGGATCCCGGTTCGACACCCCCCCCCCCCCGCCCCTGGCTCCCCACCAGCAAAGGAGTCGCTTCACAGGCGGTGAAGCAGGTCTGCAGGTGTCTGTCTTTCTCTCCCCTCTCTGTCTTCCCCTCCTCTCTCCATTTCTCTCTGTCCTATCTAATACAGTGACATCAACAAGAATAATAACTACAACAATAAAACAAGGGCAACAGAAGGGAATAAAGAAATAAAGAAAAGAAAATATTGTTAATTGGGTTCCCTTCTGTTCCTCTTAAAACTTCCCTCCTCTATCTCTTTGGTATTCCCCAGCCCCAGCCCTCATAGGTCATTGCTCAGCTATGGCTTACAGTAATACTAGGCATTGAACCTGGGACCTTTGATGCCTCAGGCATGAAAGTCTTTTCACATAATACATAACTATTATGCTATCTCTACAGTCCTCTCAACCACTTCTAACCTATAATTTTAAATTGTCATGAGTTTTGGGCAAATGGTGAGGGCTTTTTCAATTATCTTTGCTTGCATACATTGTGGCAATAAGTTGGAGATACAGAAATTTTTGGTTCAGCCATAAGAATAAGAATTTGGGAGTCAGGAAGTAGCGCAGTGGCTTAAGTACATGTGGCGCGAAGGACCAGCTGAAGGATCCTGGTTGGAAACCCCCCTCCCCACCTGTATGTGGAGGGTCACCTCAAAGGCGGTGAAGCAGGTCTGCAGGTGTCTGTCTTTCTCTCCCCCTCTCTGTCTTCCCCATCTCTTTCCATTTCTCTGTCCTATATAACAACATCAATAACAACAACAATAATAACTACAACAACAATAAAACATAAGGGCAACAAAAGGAAAAATAAATAAATATTAAAAAACTGACTCAAAGCCAGTGAGTTCAAAGTTTAGACTGAGCCTAGGACTAGCAACAAGAGAAGAAAAAAGAGAGAGAGAATTCTTCTTGCTTTTTTCAAGAACAACCTGCAGATGATGCTCTCTCTTCCTCTTTTGCCTTCCAGTCTTCTTGCCTCAAAAGGAAGTCCAGGAAGCTTCTCACCAAAACATAAAATGCTGGCTTGGGCCTCTTGTCTCTTATTTTGTACTTTCTGTCATCTAGAATAGGCATTCTGCTCCAAAAGGTTATGTGTGATATCATGTGCTATTCAGGAGACATTGTTATAGCATCCCAGAGGTTTAATGTGTGCCTCACAGACAAGTGTCTGGTTGCTTCTCACTGTCAATGTGACTTATGTAAATATCTATCATGCAAATTCCTCTCTCTCTCTTTTCAATTTTTAGAAATGTTTTTTTTTTTCCGTTAAATAGAAAATGTTTACTCACCACTGTCTGATTTTATTGGAAAACAGCTTAAGACCACTCAGTTGTTCCTACGCATTCAGTGGCCTGAGCAGTGGGAGCTGCAGACCAGTCTTCTGTGGCAGGTTGAGCACTCCAGTCTTCAGTAGGGAACTGCTGAATGGGCACAGAGGGCACCTGCACACCTTCAGACCAGTCTGCCACCTCAGGCTGGGCTGCGGTGAACTCTGGGGCTGGAGCTCCATTCGCCCTGGAACTCCTCCTTGGTCACAGCCTTTTCAGCAGCAGTCTGTTCTTCCTTTTCGATCTCCTCAGGATCTCTGTAGAAGTAGAGATCAGGGGAGTCGCGTGGTAGCGCAGCGGGTTAAGCGCAAGGACAGTCGAAGGATCCCGGGTTGAGCCCCCGGCTCCCCACCTGCAGGGGAGTCGCTTCACAGGCAGTGAAGCAAGTCTGCAGGTGTCTAATCTTTCTCTCCCTCTCTCTGTCTTCCCCTCCTCTCTCCATTTCTCTCTGCCCTATCCAACAATGACATCAACAACAATAAGAACTACAACAATAAAACAAGGGCAACAAAAGGAAATAAATAAATATAAAAAAGAGAGAGAGAGAGAAACATTTAAAAAGAAGAAGAAGAAGAAGTAGAGATCAGGCATGACCTCCCAGGGGTGTTCACGGGGAGATAGTGCCACACATGCGCAGAACTTTATGGGCCAGCATCCACCACATGAGGCCCACTGAGTGGGGGCTCCTTTGTTGTTGCAGGGAATGGCAATGTCCACATAGCGCAGAGCAGAGTCTGTGTTACACAGGGCGATGGTAGGCAGGTTAATGTAAGAAGCCTCTGTGAGAGGCTGGTGGTCGGCCCTGGGGTCAGTAACGACGAGAAGCCTTGCTTCCCGAAAGCAGCCTGGATCTGGTTAGTGAAGGTTCCAGGAGTGAAGTAGCCAGCAGTCAGAGTGGCTCCAATGGCAGCAGTAAACTTCAGCACAGCTCGCTGGCCAGTGTTCCTGGAGCTTACACTGACTTCTCTATGGCAACAATGGCGCGGGCGGCCAGCAGCAGCTTCTCCCAGGTTCTCTTCAAGTTGATGATATAGATGCCGTCACTTTTCCTCTTGCGGGTGTACTGCTCCATTTGGAATTCAAAGTTGGTACCACCGAGGCGGGTTCTCGCTGCCAGGAACTCGAGGACATCCTCCTTCATTTGCAGGACATCAAGGACTCCGGACATTGTGAATGTTTCCCTTTAAATTAGGACAGGAACCGAGAACAACGCGATATGGACCCCTTTCTGGGTAATGGGAAAGGCTTTTTTTTTTTTTTTTGCCTCTATGGTTATCACTGGGACTTGGTGCCTGCAGTATGATGCCACTGCTCCTGGAGGTCATTCCATTTTGTTGTTGTTCTTGTTGTATTGTTGTGATTGTTGTTGGATAGGACAGAGAGAAATTGAGAGAGGAAGGGAAGACAGAGAGGGGGAAGGAAAGATAGACACCTGCAGACATGCTTCACCACTTGCAAAGTGACCCCCCTGCAGGTGGGGAGCTGGGGGCTTGAACTGGGATCCTTAAGTGGGTCCTTGCACTCTGCACTATGTGCAACTACACCCTAGTCCCTGCAAATTTCTCTTTAGCTTATAAATGCATCTGTCCATCAAGTGAGTTGAACAAGTCAATACACTTAGCTTTGGCACAAACCTTTCTCCTCGTAGAAATGTGACACCAGGTCTGAAATGAAAATTTAGGTTACTTCCTTTGCTACTCACACTATGGTGCTGATTTTATTTAATAGCACCTATGTGTTAATAACCCCCAAGACGAAAGTCAAGCCTTGACCTAACTCCATTACTTGAAAGCTCTATGTGAATGGCTTGAGCAGATTATAAATGTTATATGTTAAAAAGAACTCTTGGGTGGGTATAGCATAATGGTTATGCAAAGAGACTTTCATGCCTGAGGCTCTCAAGTCCCCAGTTCAATCCCCCACAAGGCCATAAGCCAGAACTGAGCAGTGCTCTGGTTAAAATAAAATTTAAAAAATAATAAATAAAAAGAACTCTTGATTCTATCCATCACTGAAATTTATTCATGTCTTTCTGTCAGTAAATGAGACCACCAAGAACAAGTCAGCCTTCATTCATACACCATTTCACCTCTCACATCTGAACTAGCCTTGTAATTTTTACCTGCAGATAAACTTAAATATGTCTGTTTCCAACTTTACTATTATCTCTCTACATGATGGCCCTTTTCCAGGACAGCTGTAGTCATCATCAATAACTGTTCCACTTTATTAAAAATGTGTTTATTAATGAGAGAAGAGAAAACAACCAGAGAATCACTCTGGCACATGGGATATCAGGGATTGAACTTGGGACTTCATATCTAAGAATCTAAAGCTTTATTGACTATGTCACTGCCTAGCCCTCTCCCACTTTTGTTCTCTAGAGTCTCTTCAACCTTTTTTTTTATTATTTAAGAAAGTATTAATTAACAAAACCATAGGCTAGGAGGGGTACAATTCCACACAATTCCCACCACCCAATCTCCATATCCCACCCCCTCCCCTGATAGCTTTCCCATTCTCTATCCCTCTGGGAGCATGGACCCAGGGTCATTGTGGATTGCAGAAGGTAGAAGGTCTGGCTTCTGTAATTGCTTCCCTGCTGAACATGGGCGTTGACTGGTCGGTCCATACTCCCAGTCTGCCTCTCTCTTTCCCTAGTAGGGTGGGGCTCTGGGGAAGCTGAGCTCCAGGACACATTGGTGGAGTCTTCAGTCCAGGGAAGCCTGGCCGGCATCCTGATGACATCTGGAACCTGGTGACTGAAAAGAGAGTTGACATACAAAGCCAAACAAATTGTTGAGCAATCATGGACCCAAAGCTTAGAATAGTGGAGAGGAAGTGTTAGGGGGATACTCGCTGCAAACTCTAGTGTACTTCTGCTTTCAGGTATATATTTTGCAGTAGTTTACGGATATGTGTGAACATATGCTCTCTCTCACAGAAACTGGTGTATATCTAGGTTTTGGGACTTTGTTAGAAAGTGAACCACCTGAGATGGAATTAGAGTGTACTATGAAAGGAAAGGTCTCACCCAAGTAATGAAGCTGAAGGGTTGTCATTCCACACGTGAAGTCTCTGGACACAGTCTGAAGTGAAGCATGTTGAGGTGGCAATCGTTGTGTTGGTTAGGTTGTGATCGGCAGATGCAATATTATTTGATATGGATTGGGAGAGGCATACGGGAAAGTGGGCCCTATCCAATGGTTCCAGGACTGGGGGAAGTAGAGGCTCTGTAGTGGAGATATGAGGTTCCTGCTGTCTTAGGGTTCAAAAAGACAATCGATAGTTAATGTTATCATCACATTATTTGGTAATTGGGTTAACTTTGAAAAGTCCTTTTGTTAGGGTTTGCTGTACAGTACCCAGTATCTTGTATATAGCTGTGATATTGTTGCTTCTGATCTGCTTGGTCTAGGCTTTTGAGAGAGTCTGTATATCAATTACACAGCTTATATATTGAAAAGATTCAGTTTGTGTTCTCTTCAACCTTTTAAAAATATTTTATAAAAATATTTATATTTTTCTGTTTTGTTGCCCTTGTTTTCTATTGTAGTTATTATTATTGATGTCATCATTGTTAGATACCACAGAGAGAAATGGAGAGAGGAGGGGATGACAGAGGGAGAGAGAAAGAGAGACACCTGCAGACCTGCTTCACCACCTGTGAAGCGACTTCCCTGCAGGTGGGGAACTGGAGGCTCGAACTGGGAGTCTTACGCTGGTCCTCATGCTTTGCGCCACATTCGCTTAGCCCACTGCGCTACTACCAACTCCCGTGTTCAACTTTTGTGTTGATATGTATGTATACATGTATAATCACACTTATGATATATATATATATATATATATATATATATATATATATATATATATATATATAATCTATATGTATATATAGTCACGTCCCTGCTACATCAGTGGTATGGCTTCAATACAAAAAAACTAAACTTCAACTAGCATACACTTTTATTATTTTGTTTGTCATTACTGGTGCTTCACCTCCACAGGCCATCTTTTTCAAGTAGAAAAACAGAGATAGAGAGACATAACGACATCACAGCACTGAAGCTTCCTTCCAGGTAGTGGAGGTAGTATTCAAACCTGGGTTGAGCCCATGACAAAACAAGATCACTATCCAAGTTAGCTGGCTACCTTGCCAATCCTAGACTTTCATTTTCTAATTAACAAAAAGGATGAAGGTAGGGGTTTCCAGGAGTGGTTTGGTAGTTTGATGATGTCATCAAGGACTTTCATTCTTTCTGTCCTTTACACCTTCCTAAATCATCTGTCTTTGATCTTCAGGCTTTTCATGGTTGCAGGACAGTGACCACAACTCTGGACCACACATCTAAATACGGAGCAGGAAGAGAGAGGAGGTAAAGATGGCTTTATCTGCTTATGGCTCTCATGCCAGAAATAGATATATTTAAAAAAATTTTAAAGATTTTAAAATATATTTATTATTCCCTTTTGTTGCCCTTGTTATAGTTATTATTGTTGTTGTTATTGCTGTCATTGTTGTCGATGTCGTTGTTGTTAGATAGGACAGAGAGAAATGGAGAGAGGAGGGGAAGACAGAGAGGGGGAGAGAAAGATAGACACCTGCAGACCTGCTTCACCGCCTGTGAAGCAACGCCCCTGTAGGTGAAGAGCCGGGGGCCTTGAACTGGGATTCTTCAGCTGGTCCTTGTGCTTTGTGCCACGTGCGCTTAACCCACCGTGCTACCGCCTGACTCCCTATTTAAAATTTTTTTATTATATTTATTTACTTATTAGATAGAGGCAGCCAGAAATCTAGAGGGAAGGGCGATAGAGAGGAAGAGAGGCAGAGAGACACACCTGCAACACTGCTTCAACACTTGCAAAGCTTTCCCTTTCCGGTGGGAACAGGGGGCTCAAACCTGGGTCCTTGCACATAGTAACGTGTGCTCAACCAGGTGTGCCACCACCTGGCCCCCCAGAAATAGACATATTTTTTAACTGGCTACTGTGGGTTCTTCCCGCTCAAATGGAATGAGACTTTCCACATATAAGAAAGAGTGAGTTTATTAGAAAAATAGGAAAAGAGGAGACATACAACAAGACTATTCCTTGGGCTGGGGAGTCCGCGGCTGCTCTCTCAACCAGTCATCAGAGGGCTGTCGCATTAGCTTGTTGTTGGATGTTTCCTTGGGGGGGGGAGGCAGAGGGTCCCATACAGATGATCATTACTGCTACCCTTTACTGTCACCTTAAAAGAATTTTTTTTAAGAATTTATTTATTTATTCATGAGAAAGATAGGAGAGAGAAAGAACCAGACATCACTCTGGTGCATGTGCTGCCAGGGATTGAACTCAGGGCCTCATGCATTATCCACTGCGCCACCTCCCGGACCACACCTTAAAAGAATTTTATATTTGAAAGGGGCGGGGAAGAGGGAGTTATCCAATACATAGCTGTGGCACATGTAATGCCGGGTATAGAACTCATGATTGAGACCTTGTATTTGAGAGTCCAAAGCTTTATCCACTGCACCACCTCCAAGGCTATTTGAGTGTCATTTCTTAGTCTCCTCTACTCCCTGGCCAGGACTCTTTTTTTATGTTCATTGGCCTTTCATTTCCTCAATCATGGCAACTTCTTTCCTGACTCATAAGCCAAGATACCTGGATGGGAATCTTCTCTTCAATTCTTTAAAAATCTCATCAGTTGTCATACTTTTCTTTGTACTTACTTACTTGTTTTTTCTATATTGGCTATGACAAAGAGAAATTGAGAAGGAACGGGGAATAGGGAGGGAGAAAGAGACACCTACAGCACTGCTTCCCTGCTCATGAAGCGTCCTCCTCTGCAGGTTGGCAACTGGGGGCTTGAATCTGTGTCCTTGACGTGACAGCATGTGTCCTCAACCAAGCTTACTACCAACCAGCCCCTTGTATTAATTCATTTTGCAGCTTGAGAGGTAACACAGTGTATAATGTGTTGTACTCTCAAACATGAGTTCCCAAGTGCAATCTCTGGCTTCTCTTTCTCTCTTTCCTACCTTCTCTTTCATACACAAATAAATTAAAATATTTATTTATTTATGGTGGGGGAGGAGGAGAGAGAGAACTGGAGCAGCGTTGTGCCATATGTGGCAACAGGGATCAAACTTAGGACCTCATGCTTGTACTTTATCCACTGCATCACCTCCTGGCCCATGTGCTTTTCTTTTTAGATATTAGATCAAATGTCATAACCTGAGAAAAGCTGGCATTGATTTCTACTATCTCAGGTGTTCTTTCTATCTTTCTTCCTTTACTACTTCTTTTTTTTTTCCAGATCACTGCTTAGCTCTGGCTTATGGTGATACAGGGGATTAAACCTGAATTAGGTTCTTCTTCAATTTTTTTCTTAGAATTCTTTTTTGTTTTTAACAAATAATCCTAGACTAATTCAGGTAGGATGGGGGACACAGCATAATGGTTATGCAAACAGACTCTCTTGCCTGAGGCTCCAGCATTCCAGGTTCAATTCCCCGCACCACCAGGTGGTCATTGCTAGGGCTTGGTATCATACCAGCACTACTGATCTACCACTCTCATTGGCCATATTTTCCTTTTTTTTTTTTCTCCTCTATTTTGTTCTATTGAATAGGGGAAGAGGGAAAATGAGAAGGGAAGTGGGAAAATGAGAAGGGAAGTAGAGACAGAAAGAGGAGAGAAAGACAGACACCTGCAGACCTACTTTACCACTCATGAAGGAGGGTGGCTTCAGGTACGAAGCAGGGGCTCAAATCCGGGTCCTTGAGCAAGGTGCACTTAACCAGGTGCAGCACAGTCCCATAAAAGTTTTTTACAAAAAAAAAAAAGTTTTTTACATACAAGTAGGCAGTGTCTTCCCTCAAAACCTTAGTTACCTTATTATTATTTTTTTTTTTACTAGAGCACTGCTCAGGTCTAGCTTAATAAAACAGAACTGTTGCAAACATCACCTTTAAGTAACTCTTGGCCTAAATAACAAACATTATCATTGAAACAATAAATACTAAGCCATAGATCACTTATTTTTTTCTTTTCTTTTCTTTTCTTTTTTCTTGTTGTTGTTGTCATCTTTTGGGTTTTACCACTCCAGACTGATTTGTTCAGATAAGAGTTGGGGGGAGTGGTAGAAACCACAGCACCAGGTGGGGAGCTAACAGAATAGTTACACTGAGTTTAGGAGCTCTCAGGTTTAATTCCCAACACCATGAGCCAGAGCAGAACAGTGCTCTGATCAGACAAAAATAAATAAATAAATAAATAAATAAATAAATAAATAAATAAATATTTCATGGAAACTGCGTTAGGTCATAATTAACCTGCTACTCTTATGGACATAGAACTGGCCAGATGAAACTCAACGGAGCAAATTAGCTTTTCCAGAATAGGATTTCCTTTAAAATGAAAGGATGTGGATGTTGCTGTCTAGCATGCCTAAGGCAGTCATTACAGAGAGGTTTGTGTGGTATGGTTAAATAAGTATGGAGCCTACCAATGCCAGCGAATCAAAGAAGAAACCAAAGAGTAATATGCATGTGTCTGACTCATGAACTTCAATAAAGTTCATGAAATAGATCCCATATGTGACTGCAGATCTCAAAAGACTTCAAGATTGTTAAAAACTGCTCTACTGGAATGTTCCATTCCTGGAAGGGGGTTGGAGAGCATACTCTGCCTGTCATCCAAGGATGATGGGTCCTGAAACTGGCACAGCCTGGAATGTTCCTAGCTGTGACCATGGAATGTGACCTCAGATCTACAGGGATATAGAGGTTACATAGGCTCCTGTGCTGAACATGGGCCCCAAATCAGATTGATGGGGTTTACAGCTAACAATATTTACATACTTTTCCCATATTTGGGAGCTACCCTCTTCCCTGATCCAGCTTTCTGGTCCTTTTTCCAACTATGACATCATCGCCCCAGACAATAGCTTAAGTCACTTGCATATTAGTTGTCAGGCGCAGGCAAAAACTAGTTGGGTAATGGGCCCCTTGGAATATACCTGAAATAGACCTACTAGTTTTTTCCAAAATGGAGACTGTAAATCTCCATCTGCAATATTCTTGCCTTTAAGTTCATGATCAGTCAACAATTTGCTCTGCTTTCTTTTTCTTTTTTTAAAATATTTTTAATTTATTTTAATGAAAGAGAGATACACACACACACAGAGAGAAGAGAAACATCAGAGCACTGCTCAGCTCTGGCTTATGGTGGTGCTGGGCATTGAACCTCAGACCACAGGCATGAAAGTCTTTTGTGTAACCATCATGCTGTCTCCCCAGCCCTTGCTCTGCTTTCTATCTTGACTCTTTTTCAGCCACCAGGTTCCAGACGCTACCATAATGACAACCAGACTTCCTTGGGCAGAGAACCCCACCATGTGTCCTGGAGCCCCGCCTCCCCAGATCCCTGCCCCACTAGGGAAGGAGAGAAACAGGCTAGGAGTATGGATCAACCTGCCAACACCCATGTTCAGCGGGGAAGCAGTTGCAGAAGCCAGACCTTCCACCTTCTGCACCCCATGGTGACCCTTGGTCCATGCTCCCAGACAGCTAAAGAACAGGAAAGTTATCAGGGGAGGAAATGGGATATGGAGTTCTGGTGGCAGGAATTGTGTGGAGTTGTACCCCTTTTATCCTATGGTTTTGTTGGTGTTTCCATTTTTAAATAAATAGAAACTTGAAAGAATAATGAAAAAAAAGAAACTATATATATATTTTTAAAGATTTTTTTATTTATTTATGAGAAAGAAGGAGAGAGAGAGAACCAGACATCACTCTGGCACATGTGTGCCGGGGATCGAACTTGGGACCTCATGCTTGAGAGTCCAAAGCTTTACCACTGCGACACCTCCTGGACCACAAGAAACTGTATTAAAGTATTAGCTGTCCTATAGCCATTATTTCCTCTGGTAAAGTATTTTGAAAACAAAACAAACAAAAAAAACTGTTCTACTCAGGTTAGTTCCTTCATTTAAACCATTTCTGATACTTCTGGGTGCGCCACCCAGACACGATCGCCAGGGAGCCTGACAGGGTCATCTCCTCTGGACCTGCATTCAGACTTCAAGGAAGCTGGGCAGGAGGATGAGAATGGGTCGACGCATTCTCCCCCCATTATTGCTACAAATAATTATACTGTCACAATTGATTAGTAGTGCACAATTAATAGTGCTTTGGCAGTGCCTGGTGGGAATGGAGAGTCAGAAACACCCCCTCTCCCTTACACAGGGGCATATTTGAAAGTTACATTATGAAAGTGGGGAAGGTGGGTCAACATAGATGGACAAAAGAAGTCATGTTATGACTTGCCCCTCAAAGAAAGAATACAGAGATTGAGGTCTCCCTGGTACAAGTTGACGTATTGAAACAAAGAAAGATTAATAGTTAAACTGTACCAGATCTAGATGAGCAGTGGTCCACGACTAGGCAAAGATCCGTTTGCCCCCCACAGAAGATTAATGATAGAAATAGCCCTCCGCAAAAGTCAAAAACAATTCTGGGTATGACCTCCCCTGAGAACAGGGCGATACTAAGCATTGTACCATTCTTTACAGTTATAGGGGAGTAACATGTAGCCTGCCAAAGCCACAAGACTAAGCTGGTTGTTTAGGCAACCTAAATGTAACCTGAAAAAAGTATAAAAGCTAAAGCAGTTTCACTATTAAAACGAGTCCAGATTCACCCTCCAATAGAGTGTGGTGTCTATCTGTTCTCCCTCACGCCAACTCCTGACCCACCAGGGAGGTTGCCTTCAAGACCCCTGACCCTCCTGCTGCTCATCCACTGTGGTGGTCTGTGGCATCTGGGCCTGGGAAATAGCTCAGCCTGTGAGAATATAGGGATCAAATTTAGGACCTCATGATATATATATATATATATATATTCTTTATTTATATATTGGATAAAGAAAGCCAGACATTGAGAGGGAAAGGGGTGATAGGGGGAGAGACAGGCAGGAGTAGATAGTATAATGGTTATGCAAACAGATTATCATGCCTGAGGCTTTGAAGTCCCAGGTTCAATCCCATGTACCACCATAAGCCAGAGCTAAGTTGTGCTCTGGTAAAAAAAGAGAGAGAGAGAGAGAGGGAGAGAGACAAAGAGACACCTGCAACACTGCTTTCCCCCTGAAGGTGGAAACTGGGAGCTCGAACCCAGGTCCTTACATATTCTAACGTGCACTCAACCAGGTGTGTCCTCACCCAGCCTCTTGATATATACATATATATATATATTTTTTTTAATTGTCATCCTGGTTATCACTGGGGCTTAGTGCTTGCATAAGAATCCAATGCTCCTGGTGTTTTTTTATTTTTGTTTTTTGAGAGACAGCAAGAAGTTGAGAGGGAAGGCAGAGAGGAGAGAGAGAGAGAGAGAGGACACTGCAGCACTACTCATGAACAACATTCCCCTGCAGGTAGGGACTAGGGACTTGAATCTGAGTCCTTGAGCATTGTGGGCTCTCTACCGGGTTGTCACTGCCTGGCCCTAAAGATGTATTGTTGTGATCTGGGAGGTGGCGCAGTGGATAAAGCATTGGACTCTCAAGCATAGGTCCTGAGTTTGATCCCTGGCAGACATGCACCAGAGTGATGTCTGGTTCCTTTTTTCTCTCTTCCTAGTTCTTTTTCTTTCTCTTCCTATCCCTCTTGTTGATAAAAAAATTACTGTTTATTAACAGTAACTATAGCAAAAGGGAGAAGCGGAGCACTGCTCTAGTATGTGCTATGCTCAGGGTGGAATTTGGGACCTCAGGCTTGCAAGTAAAGCTGTCAACCCACTATGCCGTCTTCTAGACCAGATCTCCAAAGCTCTTTTCTTTTTTCCCCTTCCACACTAGATGGCAGCAGTGTCAAAGAAAAGCATCCAAGACATCTTGGTGAGGTTTTCCACAATATTGGGATGAATCAGAGCAAAAATCTGTTTGTTTAGTTGAGTTATAGAGAGGTGTGATAAGACACTCTAACATGTCATATGCTTATTGCAAAAAATGTATTTGAGGCAGAATCTCTCTCTATCCACATGTATGTAAATCCTAAAATACGTGGGACCATTTTGGTTAGCAGGGTAAAGTTTTTAATTTGAAACTGCCCGTAATTGCCTTCTGGGTTTGTTTGGAGTCATTTCCTGACACTCACGCTCTACTAGATCTTAGAGGACATTTAAGTGAAAATTGGAAACATTGAGGAAGTCAATTCTTCAGTGTTTTTCAATTATTATAGCAAGGACTTTATTTTTTAAGCTAGAAACAAATGGAGAGAGAGAGAGAGAGAAGGAGTCACCCACATAGGGATAGGTATCATAATGGTTATGCAAACAGACTCTCATGCCTCAGGCTCCAAAGTCCCAGGTTCAATCCCCTGCACCACCATAAGCCAGACCTGAGCAGTGCTCTGATAGAAATAAATAAATAAGTAAATAAATAAATACCAAGTAAGAGAAAGAAGGAGTCACTCACAGTGGTGGAGGCTGAGCTCAAACCTGGGACACACACATTGCAAAGCCAATATCCAGCCCCGTGGTTATTATTTTTATCATTATTCATAGAATCTTGATAACTCTTCAGCTTCTCTCTCTCTCTCTCTCTCTCTCTGTGTGTGTGTGTGTGTGTGTATGTGTATGTGTATACAGTATGTGAGAGCTTTGTACCTATACAATACTTCTTCTGAGTGGCTTCCTCTGGCCATGATTTTCATTATTTCAGAGAGGGAGAGACATCCTTTTGAATATAATTAAAATATGCCTACTTGCTATCTACAACATGGGTCCCCCCCCACCCCATCTCTTCATCTGAACTATTCCAGCCTTTAGGCTCATGATTAGTCAACAATTTGTTTAGCTTTATATGTTAACTTTTCTTTTCAGCAACTTTCCAGATGCTAGCATGATGCCTACCCGAATTCCCTGGACAGACAACCCCACCAATGTGTCTTGGAGCTCCGCTTCCCCAGAACCCCACAAGGGAAAGAGAGAAGCAGACTGGGAGTATGGATCAACCTGTTAATGCCCATGTTCAGCGGGGAAGCAATTACAGAAGCCAGACCTTCTACCTTCTGCATCCCACAATGACCTTGGGTCCATACTCCCAGAGGGTTAAAGAATAGGAAAGCTATCAGGGGATGGGATGGGATATGGAGTTCTGGTGGTGGGAATTGTGTGGAGTTGTACCGCTCTCTTTTTGTTTTGCCTCCAGGGTTATTGCCGGGGCTCAGTGCCTGCACCACGAATCCGCTGCTTCTGGAGACCATTTTTTCCCCTTTTGTTGCCCTTGTTTTATCATTGTTGTGGTAATTATTGTTGTTGTTGTTGTTGCTGTCCTTGGCTAGGACAGAGAGAAATCAAGAGAGGTGGGGAAGACAGAGTGGGGGGAGAGGAAGATAGACACCTACAGACCTGCTTCACCGCCTGTGAAGTGACTCCCCTGCAGGTGGGGAGCCGGGGGCTCAAACAGGGATCCTTATGCTGGTCCTTGTGCTTTGTTTTGCACCACATGCACTTAACCCGCTGTGCTACCGCCTGACTCCTGAGTTGTACCCCTCTTAATCCTATGGTTTTGTTGGGGTTTCCTTCTTATAAATAAAATAAAACAATAATAATGATGATGATGATAACCACATGGAGGATAGGTAAAGCAAATGTGTTAAAATGTTGTCAACTGGTGGAATCTAGGTGGAATGTATATGGGGGTCATTGTATAACTTTTCCATAGCTCTGAAACTTTTCTTTTTAGGAGAGACTAGAGGAAGAGCACAGAAGAGTTGAAGAGTGCTGTGACATAGAGGCTACTGGCTTTAACTGTTTCAGAATTCTGTTTTTAAGATATTTTTATTGGTAGTCAGGCAGTATAGCGCAGCAGGTTAAGCACAGGTGGCACAAAGCACAAGGACCTGCATAAGGATCCCGGTTCGAGCCCCCGCTCCCCACCTGCAGGGGAGTCACTTCACAGGCGGTGAAGCAGGTCTGCAGGTGTCTGTCTTTCTCTCCCCTTCTCTGTCTTCCCCTCCTCTCTCCATTTCTCTCTGTCCTATCCAACAACGACGATATCGATAACTACAACAATAAAACAGCAAGGGCAACAAAAGGGAATAAATAAGTAAATACATATATTTTTTAAAGATTTTATTTATTTATTAATGAGAAAAATAGTTAGGAGAGAGAAAGAGCCAGACATCACTGGGGTACATGTGCTTCCAGGGATTGAACTCAGGACCTCATGCTTGAGAGTCTGATGCTTTATCCACTGCACCACCTCCTGGACCACTATAAATACATATTTTTTAAAAAAGATATTTTTATTTACTCATCATTGGATAGAGACAGAGAAACTGAGAGGGGATGGGAAGATAAGGAGAGACAGAAAGACAGCTGCAGCACTGCTTCACCACTCATGAAGCTTCCTCCTTGCATGTGGGGAGCGGGCTCGAACCCGGGTTCTTGCATATTGTAATGTGTTGTGCTTAACCAGGTGCACCACTGCCTGGCCCATGCTCTGAAACTTTTTTTTTTTTTTTTAAGATTTTACTTATTCATGAGAAAGACAGGAGGAGAGAGAGGAAGGAGAAGACACCACTCTAGTATATGTGCTGTGAGGGATTGAACTTGGGATCTCCTGCTTGAGAGTCCAATGCTTTATCCACTGTGCCACCTCCCGAACTACCTGAAACTTTTCAAAAAAGGGAAAAAAAAGTTATCACACAACACTTGATGAACTCACATGCATAGTATATATGAAGGAGACTATAAAGTCTTGAATGAGATCTATATCTTTGTAGTAAATCAAGTCGTGTATTTATTCATGGCCCCAGCCTGGTACTCATTCACTCCACCATTCAATAGCTTGTTTACTGGAGAGCTACTAAATGTATAATAAGAGGTCACAGCAGTGAACACTGGAAAGTCCCTGATCTCCTGAAGCTTACATCCAATTCGGGAGATAGAGGCAAATATGTGATGACAGTTTTGGGAAGGAGGGAGTAGTAGGAAGTTAGAAGGTGATAGGGTATGACTTCTTTGTATGCTGGGCTGAGATTGGCTGGTGAGACAGGCAAGGATTAATGGGAATGCCTGTAACTGTCACTCTCCAGCAGCTGTTAAAAATATATATAATAAGGGGGTTGGGTGGTGGCGCAGCAGGTTAAGCGTATGTGGCACAAAGCGCAAGGACCAGAGTAAGGATCCTGGTTTGAGCCCCCGGCTCCCCACCTGCAGGGGAGTCACTTCACAAGGGGTGAAGCAGGTCTGCAGGTGTCTTTCTCTCCCCCTCTGACTTCCCCTCCTCTCTCCATATCTCTGTCCTGTCCAACAACATTAACAACAAGAATAATAACCACAACAACAATAAAACAACAAGGGCAACAAAAGGGGAAAAAAGCCTCCAGGAGCAGTAGATTTGTAGTGCAGGCACCAATCCCCATCTCCAGCAATAACCCTGGAGGCAAAAAAAAGATAAACTTTTCTATTCTGCCCCAAGCATCCAAGCATAGAGAACCAGACACATGCAATTGCCGGGATAGCCTGAGGGTGCTTCTTCCCGAGCTAGTGCTCTCTGGGTTGGAGAGAACTCAACTGGAGCTGATCTAGGCTGCTGCGTGGGAGAGGGATCAGGAACTCGTGCCACACTAACTTCGCAGGAGATACACTCTGGAACTCTTGGAGCCGGAAAGCAATTTCCAAGTGTGTTTAATCAGAAGAGCAGCTGTTTTTATACTCTCCAAGTAGGGTGGAAACAGGATGTGACATAGAGAGGGTGGAGCGAAAAGTGACTGGTGGAAGATCAAGGTGTGACAAGGAGAGGGGGCAGAGCAGGTGAGAATTCTACCACTAAACCATCAATGCCCTGGAGGGAGTGTGGTGCTTTATGTAAATGTAAAAGTGATTTATGTAAATAGACCACAGTTTTGAATGGGATCAAATTAATCTCATACAGACATACTGGTGTTTAAGCCGAGGGGAGCTGGCATACTATCCAACATTCAATGTCAGGGATAGAGCGGAACCTCGCCTGTGAATTCAATATCCTACCCATTGTTCTACCTCTTCCCAAACCTACTGTGTGATTTGCAAACTCCAATACTGGAATGTTAAGCCCAGCCAGAGTTGTGGGAAACTGAAGGACAGTTTAGTTTTTTCTTATTTTGATTTCCATTGGTCTCTGTTGGTCTGAGTCCAGTACAGGTTGGGGTGGGGGTGAGCAGAGGAAGAAGGGGCAAGCAGGCCATTGGTATGGCTCCCACAGGGTGTGGAGATGCTGCTGCTACAGGGACCCAGCTGCAATCTTAGAGCCGTAACCTGCCCCTGGGAGTCAGACGGTAGCGCAGTGGGTTAAGCGCAGGTGGTGCAAAGCTCAAGAACCAGCATAAGGATCCCGGTTTGAGCCCCGGGCTCCCCACCTGCAGGGGAGTCGCTTCACAAGTGATGAAGCAGGTCTGCAGATGTCTATCTTTCTCTCCCCGTCTTCCCCTATTCTCTCCATTTCTCTTTGTCCTATCTAACAACAATAACTACAACAATAAAACAAGGGCAACAAAAGGGAATATTAAAAAAAAAACTTGCCCCTTTCTTACAACCACCCTGCCACCCCCTCCCTTGCCCCTACCTGTGCCCAGCCCTTAAATCAAGGGTAACAGGACAGGACAGGCCACATCTCCCATGCGTTCTCATCATCAGAAGCCTGCCCAAGGTGACTAAACCAGAACTGCTACGATCTCCTGAACATGTTTTTTCAATGGTTAGGCTTGGGTCTTTGGGATGAGGCCTGAGGAAGCCCTTGTAACCAGGACTTGAGTAGTTCTAATTTGGGTTTTGACTTAGGGTCAACATTCCTTACCTCATAGCTCTGGAGTAGTGATGGATAGGACCTAGTCAACCCTGTGTTCTGGGGGAGCTGTCAGTTCCTGCTTATAAATGTGCATTTTCATTCTCTGGTCTACAATTTATTTTATTTTATTTTATTATTTATTACCAACAAAGTTACCACTGGGGCTTGGTACCAGCACTATAAACCCACCCCTCCCTGCAGCCATTTTTTTCTTTTTATTACTTTATTTGATAGGACAGACAGAAATTGTGAGGGAAGTGGCAGAGGAGACAGACACCTGCAGAACTGCCTCACCACTCAAGAAGTATCTGCAGGCAGGGAACTGGGGCTTGAACCCAGGTCCTTGAGTATGGTAATGTGTGCACTCATCTGGGTGTGCTACCACTGGCCGACTTCTACACACTGCTCCTTTTTTAAAAAATTAAACCAGAGTACTACTCAGCTTTGGCTGATGGTGAAGGGGATTGAACCTGGGACTTTGGAGCCTCAGGAATGAGAGTCTCTTCGCATAACCATTATGCCACCTACCCCTTGCCCCTTCTATACATTTCTTTAGTGAGACTGGCTCCAAACCCACATTAGGTTTCTTGTACCTTTCAAAGCAGGTGACATGACAAAGGCTGACAGAACATGATAGAAACTGAGTATATACTGAGACTCCAGACCTCCAATCTCCGCATGCCCCGTGAGGGCCACCCTTTGCCAGACCCCACCACCTGGACACTTTCCAGCCAACAAATTCCTCTTGGGAGGACCAGGCAAAAGGCACAAAGAGGGTCTTTGAAAAGGAGGCCTTGCCATACACCCCAGAAAGCCCCACAAACAAGTGAGCATCAGGTCCTTGTGAGCAAGGGTCCCTAAGCCTTTCCTGAACGTTCACCCAGGGTCAGTGCCTGTTTGGGGCATAGGGAGGCTGGGTGGTGGCATATCTGGTTGAGTGCACGTTATAATGTGCAAGGATCCAGGTTGAAAACCCCAGTCCTCACCTTCAGGGGGAAAGCTTTGCAAATGGTGAAGCAGGGCTACAGGAGTCTGTCTCTTCCCCCTTCCCTTCTGATTTCTGTCTCTATCCAATATATAAAAATAATGAAAAAAAAGTTAAAAAAAAAAAAAAAAAGAGAAGGGAGATCTTCTCAGATTGCTGCATAAGCATTTTCTTCCCCTCCAAAGCTTCATACCTGCTTGATTCCACTGTGGCATGTGGACTCTATTCCCCAGTAGATGACAGAGGGAGAGAGACACAGAGCAGAGATACCAAAGCATGTCTCTGCTTATCTTTCATCCCCCCCTTTGCATGGTGCCCCCATGTGGTAGCCAGAAGCTCGAACCCAGGTCTTTGTTTATCATGGTAAAACATACACTCTATGGGGTGAACTACCTTCCAATCCTGGTAAGTATTTATTTGCTTATTTATTTTGCCACCAGGGTTATTGCTGGAGCCTGGTGCCCGTAGTACTGCATTATTCCTGGTACCCATTTCTTTTCTTTTTTTCCTTTGATAAAGGCGAGAGACAGAGATAGGGAGAGACAGAGGAGACACCTAAAGAAAGCCCTGTTCCAGCACTCATGAAACTTCCCCCTGCAGGTGGGGACAGGTACTTGAACCCCAGGACCTCATATTTGCTAACACGTGTACTCTACTGTGTGAGCCACCACCTGTCTCTCTGAGAAATATGTTTTTAAAGGGTAATTTATATCAACCATCAGGGGCTCAAACTTTCCATCCTTTTGGGATGAGACTTGCTCTTTGTCTCCTGTTTTCCCCAGAGAATTCACAGGCTGAGATCCAGAACCCAGAAATATAAGCAGAAGCAGGGATCCAAATGCCCACGTGGCTGGGAAAGCTGTAAGGACCAGGATAAAGGAAGAGTGCTCTAGCTTAAGATCAGACCCAGCTGCTGTTTTTATTTGGGAGATGTGAGTTACATCATGGGACTTGTTCAAATCTGGCCGGAATGTCCAAGGAAGGTGGGTCCATAGGTCCCTGGCCCTCTGCCTGCTTCTGGCCCTGCAGCCGGTACAGTAACTCCACCTGCCTCCGCTTCTCCTTGCCCCGGTTGATGACGGTACGGAAGAGGTTGCAGAAGAGCTGGATGGCAGGGGGCGAGTCATCGTTGCCGGGGATGGGGTAGGTGAGGAAGCAGGGGTTGCAGTTGGTATCAACGATGCCCACGGTAGGGATATTCATCTTAGCTGCGTCTCGGATGGCAACGTGGGGCTCAAAGACATTGTTGAGTGTGTGTAGGAAGATGATGAGGTCCGGCAGGCGCACCCCGGGGCCCAGGAGGAGGGAAGCGTTGGTCAGCAGGCCACCCTTAAAGTAGCGGGTGTGGGCATACTCGCCACACGCCTGGGCTGTTTTCTCAATCAGGTATGAGAACTGCCGGTTACGGCTCATGAACAAGATGATGCCTTTGCGGTAGGCCACATGGGCGGTGAAGTTCAAGGCCAGCTGCAAGTGTGTGGCAGTCTGCTCCAGGTCTATGATGTCCTGATCCAGGCGGCTCCCGAAAATGTATGGCTCCATAAACCTGGCCCAAGAAGACCCCACCAAGTCTGGTGAAGAGGGCTCTGCCGTCCCTCCCCCACCAACATTCCCTAGGCTCCTCCTGGGGAAAGCCTTACTCTGCAGGGACACACCACCCCCATGTCCCCCACCCTACCCCATATGACACAAAGCAGTGAGGATTACTGTACAGAGGATGAAAGATGGACAGGCCTAGTGTCTTAGCTGAGTGACTGAACCCTCCCAAACACCCACTTCTGATGAAGGACCTGACTGGAAGCCATCACACAGGATGTTCAGACATGGAGACAATGGTGTATTCAGCCATTTAACAGAGGGAGTTTTGGGCTGAAAGCTTGCAGACAGGAGCTGGCCATGTTTAGCAGGGGAACCCCCAATAGAAGGGTACCCACCTCCCTATTAACCTAGCACACACAAATAAATTATATAAACTGGGGTCCCTATCCACCCCACCACCCCGTCCAGTTCACTCGTTACTTCTTCCATCATGGTCTTTTTTTTTTTTTTTTTTTTTTTGCCTCCAGAGTTATCACTGGGGCTTGGTGCCTGCACTACAAATCTACTGCTCCTGGAGGCCATTTTCCCCCATTTTTGTTGCCCTTATTATTATTGTCATTGTTATTGCTGTTGTTGGATAGGACAGAGAGAAACTGAGAGAGGAGAAAGGGAAGGGGGGGAAGGGGGGAGAAAGAGACGCCTGTAGACCTGCTTCATCGCTTGTGAAACAATCCCCCTGCAGATGGGGAACCAGGGGCTCGAACTGGGGTCCTTATGCCAGTCCTTGTGCTTCGTGCCATGTGTGTTTAACCCACTGCGCTACTGCCCGGCCCCCTTTTCTCTTCTTTTTTAATCAGGTCAGTGCTCAGCTCTGGCCGAAGGTGATGTGGGACCTCATCACCTCAGATCCTCTGATCTTAGACCTCAGATCCTCTGGCAAGAGAATCTGCATAACCATTATGGTATCTCTCCTGACATTATTCTTTCTTCTCAGCGGACCTGGGACCTCAGATCCTCTGACAAGAGAATCTGCATAACCATTATGGTATCTCTCCTGACATTATTCTTTCTTCTCAGCGGACTTTGCCCAGGGGATTCAGAACCCCTATGCTGTCGAGCTTTGGGCCTTCTCAGTGGCGCCCTACATTGGTCCCTCTTTTGCTACTACCTGGTCACATCACCACCTCTTTCAGCACTGGGGAACTCAGGGATGCCTAGGGCTCCCTTTGGGCCCTCTTTTCCTAAGCCAACTGCCCCCTCCATGCCACTCTCCTTCTGGAAACACATGTTCACCCTTCCTCGGCCTCCCCTCCTTACCTGTCTGTAAGTTTCCCCAATCCATTCCCAACATCACTGTCAACACATATGGAACCATGGTATCATTCTTTCCTGTGGCTACTGGGCTTTGCCTGGCCTGGCAGCCCTCCACCCCTCACACCTAGCTCTGAGGATTCCCCAACAGGCTTTCAGACTGTGCTGTGGGTCTTACAGCCAGGTAGATCCCTGGGGGAGGTAGGGGGGGGGCGTGGACTGAACAAAGAGGCAGAGAAGAAATCCGTGTGGGTTTTGAAGTTCAGTGACCCCATGAAGGGGGGGGGGGCTGTACCAACACCCACTCGAGCCAGAATGAACCCGATAGCCCTCTAGCCACCCTCCTACCCATCACTGGATCAGGGGTTACTTACCTATGGCGACAGCCAGCCTTGTGCCCGAGGTGAACCCGGGCATCGAACAGACTTCTCACAGAAAACAGTTCCTTGACATTGAAAAAGTCTTGGTGCTTGAGGGGCTCGCTGATGATCTTGTCGCTGGGATCTAGGCGGGGAAGGGGGCACCACGCTGTGACACCCTCCCCTACCCTGGGGCGGGGGGGGGGGGGGAGAGGCCCAGCGCCTCGGCTTTGCCCCCGGCCGGTCCCATCCCTGGTCTCCTCCTGTGGGAGGCAGAGGACCCGGCGAGTTTCTGGGGTCCTGGTAGCTCCCAGGCGCCAGAAATGTCCCCTTCCAAGGAGCCAGTGTTAGCCGCCCGCCAGGAGCTGCTGGCTCGGCACCTGCAGGAATGTGTGCGGCTGGGGGTGCTCTGGGCGGCCGGCACTTAGTCCCCCACCCGGCGCGCTGGTGGGTGCCCGGAGGGGCCCAGGGAGGCCCTTCAACCCAAGGCCCGGGCGACATCAAAACCGAGGGGCACCCGGACTTCCCGGTGGCAGGAATGCAGCCCCCCGCCCACACCACCGGGAAGCCCGACCCTCGCTCCCCGCCCCCGGGGCTCCGCTTTACCGCTGCCGCCTTCGGGCTCGCTGGCTGCCGGGGCCGGGGCCGGGGCCGGGGCCGGGGCGCTACCGAGGGTCCTGCTGCGGGGAGGGGGCCGCCACCCCTGGAGGAGCCGCCATCCGAGCGACGCGGGCCGGAAGCCTGGGGAGAGAGTGGACACTGCATCCGGTGCTCCCGCCGCTGCCCGGGGAGGTGCCCGCCTGCCCGCCGCCCAGGGAAGCAGCCCCACCTGCACCCAGCACAGTTCGCAGGGCCGCGGCGGGCGCCATGGCTGACACGGGTGGGCCTGTGCGCATGCGGATCCCCGCCCAGCGCCCGCCTCTGCCGCCGCTGCAGCGCCAGCTGCCGGCGGGGAGGAGTCTCTGCGGGAAGCTTCGCTGCCCTGCTGGGTGTGCAGCCCCTCTGGGCCCAGGTCCAAGTGGATTGTTTTGGGGATTGGGGTGTGCCCGCTGGCCCGCGCTGGCCACCACGGACTCTCCAAGGAGAGGCACCCAGGGTCAGGACCTGGGCGAGTTTGGAATGGGAGTGGTGGGGGGTGGGGGGATTGTCCTGTCCTCATCCTGTCCTCCCTTCGTGGTGACCTCTGTCCTGTTAATTGCAGGGCTCTAGCAGGCCCCTGACCTTCTAGCTGACCTGACTCCCCGCTATGCATAAGTCTCCACTGGCTGCCGAGACCCTGGGCAGACCTTGTGGGGACCCCACTCACCTCCAGCCTGGAGATTCATACCAATCCAACAGCTCGCCAAAGTCAATTTATCAGTATTCATGTTATCTGACTATTTTTTAAATATTTATTTTGAATAGAGAAATTGAGAGAGAAGGGGAGATAGAATGGGAGGAAGAGAGACACTTGCAGCACTGCTTCACTGCTCCTGGGGACTTTCCCCTGTCAAGTGGCGGCCCAGGCTTGAACCCTGGTCCTTCTGTATTGTAACATGTGTGGATACCAGGTGCACCACCACTTCCCTCCATGTATTTACTCTCAAGACTTATCCATTAATAACTAATGGGGAAGAGAACCTGAGCATCACTCTGACACATAAAATAGCAGGACTCAGGCCTGGGACCCCTTGGTTGAGATTCCCCAGCCTCATCTACTGGCTGCAATGATTTTAATTTTTTTATATTTATTTATTTTCCTTTTGTTGTTTTTTATTGTTGTAGCTATTATTGTTGTTTTTATTGATGTCGTTGTTGTTGGATAGGACAGAGAGAACTGGAGAGAGGATGGTAAGACAGAGAGGGGGAGAGAAAGATAGACACCTGCAGACCTGTTTCACCACCTGTGAAGCGACTCCCCTGCAGGTGGGGAGCCTGGAGCTTGAACCGGGATCCTTATGCGGATCCTTGTGCTTTGTGCTACATGCACTTAACCCGCTGCGCTACCGCCTGACTCCCTGATTTTAATTTTTAAACAATATCTGGCATAGGAGGAGCCCATAAAGATAGGTGGTTCAGGAGACTGGATTTAGATTCAAGGATGGGCTTGCTGATATGAGCTCAGGAGCGCTCCAATACACAACAAGCGTCAAATCATTGCCAGCCAAGCGACTTTGGAAGACTTTAATTCCATCAATTTGCTGATGAAGTCCCAGGACCTGAGGTTAGATTTGCCCTATAATCTGCTTTCCACTGTATTTTGGAAAAATGGGTGGAATATCCTGCCTAAATAATAATGATAATTAGACAGTATAATGGTTATTCAAAAGACTCATGATGAGACTCTAAAGTCATTGATTCAATTCCCACTACAACCACAAGCCTGAGCTGAGCAGTGCTCTGGTAATAAATAAATAATAACATAAATAAATACTTTAAATGATTATTTTGACTATTATACCACTCCACACTTTAGGGGATCCGCCTTATACACAGGAGGTCACTCTCTTCATTCAGCTTTGCAATCTCAATAAGTAATTCCTTTTCTTTTTAAATATTTATTTATTTATTCCCTTTAGTTGCCCTTGTGGTTTTATTGTTGTAGTTATTGATGTCGTTGTTGTTGGATAGGACAGAAAGAAATGGAGAGAGGAGGGGGAGACAGATGGAGAAAGAAAGATAGACACCTGCAGACCTGCTTCAACGCCTGTGAAGAGACTCCCCTGCAGGTGAGGGGGGGATCGAACCGGTATCCTTCCTCTGGACTTTGCACTTTGCACCACCTGCGCTTAACCCACTGAGCTACAGCCCAACTCCCTCTTTTTCTTTTTTAAAATTTTTTTATATTTATTTTCCCTTTTGTTGCCCTTGATGATTTTTTATTGTTGTTGTTATACTGTTGTTGTTATTGATGTTGTCACTGTCGGATAAGGCAGAGAGAAATGGAGAGAGGAGGGGAAGACAGAGGGGGGGGAGAGAAAGACAGACACCTGCAGACCTGCTTCACTGCCTGTGAAGCGACTCCCCTGCAGGTGGGGAGCCTGGGGCTCGAACCAGGATCATTACACTGTTCCTTGTGCTTTGCGCCATGTGCGCTTAACCTGCTGCGCTACCACCCGACTCCCTGACTCCCTCTTTTTCTTTTAATAATATGTTTTTATTATTTATTTATTATTAGACAGAGACAGAGAGAAATTAAGAGGGGGGAGAGAGGGAAAGAGACAGGAACACCCCCAGCCCTGCTTCACCACCTGTGAAGTTTACTCCTGAGGTGTGAACCACAGACTTGAATCTGGGTCCTTGTGCACTGTAATGTGTTTTTATTTTTGTTTTACTCCAGGGTTATCACTGGGCTGGATGCCTGCACTATGAATCCATTGTTCCTGGAGGCTATTTTTTCCCTTTTGTTGCCCTTGTTGTTTATCACTGTTGTTGTTGGATAGGACAGAGAGAAATGGAGAGAGGAGGGGAAGACAGAGAGGGGGAAAGAAAGACAGACACCTGCAGACCTGCTTCACCGCCTGTGAAGCGACTCCCCTGCAGAGCTGGGGGCTCGAACCGGGATCCTTATGCAGGTCCTTGCATTCTGCACCATGTGCTCTTAACCTGCTGCGCTACAGCCCGGCTGGACCCCTGTAATGTGTGTTCTTTAACCAGCTGCGCCACTGCCTGGCCCCTACTTTTAAAAAAATTTTTTTTATTGAGGGACCTGGTATTTCACAGGGCAGTTATTGACACATGCATACAACTTCAGTATGTACCAGATCCCCAACGTTTTCTTTCCTCCTAGCTCTCCAGAGTCCTTTGCTGACCAGCCTAAACTCTACCAGAATAACCCTGGGAGATTCTTGATATCGCGTTTCATTTCCACCAAGCCCGCTGAGGGGCACTGGAAGCAGGAGAGGGACCCCTTTAAGGATTCGGCTCATCCGGGTCAGGTGACCTGAGCCGTCGCTTAGCAACAGGACGCTTCTCCACCCTTCGCGGCTCAGGCTGCGCAGAGAAGTTTGCGGACTCTTCCTCCCTCGCGCCTGAGCCTCCCAGGTGGGCGGAGGCAGAATGTGCGAGGAAGCCCCCCAAGAAAGCTCGGAGCTGGTGGAGGATAAGGAGGATAAGGAGGATAAGGCCAAGCCCGTCCCGGAGAAAACCAGCGACTACTACTGCGTGAGCAAGGACCTGCCGGCCAGGTTCAATAACCCCGCGTGGTTTCGGGGCTACAGGTGAGCGGAGAGGGAGGGAGTTTGCTTCGGGGCTGAGATTGCCTTTGTCCATATTTTATTCCACAGGCTCACGCTGGTGCCGAGCTTTTCAAACAAGTACATTATGGGTCCACGCGGTGGTGCATATTACAGTACACAGGGACCTGGGTTCAAGGCCCCAGTGCCCACCTGCACGCGGAAACTTCACAGCAGGTGTAGCAGTGCTGGAGGTCTCTCTATCTCCCTCTCCCTCTCCCTCTCCCTCTCCCTCTCCCTCTCCCTCTCCCTCTCCCTCTCCCTCTCCCTCTCCCTCTCCCTCTCTCTCTCTCTCTTAACCAGAGCACTGCTCAGCGGCTTATGGTGGTGCAGAGGACTGAACCTGGGACTTTAGAGCCTCAGGCATTTTTTAATCCCCATTTATTGGGTGGATTAATGGTTTACAGTTGACAGTAAAATACAGTAGTTGGTAATGTGTTACCTTTCTCGGTTTTTCACATAACACTCAACCCTTCCCCACCTAGGTCCTCCTCCACCATCATGTTCCAGGGATATGTTCCATGTTCCTGAGGGTTCAGTGACCCACCCCAGCCCTTTATGTTGAGGCAATACACCAACTCCAGTCCAAGTTCTGCTTAGTATTTTTCCCTCCTGTTCTTATTTTTCAAGTTCTGTCTACAAGTGGGATCATCCCATATTCATCCTTCATTTTCTGGCTTATCTCAATTAACATGATTCCTTCAAGCTCCATCCAAGATAAGATGAAGGTGGTGAATTCACCACTTTTAATAGCTGAGTAGTATTCCGTTGTGTATATAGACCACAACTTGCTCAGCCACTCATCTGTTGTTGGGCACCTGGGTTACTTCCAGGTTTGGGCTATTACAGATTGTGCAGCTATGAACATAGGTGTATACAGATCTTTTTGGGTGGGTATGTTTGGTTCCTCAGGATATATCCCCAGGAGAGGAATTGCAGGATCATAGGTTAAGTCCATGTCTAGCCTTCTGAGAGTTCTCCAGACTGCTCTCCACAGGGGTTGGACCAATTTACATTCCCACCAATTTACATTTCCACCAGTGTAGGAGGGTTCCTTTGACCCCACAACATCTCCAGCATTTGTTGCTGCTACCTTCTCTGATGTATGACATTCTCACAGGAGTGAAGTGGCATCTCATTGTCTTTATTTGCATTTCTCTGATCATCAGTGACTTGTAGCATTTACGTATGTTTCTCGGCCTTTTGGATCTCTTCTATGGAGAATATTATGTTCATATCCTCTCCCCATTTTTGGATGGAGTCATTTGTTTTCTTGTTGCTGAGTTTGGTGAACTCTTTATATATTTTGGTTATTAGCTTCTTGTCTGATGTATGGCATATAAAAATATTCTCCTATTCTGTAAGGGGTTTCTTTGTTTGGGTGTTAGTATCTTTTGCTGTGCAGAAGAAGCTTTTTAATTTGATGTAGTCCCATTGTTTTGTTTGTTTGCTTTAGTCTTCCTTGCATTTGGATTCGTATCATTGAAGAGGTCTTTGAAATTTAGATAGAAAAGAGTTCTGCCAATATTTTCCTCTAAGTAACAGTTTCTGGTCTAACATCCAAGTACTTGATCCATTTGGAATTTTCTTTTTAAAAAATATTTATTTAGGGCCAGGTGGTGACTCACCTGGTTGAGTACACATGTTACAATGTGCAAGGACCCAGGTTCGATCCCCTGGTTTCCACCTTCAGGGGGAAAGCTTCACAAGTGGTGAAACAGGGCTGTAGGTGTCTCTCTGTCTCTCTCTCTCTCTCCCTATCGTCTCCTTCCCTCTCGATTTCTACCTGTCTCTATCCAATAAATAAATAAAAGATCATTTAAATTTTTAATTAAAATATATATTTAATTTAATGGAGAGATACAGAGAGAAAACTACAGAGAGTCCAGAGCACTGCTCAGCTCAGGCTTTTGGTGGTGCTGAGGCTTGAACCTAGGACTTCAAACCTCAGGCAGGAAAGACTTTTTGCATAGCCCTTATACTGTCTCCCCAGCCCTGGAATTTACTTTTATGTTTTACTTTTATGTTTTACAGTGAAATGTAGTGGCTCAGTTTCATTCTATATGTTTCAACCCAATTTTTTTCTTTTAAACGATTTTTATTTATTAGAAATATAGGAGGAGAGAGAGAAAGAACCAGACATCACTCTGGCACATGTGCTGCCGGGGATTGAACTCCGGACCTAATGCTTGAGAGTCCAATGCTTTATCCACTGCGCCATACCTCCCGGACCACTTAGTCCAATTTTTCCAACACCATTTGTTGAAGAGACTTTCCTTACCCCATTTTTTTTTTCTTTTTGCCTCTATTGCTGAGGCTCAGTGCTTACACTATGTCCACTGCTCCTGGAGGCCATTTTTCCCATTTTGTTGCCCTTGTTGTTGTACTTGTTGTAGTTATTATTGTTACTGTTGTCATAGCTGTTGTTGTTGGATAGGACAGAGAGAAATCAAGAGAGGAGGGGAAGACAGAGAGGAGGAGAGAAAGACACCTGCAGACCTGTGTCACCACCGCCTGCAAAGTGACCCTCTGCAGGTGGGGAGCTGGGGCCTCGAACCGGGATCCTCATGCTTCGTGCCATTTGTGCTTAACCTGCTGTGCTACCGCCCAGCCCCATCCTTTCCCCATTTAATAGTCTGAGTACCTTTGTCAAAGTTTAGATGTCCGTAGGTGTAGGGGCATATTTCTGGGCTCTAAATTCTATTCCACTGGTCAGTATGTCTGTTTTTGTTCCAGGACCAGGCAGTTTTGATTACAATGGCCTTATAATATAATTTGAGATCTGGGAGTGTGATGCTTCCAATTCTGTTCTTTTTTCTCAAGATTGTTTTGGCAATTGTAGGTATTGTCTGGTTCCAGACAAACATTTGTAGCTTTTGTTCTATTCTAAAAATATTGGGTGGGACCTTCATGGGGATTGCATGAAATTTGTATATAGCTCTGGATACAATATTGGTTTTGATGATGTTAATTCTTCCAATTCATGAACATAGACTATCTTTCCACTTCTTTGTGTCTTTTTCTAATTCCTTGAATAGTGATTCATAATTCCTGTATACATGTCTTACACTGCTTTTGTTGTGTTTATTCCTAGATATTTTGTTGCCCTTTTTTTACTGTTGTAGTTATTGTTGTTGTTGTTATTGATGTTGTTGGATAGGACAGAGAGAAATGGAGAGAGGAGGGGAAGACAGAGAGGAGGAGAGAAAGATAGACACCTGCAGACCTGCTTCACCGCTTGTGAAGCGACTTCCCTGCAGGTGGGGAGCTGGAGGCTTAAACTGGGATTCTTACGCCTTGCGCCATGTGCGTTTAACCTGCTGCGCTAGCGCCCGACTCCCAGATTTTTTTTTTAATTAGATAGATGCTAGAACACTTCTCAGTGCTGGAATATGGTGGTACTTGGGATTGTACATGGGACCTCAGAACTTCAGGCATGAAAGTCTTTTTGTTATCTTTATCTATTGGATAGAGAAAGCCAGAAATTGAGAGGGTAGGGGAGATAGAGAGGGAGAGAGAAAGAGAGACACTTGCAGCACTGCTTCACCACTTGCAAAGCTTTCCCCCTGCCGGTGGGGACCGGGGGCTCGAACCCGGGTCCTTGAGCACTGTAACATGCTCTCAACCAGGTGAGCCACCACTCGGCCCTCTTAAGTCTTTTTGTAATACCACTGTTCTATCTCCTCAGTCCTCTCTATGCTTCTTATCTCCCCTTCCTCCCTGATTTCTCTCTCTTTTAATTTTTTTTTACCTGCATGATGAATTCACTGCACCTGGCAGCCATTCTGCCCCTTCCTTTCTTTTATGTGATAGGACAAAAAGACATTGCAATGGGAGGGGAAGATAGAGAAGGAATGTAAGAGGGTGGAGGGGGTAGATGGCATAGTGGTTATGCAAACAGACTCTCATGCCTGAGGCTCCAAAGTCCTACAGTCAATCCCCCCACACCACTATGAGCTGAATAGTGCTCTGGTAAAAGAAAAAAAAAAAAAAGGATTCATAGCAGCACAATTTGTAATAGTTGAAACTTGGAAGCAACCCAAGTGTCTTAACAACAGATGAGTAGCTGAGCAAAGTTGTGGTATATATATATACAACAGAATAGTACTCAGCTATTAAAAATAGTGATTTCACTGTTTTTGGCCCATCTTAGATGGAGCTTGAAGAAATCATGTTAAGTTAAATAAGTCAGAAACAGAAGGATGAATATGGGATGATCTCACTCACAGGAAGAGATTGCTAAACAAGATCAGAAGAGAAAACACAAATAGAACCTCAACAGGAGTTGGTGTATTGCACCAAAGTAAAGGTCTCGGCTGTGTAGAGGGGAGAGTACAGGTCCTGGAAAAAGGTGACAGAGGACCTAGTGGAGGGTGTATTGTTATGTGGAAAACTGAGAAATGTTATGCATATACAAACTATCGTATTTACTGTCGAATGTAAAACATTAATCCCCCAATAAAGGAAAGAAAATTTTAAAAAAAGGCGCGCGAGAGCAAGAGAGAGAGAGACACATCTGGGGCAGGTGGCTATGCACCTGGTTAAGCGCACACATTACAGTGCACAAGGACCCAGGTTCAAGCCCCTTATCCTCACCTGCAGGAGGAAAGCTTCATGAGTGGTCAGGCAGGTCTGCAGGTGTCTCACTGTCGCTCTCCCTCTCTATCTCCCCTCCCCTCTCAATTCCCTCTGCCTCTATCCAATTATATACATGTATGTATTTAGAAAGGGACACCTGCGGCACTGCTTTACTGCTTGTGAAACTTTGCTCCCTGTAGGTGGGGACTGGTGCTTTGAACCCAGACCCTTTGATGTGGTAATATGTTTGCTCTACTAGCTGTAACACTGCCTGGTTGCCTGGTAGGATATTGATTGGTATTGATCGGTAGGGCAAGACAAGAGAGACAAGGAGCAGAATGGTCGTTAGAAAGTTTATACTCCCACCTGCAGGGGAGTCGCTTTTCAGGCAGTGAAGCAGGTCTGCAGGTGTCTTAACTTTCTCTCCCCCTCTGTCTTCCCCTCCTGTCTCCATTTCTCTCTGTCCTATCCAACAATAACAACAACAATAATAACTACAACAATAAAGAGAAACAAGGGTAAAAAAGGGGAATAAATAAATAAATATTAAAAAAAAGAAAGTTTATACTCTTCAGGGGTTGGGTAGACATATTACAGCATGCAAGGACCTGGGTTCAAGCCCCAGTTCCCACCTGCAGGGTGGGAAGCTTCACAAGTGGAAAAGCAATGCTGCAGAGGTCTCACTCTCTCTTCTTTTATCTTCCCTTTCCCCTCAATATCTGTCTCTATCAATCAATAAATAAAATAAAAGTAAATTAAGATGAAAGTTTATACTCTTTTTTAAAATTTTTATTATTATTATTTTTTAACCAGAGCACTGCTCAGCTCTGGCTTATGATGGTGTAGGGGATTAAACCTGGGACTTTGGAGCCTCAGGCATGAGAGTCTGTTTGCATAACCATTATGCTGTCTACCCCTGCCCAAGTTTATACTCTTTAAGGGAGAGGAGAACAAGAAAGAAGAGACAAAGCCTAGGCCCTGAGGCCAGGGTACACGGGGTTTTTATGGGTCAACATGGTGTGGTGGAGAGAAAGGCAGGCATTTGTACCCTGATGATAAGATGTTGGTTCTTTCTCTCAGCACATCTTTGGGTAGTTGCCACATTCATCATTTCTCTTGCTTGCAGGATATTTTGGGGCAGGGAGGGCTGATGGGATAGCCTTGAATTGTTGCTGAATGTGACCATCTTTTGGTTGTTTTTTTCTTTTTTTCTTTTCTTTTCTTTCTTTTTTTTTTTTTTTTTTACCAGAGCACTGCTCAACTCTGCAACTCTGGATTATGGTGGATGGGGGAGATTGAACCTGGGACTTTGAGCCTCAGCCATGAGAGTCTGTTTGTATAACCATTATGCTATCTACCCTCCACCCCTGTTAGTTGTTTTTTCCCTTGAGGAGTCCATTTCCCTCACAGGACAATGAGTGGCAGAACATGTCCCTGGTGACAACAAATAAATAAATACTACTACTGTAGTCTGGGAGGTGGCGCAGTGGATAAGGCATTGGACTCTCAAGCATAAGGTCCTGAGTTCAATCCCTGGCAGCACATGCCTGGCTCTTTCTCTCCTCCTTTCTTTCCCAGTAATAAATAAAATCTTAAAAAAAGATAAATAATACAGGGTTGGGTGGTGCCACACCTAGCTGAGTGCACACGTTACAATCCGCAAGGACCCAGGTTCAAGCCCACATCCCCCATCTGCAGGGGGGAAAGCTTTGCAAGTGGTGAATCAGGGCTGCAGGTGTCTTTCTGTCTCTCTCCCTCTCTACTCCCCTCCCCAATTCTTCTTGATTTCTGGCTGCTTCTATCCAATAAATAAATAAAGATAATACTTTTTTTTAAGTTTAAATAAATAAATAAGTAATACTATCTAAATACTGGAAGGCTTCAGCTTGAGAGCAGGATCAGATTGAATGGACAGATTGTGTTTCTTCTCTGGCAGGAGCAAGGAGCCCATCTCAATTTATAGGACCAGTAATCAGACCTATGGGAACCGAGCCCCCACTGTGCATGAGATGCCGGTAAGCAAAGAAGGGTGTGTGTGTGTGTGTGTGTGTGTGTGTTGGGTGGGGTGTGTGTGTGTGTTGGGTGGGGTGTGTGTGTGTGTTGGGTGGGGTGTGTGTGTGTGTGTGTGTTGGGTGTGTGTGTGTGTGTGTGTGTGTGTGTTGGGTGTGTGTGTGTGTGTGTGTGTGTGTGTGTGTTGGGTGGGCAAGAGTATCTCCAAAGAGAAACTAAAACTCTAGGTTTTTCAAAAGGATGACACATCAAAGGGAGAATCAGTGAATCAGTAGGGGAGGCAAATTTCTAACATAACAAAGTGGGAGGGAGCACCTCAGATCCTTTCAGAACAAGACAGGGTAGAGATGAATGAATTTAGATAAGAGTTTGAACCCTGGCATTGAATATGCCTGATGGTACACTTGTTATCTCTGTGTGTTATCAAATCAGCTAATCCACAAGGGGCTCGGTGGTGATGCACCTGGTTGAGCACCTGTTACAATGTGCCAGGACTTGGGTTCAAGCCCCCAGTCCCCATCTGCAGAGGGAAACCTTTGCAAGTGGTGAAGCAGTGCTGCAGGTGTCTGTCTCTCACCCTCTCTATTTCCCCCTTCCCTCTTGATTTTTAAATTTTATTTATTTTTTAAAGAATTTATTTATTTATTTAGGAGAAAGATAGGAGGAGAGAGAACCAGACATCACTCTGGTACATGTGCTCCTGGGGATTGAACTTAGGACCTCATGCTTGAGAATCCAATGCTTTATGGTGGTGCTGTGGATTGAACCTGGGATATTTGGTGTCTCAGGCATGAAAGGCTTTTTGCATAACCACTATGCTATTTCCCCAGCCCCTTATCTCTTGATTTCTGGTTGTCTCTATCTAATAAATAAATAAATAAATTAATTAGTTGGGGGAAAATGTGCTGGCTGGGTGGGGGTGGGGCAGATAACGTAATGGTTATACACACATGCCTAAAGCTTTGATGTCCCAGGTTCAGACTCCTGTTCCACCATAAGCCAAAGCTGAGCAGTGCTCTGGGAAAGAAGGGGGGGGGAGGGAAGAGGAAAAAAAATGTGTTCATCTTGTAAGTGGTGGGGTTTGCCACTCTGGTCCCATAGGGCAGTGGGATTGTGGGAATTTTACCTGCAGGCGTCCACCTGCTTCTCCCTTGGAGCCCTTTTCTCCAGATGTGGAAGCTAGACACATATACAGTGATCAGTATTCGATTCCTATGTGAGAACAGGAATGGAAAATGCCTTACATCTTACAAATGCACCAAGGGAAACTGTTTTCTGCGATACTGCTATGATGTCATTGGCATTCTACGTGTGAGAAATCTATGGAGTGCTCAGTGTGAAACTTGAGCCTCGGTATGCTAAGGACTTTTGTTAACATTCATGTGTCAACATCAGCTCAATTGTAATGAGCCTGGCACACTGGAGAAGATGTTGATATATGGAGTAGGATAATGTGGGGATCCTGTGTAATTTGTCAGTTTCTCCATAGGCTCAAAATTGTTCTAAATGTTCATAAAGAAGGGGCCAGGCTGTGGTGCACCTAGTTGAATGAACATGTTATGCACTAAGACCCAGGTTCAAGCCTCCAGTCCCCCCCCCCCTGCAGGGAGAAAGCTTCACAAATGGTGAAGCAGTGTAGCAGGTGTCTTTCTCCCTCTCTCCTCTTTCTCTTTATCTCTTCCCAATAAGAAATAGTAACAGTTCATAAGGGGCAGATTGGTGGCAGATCTGGTTGAGCACACACATTACCATACACAAGGACCTGGGTTCAAGTCCCAAGTTCCCACCTGCAGTGAGGGAAGCTTCTTGAGCAGTGAAGCATGCTGCAGGTGTCTCTGTCTCTTTCCCTCTTTATCTACCCCCCCCAATTTCTCTTTGTCCTATCAAGGAAAAAGGAAAAAGGAAAATGACCACTGGGAGTTGGATATTTGTCTTGCAGGCACTAAGCCCCTGCAGTAACCCTGGTGGCAACATAAACAAAGCACTATGTACTGAAATAATTTCCGTTTGCTCTTGCTTCTTGCCAAGGAGACAACACATCAGGGACACAAGGGTAGCCTAGCAGGTTACTTGTCCAGAGCACACTGTCCAGCAGAGGTCCAGCTCGGGGTTATATGTGAGGCTATATATAATATATATTATACATATAATATATATAGTTATGCGGAGTCTGGTGGTAGTGCAGCGGGTTAAGTGCAGGTGGCACAAAGCACAAGGACCAGTGTAAGGATCTCGGTTTGAGCCCCCAGCTCCCCACCTGCAGGCAGGTTGCTTTGCAAGTGGTGAAGCAAGTATGCAGGTGTCTGTCTTTCTTTCCTCCTGTCTTCCCCTCTGCTCTCCATTTCTCTCTGTCCTATCCAACAACTATATCAATAACTACAACAATAAAAAGAAAACAAGGGCAATAAAAGGGAATAAAATAAATATAAAAATAATAATATATAGTTACACAAAAATATATATATATATATTCTCAGGGTTATATGTGAGGCCGTTTTTTCTATGTTTCTTGTCACCAGCGTTGCCTTGTCTATGGTCCTTATCATATTCCATGGGGAGAGAGCTCCGTACTGCTCAGCCTTGCTAGGGCAGCCCCGCCATAGACCCCCCCTCAGCTGCTGGGGACACACGAGCTTTTCTAGAGCTCTACAAGTGACTCTACTACACCATCAAGGCTGAAACTCATGTTTTCTCTTTTCCACAGAAGACTTTAGGCAGTCCAACAGCTTATCCTATAGTACAGCTGGTAAAAGGAGAACTGGGGTGGACCAGGAGCACAGTGGGCAGGTCATTGGAGCATGATGTCCTGAGTTAGATCCCTGGCCCCCCATGTGCCAGAATGATACTCTGGTTTCTTTCTTTTTAAAAATTTTTAAATATTTATTTATTTATTTATTTTTCCCTTTTGTTGCCCTTGTTGTTTTTCATTATTGTTGTAGTAGTTGTTGATATTGTCGTTGTTGGGTAGGATAGAGAGAAATGGAGAGAGGGAGGGAAGACAGAGAGGGAGAGAGAAAGACACCTGCAGACCTGCTTCACCGCCTGTGAAGCCACTCCCCTGCAGGGGGGAGGGGCGGGGCTCGAACCAATCCTTCACGCGGGTTTGCACTACTGCCTGACTCCCCTTTTTTTTTTTTGTCTCCAGGGTTATTGTTGGAACTCAGTGCCGGCACTACTAATCCACCGCTCCCAGAGGCCATTTTTTATTGCATAGGACAGAGACAAATTGAGAGAGATGGGGAAGAGAAAGACACATGCAGACCTGCTTTACCACTCGTGAACTGTCCCCCCTACAGGTGGGGAGCTGGGGGCTCAAACCGAACCTGATCCTTGTGTGCAGGTCCTTGCACTTCTTACTATGCGCACTTAACCTGGTGTGCTACTGCCCAGCCCCCTCGCTCCTCCTCTTTCATTAATAAATAAATAACTGAAAAAAAACCTAGGGGGCTGGGTAGTTGAACACACATATTACAATGCACAAGGATGTGAGTTCAAGCCCTGGCCCCCACCTGCAGGAGGAAAGCTTCACGAGTGGTACAGCAGAGCTGCAAGTGTCTCTCCCTTCTCAATTTCTGTCTCTCCAATAAATTAAAAAACAACAAAGCAATAAGAATAAAACAAACAGGAGTTTAAGTCTGACTTAAAGTTTGAGTCACTTGAAGTCTGACCCCAGGTTAATGTTCGTAACCATACCCTGGTGTGGGAATGCCACACCCGTGTCCTTTAACTGATTCTCCTCCTGTCTGTGTAAGAGTGATGGCAGATGCTGTTGCCACTGCTCGCAGAAGTCAGGGAGGGTTTCGGGCAAACTAGTGAAGCCAAGCATGGGTCCACTGCTTCATGTCATAGAAAGCCATGCATAGTCACACCAGCATTAATTTTTTTAACAAAAGTAAGGCTTTACAAAGGTAATTGCAGTCCATAGTATAGTGGAGACAGGAGGAATGCTCAGATCTATTTCTTTGTCCCTTTTTTCAGGGGGGAATATATATATATATATATATATATATATATATATATATATGTATGTATATCTGGCAACTTTTCTCACTTTTTAATTATTTTTTATTAAATTTTTTATATTTATTTATTCCCTTTTATTCACCTTGTTGTTTTATTGTTCTTGTAGTTATTATTGTTGTTGTTGATGTCATTGTTGTTTAATAGGACAGAGAGAAATGGAGAGAGGAGGGGAAGACAGAGAGGGGGAGAGAAAGATAGACACCTGCAGACCTGCTTCACCGCCTGTGAAGCGACTCCTCGACAGATAGGGAGCTGGGGACTGGAACCGGGATCCTTATGCTGGTCCTTGCGCTTGGCGCCACGTGCGCTTAACCCGCTGCGCTACTGCCCGACTCCCTTTTCTCACTTTTTTAAAAAAATCTTTTTATCATCTTTATCAGATAGAGACAGCCAGGAATTGAGAGGGTAGGTGTAACAGAGAGGGAGAAGGACACTTTCAACACTGCTTTACCACTCTCAGAGCTTTCCCCTTACAGGTCCGGGGCCCAGGGGCTTGAAGCTGGGTTCTTAAGCATTGTAACAGGTGCACTCAACCAGGTGTGCCACCACTGGCCCTTCTCACATCTATTTCTTGAAAAACAGGATGTGGATTTCTGGACAACCAGAAGGGGGACGTTGAGGTAAAAACAGGAATTGGGTATCAGGACAAACAGAATAAGAGCTTTGAGGGATCACCTGGCTTCCTTTTTTTTTCTCTTAAAAATATTTATTTCTTGGATAGAGACATAAGTCAAGAGAGAAGTGGGAGATAGACACTTGTAGTCTTGATTTACTATTCATGAAGCTCTCCTGGGGTCAGGGTAGATAACATAATAATAATTATTATTTTAAATATTTATTTATTTATTCCCTTTTGTTACCCTTGTTGTAGTTATTATTGTTGTTGTCATTGTTGTTGCTGTCATTATTGTTGGATAGGACAGAGAGAAATGGAGAGAGGAGGGGAAGACAGGGAGGGAGAAAGACACCTGCAGACCTGCTTCAGCGCCTGTGAAGCGACACCACTGCAGGTGGGGAGCCAGGGCCTCAAACCGGGATCCTTACGCGGGTCCTTATGCTTTGTGCCACGTGCGCTTAACCCACTGCGCTACTGCCGGGCTCCCAATAACATAATTATTATGCAAAAAGACTCTCATGCCTGAGGCTCCAAAGTCCCAGGTTTGATCTCCCCTACCACCATAAGCCAGAGCTGAGCAGTGTTCTGGTATGACAACCATCACCACCACCACCACCACCACCACCACCACCTCTCCCCATCCAGATGGAGACCAGGGGCTTGAACTCATGTTCCTGTGCACTCCAGGTGTGCTACCACCCAGCCCCTGATCATCTGGCTTCTGAGTATTTCCTCCTAAAACAGCTTGTAACGGGTTTTAGACTTTCCTGGTTATTTGACGGCAAAAAGGGGGGAAGCAGGAATAGGGTGTTGGTGTTTAAGTGACTTTCTGCTTATTGCTCTTTCCTGCACAAACAGTTATTACATATTTACTGCATTTGCAAAGCAGTTCCTGCAAAACAGTGAAAAATAATTTTCTGCTTAAGCTAGTTTATAAAATTCAAGCCACATTAATCCACTAAGGCCATGCCAGATAGCCCTGTCCCTTTGGGGTCAACAGTGGAAGTAGACCATTCTGCTCAACTTCTCTTCTCTGCTTCCTAGGAACAAAGAAGACATTTTCTGCAGTGTCTACCTTCAGAATTACTCAGTAACTGACTGCTCAAAAGTGTTAATTTTGCAGACTAAGAGGTGGTCCAGTGGTACAGCTCTGGGTTTAGAGACATGAGGTCCTGAGTTTAATCCTTAGTACTGTTGGCATATTGCACCAAAGTAAAAGACTCTGGGGTGGGGGAGGATAGGGAGGGAAAATACAGGTCCAAAAAGGATGACAGAGGACCCAGTGGGGGTTGTATTGTTATATGGAAAACTGGGAACTGTTATGCATGTAGAAACTATTGTATTTATTGTCAAATGTAAAACATTAATTCCCCAATAAAGGAATTAAAAAAAAATCCTTAGCACTTTATGTGCCAGAGTACTGTACTGGTTTCTCTCTCATCTCATGAAATAAATAAAATACACCTTAAAAGAAAAAGAATGTTTGCCCTTCTCTGTCTTTTCTTTTTAGTTTACCCTGTTGTTTCTTTTCACTTCCAGAAAGTATTTTATCCAAATTCAAATAAATTTTCCAGACAACTTGCTGCTGGTGGCATGTTCCAGAACAATACTTTTAACATCTACATGGAGAAAAGTTTGGTGACAGGCCCAGACAACTTCATCACCTCCTATGACCGGCTCAACTTCCACCCCAGTTACAATGCCAACAAGCCATCCTTCTGTGAATGACAGGGTCTCCTGACCCACAAGTGAGGATCTGAGAATGTTTCATCCCTCTTTGATGGGTTGCTCAGTTATCCAGGTTCAGGCATTGCTGTTTTCTCTGAAAATATTTTTCTCTGATGACTTAGAAAATTATGCAACTGACTATAATGGCCTATTTTATACTTAAAATGTTGAAAAGATGTTAATGTGTTCACTTCCTATTAAAAATACTGCCATGTCCTGAATTCCTTACTCATCTTAGTCAAGGAGCAGGACCCTCTGCGTCCTGGGATGCCAGTGCTTGGCCTGAATAACATTTGTGTCTTTATTTGGGAACTACTTCCAGACTTGCAAGCAATTATGGAGCAGGTCTCCTGTTCCTAAGCATGCCGACAGATACACTGCAAAGCCTTGAAGGGAGGCAGGTGGGGTAGGTGCCCTCTCAGGGGACATGTGAGGTTTAGGTGAGGAAGCAGGAGAGAAGACCTTTGCAGAATTCCCCACTACCAGCAGGCAAGAGGGCAGTTACTATTCTGAATCCACAGAGGCCAAACTTAAAAGAATTACTCTCTGCCACATCCTCTAGTCATCAACAAGGGCAGGACATACAAAAGAAATAAAACAGCTGTGTTCTGGGATATGGCGCAGTGGCTAAAGCATAGGACCCTCAAGCATAAAGTCCTGAGTTCAATCCCTGGCAGCACATGTACCAGGGTGATGCCTGGTTCTCTCTCCTCCTATGTTTCTCATTAATAAATAAAATGAAAAAAGAAATAAAACAGGTATGGTCTAAGAGATGGCACAGTGGGTAAAGCATTGGACTCTCAAGCATGGGGTCCTGAGTTCAATCCCTGGCAGCACATGTAGCAGAGTCATGTCTGGTTCTTTCTCTCTCTCTCCTTCTATCTTTCTCATTAATAAATAAATAAATATTAAAAAAAAAAAAACAGGTTGCAAATGCTGCTCCTAGGCAGTGTGTGTATTTGAGTTCTATACTTGGTGTTTACATTAGAATTTCAGTGAAAAAAAAGGGGAGTGGGTAGTGGCACACTCAATAGAGCATGAGTGTTGCAGTGTGCGAGCACCAGGCTTCAGGTCCCCAGTCCCCAAACGGGAGAGGTTTCATGAGTGGTGAAGCAACGCTGTAGGTGTCTCTCTCTTTTTTGTCTCTGTATCTCTTATATCTACCTCTGCCTCCCCTTACTCTCTCAAGCTGTGTGTATCCAAAATAAAGGAAAAAAAAAAGAATTTCAATAAAAAGAGGTAGAGATAGCATAACGGTCATGCAAAAACGATTTTCATGCTTGAAGCAGTCGTAGGTTCAATTGTTGGCACCACCATAAGCCAGAGCTGGGTTGTGCTCTAGTAAAGTAAATCAACCAAATATAAAGTTGGCAGAGCATCAGTCTCACATGCCCAAGCTTCCTGGTTTGATCCCTGGCACTTCATGCACCAGAGTGCTGCTCTGGCTGTCTTTCTTTTTCTTTCTGTCCCATGTGAAATCCTCTCTCAATGTAATATAGTCTTTTGAAAAAGGAAAAAGAAAATTCAAAGATAGGATATATCTTTCCTTTTTTTAAAAAAATATTTATTCCCTTTTGTCGCCCTTGTTTTATTGTTGTAACTGATGTCGTTGTTGATGGATAGGACAGAGAAATGGAGAGAGGAGGGGAAGGCAGAGAGGGGGAGAGATAGACACCTGCTGACCTGCCTCACCACTTGTGATGTGACTTCCCTGCAGGTGGGGAGCTGGGGGGCTTGAACCGGGATCCTTATGCCAGTCCTTGCACTTTGTGCCACCTGCGTTTAACCTGCTGCGCTACTGCCAGACTCCCTATCTTTCCTTTTTTATCGTAAAGATTTATTTTATTTTGTTATGAAATAGAGTTTCCCATGAGAGAAATAGAGCTCTACTCTGGTACATGTCCTTCTGGGAATTAAATCAGGAGCCTCAGGCTTGCAAGTCCAACAGCTGTTTTCCCCAATGAAGGATATATACTTATTTGTTGAATTTTATTGCCAACATCAGGGTTATCACTGAGGTTTGGTGCTTGCACAATGAATCCACTGCTCAAGGAGGCCATTCTTTGCTATGATTTGATAGGACAGAGAGAATTTGAGAGGGGAGGAGAAAGTTAAAGGGAGAGTGACATCAATAACACTGTTTCACCACTTATGAAGCTTCTCCTTCAACTGGAGACCGAAAGTTTGAACCTGGGTGCTTGTGCTTGGTAATGTTTATGCGCACCATGACCTGTGCCTCAGAGTGTATCTTTCAGGCATAAATTTTCTCCTTTTTTAAAAATTTATTGTTGGAGAGAGACGGAGAAATTGAGAGGGAAGGGGGAGATAGGGAGAGAGACAGTGAGACACCTGCAGACCTGCTTCACCACTCAGGAAGCTTCCCCCCTTGCAGGTGGGGACCAGGGGCTTGAACCTGGGTCCTTGCGCACTGTAGTGTGAGCGCTTAACCAGGTGCGCCACCACCTGGCCCGTTCTCTCCTTCTTTCATATGAGGATGAGCTCATAAATCTGGAAAGTACTGTAACTGAGGAAATCATTGTTGCATACCATCAGTTATCTCTTGGCTATAGAGACTCTACCCCAAACGATTCAACTCTCATGAGTTTGTAAAGAAACTAAGCCCTCTGAGGGATTTTCTAAAAATATGTATTTTTATTTTTATTGGATAAAGAAATTGAGAGGGGAGTAGGAGATAGACAAGGAAAGAGGAAGAAGCACCTGCAGTACTGCTTCACTCCTCTTGAAGCTTTCCCTTTGCAGGTGGGGACCAAGGGCTTGAGTCTGGATCCTTGCCACTGTAATGTGTGTGCTTAACCAGGTGTGCCACCACCTGGCCTCTGGGATTTTCTTTTCTACCACCAGGGTTACTGCTCGTGCTTGGTACCTGTATTACAAATTCCGCTGGCTATTTTTTCCACTTTTCTATTTATTTGACAGGACAGAAATTAAGAGGGGGAGATACAGATAAGACACCTGCAGACCTGCTTCACCACTCATCAAGTTCTTCTCCTGCAGGTGAGGAGTGGGGCTCGAACCCAGGTCCTTGCACCTGGCTGAGCACATACATTACCATGCATAAGGACCCAGGTTCAAACCCCCAGCCCCCACCTGCAGGGGGTAAGCTTCAGTGGTGAAGCATTGCTTTAGGTATCTCTCTCTCCTCTCCATTTCTCTCTTAATCAAATAAAATATTAAAAAGCAGTCATTTCACCAACATCTTCATATCCCGTTTTTCTTTTCTGCTACCACAATGATTCCTGGGGGCTCTGGGCCTGCTTGATTCCACCTCTTGGTGGACATTTTTTTTTTTTTTTGCTTCCAGGGTTATTGCTGGGGTTTAGTGCCTGTACCATGAATCCACTGCTCCTGGAGGCTATTTTTCCCCCTTTTGTTGCCCTAGTTGTTTTATCATTGTTGTTATTGATGTTATTGTAGTTGGATAGGACAGAGAGAAATGGAGAGGAGGGGAAGACAGAGAGGGGTAGAGTAAGATACCTACAGACCTGCTTCACTGCTTGTGAAGTGACCCCCCTCCAGGTGGGGAGCTGGGGGCTCGAACTGGGATCCTTACACTGGTTCTTGTGCTTTGCACCACGTGTACTTAGCCCACTGCGCTACTGCCCAAACCCCTTTAATAAATTAAAAAAAAAACTTATTTAAAAAAAATATTTATTCCCTTTTGTTGCCCTTATTGTTGTAGTTATTGTTGTTGTTATTGATGTCATTGTTGCTGGATAAGAGAGAAATGGAGAGGAAGATACAGAGGGGTAAAGATAAGACACTTGCAGACCTGCTTCACCACTTGTTTTATTTTTTTCTAAAGATTTAATATTTATTTTCTTTTCTGTTGCCCTTGTTTTTGTTGTTGTAGTTATTGTTATTGATGTCATTGTTATTGGATAGGACAGAGAGAAATGGAGAGAGGAGGGGAAGACAGAGGGGTAAAGAAAGACACCTGTAGATCTGCTTCACCGCCTGTGAAGTGACCCCCTGCAGGTGGGGAGCTGGAGGCTCGAACCAGGATCCTCATGCTGGTCCTTGTGCTTTGTGCCATGTGTGCTTAACCAGCTGCGCTACCACCCAACTCCCCTGCTTCACCACTTGTGAAGCAACTCCCCTGAAAGTGGAGAGCCGGGGCCTTTAACCAGGATCCTTACACCAGTCCTTGCACTTTGCACCACGTGCACTTAAACCGCTGTGCTACTGCCCGACTCCCAGTTTTTAAAAAAATTTTTAGCCTCCAGGGTTATTACTGGGGCTCAGTGCTTGCAATATAAATCCACTGATCCTGGAGGCCATCTTGTTTTTGATTGTTGTTAATGGATAGGACAGAGAGAAACTGAAAGAGAAACAGAAATATAGACACTTGCAGACCTGCTTCACTGCTTGTGAAGTGACCCCCCCCCTGCAGGTGGGGAACGGGGGCTCAAACTGGGATCCTTACTCTGGTCCTTGTGCTTCACACTATGTGTGGTTAACCTGCTACACTAATGCCCAGCCCCCCTATCACCCCCTGGCTGTCTCTATCCAATAAATTAATACAGTAAAAAATTCTAACAGCTGTTTAAAAAAATTAAGGATGAGTAGTGGAGTGGTGCTGTGGCTGTCTCTCCATCTCTGTACGTGTGCTTCTGGGGATAAACTTGGACCTCATGCTTGAGTCAGTCCAGCACCTTTATCTGCTCACCACCTGGCCCCCAGACCACACATTTTTAAAAGACAATTCGCTTGCACAAAAATACCAGCTAGGGGTCGGGTGGTGGTGCACCTGGTTGAGTGCACGTGTCACAAAGCACAAGTACCTGGGCTTGAGCCCCCAGTCCCTACCTGCAGGGGGAAAGCTTTGTGAGTGGTATAGAAGGGTGGCAGATGTCTGTCTGTCTCCCTATCTCCCCCTTCCCTCTCAATTTCTGGCTGTCTCTAGCCAATAAACAAATAAAGATAAAAAAAAAACCCTAAATTTAGTTGCAAAGTAAGCCTTATGCAGCTCCATTGTATTAATACAATTCAGTAACCAATGAGTGGGCTACACAAGTCCAGGAGGTAGCACGGTGGCTAAAGCGCTGGACTCTCTCAAATATGAGGTCCTGAGTTCAATCCCTGGCATCACATATACTATAGTGATGCTCTGGTTTTAATAAATTAAAAACAACAACAATAAAAAAACAAGGGCAACAAAAAGGGGGAAATAAGTAAATATAAAAAATAAATTAAAAACAAACAAACAAAAACACAGGTATAGAGAGACTCTCATGCCTGAGGCTCCAAAGTCCCAGGTTCAATCAATCCTCTGTACCATCATTAGCTAGAGCTGAGCACTGCTCTGGTTAAAATAATCAGAATAATGGGTCAGTCACAGTGTGATGAGACAAGAGTCAGTCCCAAGTGACACAGTGGTCTCACCTATCTCTGCACTAGCCAGGGTACCTTAGCACTCAAAGTAGAAGATGCAGCAGTCATGCACTTCCCTGCTCGGTGAGATGCAGGCTTTTGGCTCCCATGCCAGGAGTGCCTGCCCAGCAGGGGGAGACAGGCTCAGAGCTGACCAAAGCACTGCTCTGATGTTTGCACAGATCCCTGCCGCTGAGGCTCCTCAGAATGCAACAGGCTCAGTGAGTCTGGACACCAGCACCAGTAGCTTCTCGTAGTCATTTGCAGATTGGGAAGAGGGAAAGGGCGGTTGTCCGTTGCCTTTCAGAACTGGGACTAGAAATGAAGAACAGTGGCTCGGATAGAAAAAGATTTATTGAGATGTTAAGAGTCATGTCGTAACTGAACAGGACTGGACATTAAATGACACAAGCTTCAGGTCTCCCATCACCTCACTCCAGCCAGGGATTCTGATGTGCAGTGAGGATCAGCCAGTCAGTGTGCCTGCTGGCTGTTGTGCTTTGGGACATGTTTCCAGTGGAGGCTGGGTTATGACTCTAAGGAGTTCTGGGGCTCCCCTGCAGGGCCTGTGACACCTGGAGAGGCATTCCAGTGATGGGAGAGGGGGGTTTGTCAGCACTGTTCCCTCAGACAGGTTGGTAGGGTATTGCGACTAGTAGGTAGCCAACAAGTGTCCGCCCAAGTCACTTAAAGCTGGCTGTGAAGGAACAAGTGTTTGCTAACCTAAGACTTGCACAGAGAACACAGAAGATTGCAGTTTGGGACACCATACAAAATCCAACAACTATATTTTCCAAAAATATTTTGTACAACACTTTAAATAATTTACAAAACAAAGCTACCAAAAATCATATTTACCAGGACACATTGTTAAATAAAACACTTCCTGTCAGTATACACGTGTGCAGGGTTCTAGTGGACGCCAGCCTCCCATGCCTTCTGAGCCAGACTCGGCATATGCACAGAACAGGGAGCGTGCTCACAACTTGAGGACTTTGCCCTTGGCCATGGAGCTGCTGTCACCCTCCTCCACAGAGGTGTCACTGAACTCACTGGCATCGCTACCCAGGGCCTCCTGGTCCTCCTCGTCTCTTTCCATCGTCCTTGGCCTGTATCTCAGGTCCACAATGCCTTCTTCCGAACCCGTGTTCCTTTTGGTCTGCATCCCAAGCCCGGCCTGGGACCTCCTCTGCAGCCAGTGTACGTCCTCCTTCTTCATGAGCAGGTGGGAAGTGCCAAACACGGGGCCACAGCTGGCAGGGGCCTCTCTGAAGGTTGAGAAAGATGGGCCCTGTAGGGGCAGGCTCAGGGGTGGGCTGAAGAGGCTGGCTGGCTTGGCCCCCCAAGACACACTCTTGCCAAAGTGAAATACTTGTGTGGGGAGCAGTGGGGAAAAGCCTGAGAAGGGCAGGCCTTTCTTGGGGTCCAGCACCAGGCTGGGTGAGCACCGGGACTGGCTCTCAGCTGCCTTTTCTTTCTCACCTCCCAGGCCCCGGGCCCATGCCAGGTCTCGGCCTTCGGAGCTCAGAGCCCAGGTGCCCTGCAACCGACTCTGGGAAGCAAAGTCGGCCCAAGGGAGGGACAGGCCAGTGTGGGGCCCAGCCTCGCTCTCAGCAGCTGGGTTCCAGGTCAGCAAGCTCCGGCTCTGAGAGTTCCCAGGGAAGGGATGGCTGGGGCTTTCCACTGCGGTGCCACTTTTGGCAGAGCCTGGCAGCTGCCCAAAAGCACTATCCCTTGGGGCAAGCTCGGCTCCTCTGGGGCTCTGGTCTTTGTGAGCATGACTGTTTCTCCTGGTGGCTGGTGATGCTTTGGTGGACACAGTTCCGCTGCTGCTTCTGGGCACTGCCAGCTCACACCTGGCTGGGGAAGCAGGGCAGCAGCTCCTCGCTCCCTGCAGGAAGATGCCACCTGGGCGTGGAGCTCCGGCTCGCCCTGTGCCCCTGGTCATTTCGGTGAGCTGGCAGGCCTCCCTTCCCTTCTGGCTCCTGGTACACATGTTGTGTGGCAGGGATGGGCTGGAAGTGGGTCCTTTCCTGCACAGCACCTCTGGCCTGGATCCACTGCCTGCACCCAGGGTGGGGGTGTCTCTTCCTTGTACTTCAGAGCCACTCACGGACTCCTTGGCCTTTTCAGCCAAAAACTTCCTGATTTCTAGCTCGATGCTGTCGTCACTGTCCACAGAGCTGCTGTCATCTGACAGGGAGCTGGGGCTGGTGGCTGGGTGCTGCTGTTGGTCCCCAAGGAACAACCCCCCCTCTGTCGTGCTTCTTAATTGTGGAGTGACAGACACCTCCTGACCCCCGGTGCTGTCTGCCCTGGAGAATACTCTTATAGGCTTCTGTGCCAGATGTTCCCTGCTGTCTCTTTTGGGCTTGGAGAGGCAGCTCTTCAACAGATGAGGGCTCTTATCTTTCCAGGCTTTCTGGAAGCCACCTAGTTTGTCTATGAACTGTGTGGTGGTGCTGAACCGAACCTTCTTCTTGCACATGGCTCTGGGGTCCCTCCACCTCTTCTTGAGCTTCTGCTTGGATCTTAGCAAGTCCTTGATGGCCGTGTCCAGGTCCTCATCACTGTCCAGCGAGCTGCTCTTGTCATCTGAGCTTTCTTTGTCCTCCATGCTTGGGGCCTCTGCTAAATTTCCAGGGCCTGGTGACATAGCAAGCCTCCCGTCGGGGGTGCCATGTTCTTCCCTAAGCTCTGCCGTCCTGGAGGGGAGCGAAAGCCCCCTGCTCTCTCCTTCCCTGCTGGGGGTATCAGCATCTTGAGCACTGTCCTTTGCCAGCTCTCTCATCTTCTTGGGTATGGATGACCCTGCCACACTGCTGCTGCCTCTGCATTTCCTCTTGCAGCCCAGTGGCAGGTCCAGAGGTTTGGGGAGAGGGGCCCTGGGACCACTAGCCTGGCTATGGGGGCCAGGCGACAACAGGGAGCTCTGTGTGGAGGGTGGGCAGGGTTCCGTCCCACCTAGCAAACTCCCCGCCTGCGCCTTCAAGGCCAGGAACATCCGGATCTCCTGCTCAATGCTGTCATCGCTGTCCACGGAGCTGCTGTCACCATCGGAGTGGGAAGGCACACTGAGGGGGTAAAAGACAGGGCTTGCAGGACAGGGCCCGTCACTGCCTTCCACAGGGGTTGGCAGGATGGTTTTGGAAATGTCCAGGATTGCTTCGGCACACATCAGTTCGGTGGAGGTGTCCACTCGGCATGAAGACTGGTTGGCTAAGTCGCTCTTGGTGGCTGTGTTTACCGCAGAAGCAGGAGCTCCAGTTTCCTTGGGTGGCTTGGGAAGATGGCTGAGATCCAAGCCACTCGGGCTAAGGTTGCTGGTCTTTGAGGCCAGCGGCTTCTTCCTGTTTGGTGTTTTCCTGCAGGTCTCGGGCAAGGCACTTTTTGTGGTGTGGCTTGTGCTGTGTGCAGCAGGGCTGGGTCCCTTCTCCTCTCCCAGTGGGTCCCCGCCCATCTCCCTTCTCTTCTCCAGCTGGTATAGCTGGATGGCCTCCTCGATGCCGTCATCACTGCTGGAGTCCGACACCTCTTGAACCAGGGCTGCACTTGTGACCCGCTTCCCCCTCCTTCCAGGCAGGGTGCTCCTCCTGACCCCGCCTTTACTCTGGGGTGCCTCTGAAGGGGGGCAGGTGGTGGCTAGCTTTGTGCTGCTTAAGCTGTTGGGCTCGGTGCTGGCCTTAGACTTTAGGCTTCTGGGCTGTGTGGTCACCTTGGCTAACCTGGGGGTCTTCTGGAAGACAAACTCCTTACAGGTCCCCAGCAAATCCTGCTGAGGTACCTTTATCACCGGCTCTTTACTGGGTTGAAATGCTGACCTGGCCAAGTTTTCATTGGGATTCGCAGAAAGGTCACATGTTGGGGTCTTGTGCTGCCTCTTCTCACTCAGAAACTGTTCTATTTCTGCACGGATGCTCTGCTCAAAGGAGTCCTCACTGCTCATGCTGACAGGTGACGCAGAACCCTGGTCCAAACTGGTTCCCACAGGGCTGCCAGAGACACCTCCTGAGCCAGACGCAAGCTTGGTGGAACACAGGGCAGTTGGGCTGCTGGGCTGAGGGGGCTCTGGTTTGCATCGACTGTCCCTCTCAGCCACCCCAGGTGGCTGGGTGCATCCACTCTTGGCTTTGAGATACTCCTGGATGGCTTCCTCGATGTCCCGGTCCACAGAATCATCACTATCTGAATCCAATACTGAGGGACCGAAGTCCGTGGCTCCTTCCTCTGCAGCATCAAGATCAGCACGGAGACCACAGGCAGCAAAGGTGGGCTGCTCTTTCTGAACGGCAGGGCTGGTGGCCAGCCTGGCCTCTCGGCCTCTCTCTGCCCTCTGGCTTCTCTGCAGGGTGCGCTCATGGCTCATGCCCAGAGCCGCCTGGTCGCTCTGCAGCGTGCTGATGATCATCTGCACTTCGGCACTCACGGAAGCTCTCCCCACACCCTCTGTGGACTCTGAGAAGCACCCAGGGAACCTAAAGCTACCAGGCGGGCTGAAGGCCTCCCATTTTGACTGGAGAGCAACCACAGGAGGGGCGTTCATGAGGAACATTCTAGCGGACGGGGAGGGACGTGTGTAGGGAGGTGATGTGCTATTTTTCTGCCCGTTTCACATCTTGAGAGGAGAGAGCGCGCATCAGTCTGCCGTGTCTAAGGATTCTGCTATACTGGCTCACATGGCACTTTGTACCTGGAGGAGCATGAGGTTGGCTAGAGTCCTGGCAGGTCAACTCGTGCTTCCTGTAAAAGGAGGAATGTGTTACCTATGGACCACAGTTGCTTGCAACCCACCCAACTCAGTGCTCACAAGGCAGCAGAGTGCTACTTTCTGTCCCTCTGTTCTTTGGGCTTTCGTCCTCTTTCTAAGAGAACAGAGGTTTTATTTACCTCAAAAGGTGTTGGGGGTGCTGATGAGATAAATTCTACACAGGCTTCTTTGTAGCTCAGCAGAGTGTCTACTAGGAACCCAGGCTCAATCTTGACATTGAACAAGCAGCTCCTGAAATAAAAAGTTAAGCGGTGAGGACAATTACAAAAACTATTTCTCCCAAACATTTCAAAAGAATCCCTTACACTAAGGCCTTTTAATTAAAAAATGTACAAGGTATATTTGCCAGATGGTTTCAAGGGGCCATGATATTAATTTCCTTGTGTTAAGCACTTTTTTTTTTTAACCAGAAAACTGCTTTGCTCTAGCTTATGGTGATGCAGGGGACTGAAGCTGGGACTTTGGAGCCTCAGGCATGAAAGTCTCTTTGCATATCCATTATGCTATCTACCCATGCTGGATACTAATTTTCGATGATTAGCACTGGCTTAAGTATAGTCAGCACCCTTTTTCATCCTGCATGCATGGTTTACTCCTGGTTTCTGTGTCTCAGACTCAAACACAGTTGTGCCAGAACTGCTGTATCGAGGTCCTGGGGACACTCTGATGCCTCCTTGCAAACTTTACAATCAAGGTCTGGGGACCTGACTATCAGGGGGAAATAAAGCAGATTGCAGTCAGTTAGAAAAATCCAAAGTAGCACAGCGGGTTAAGCGCACATGGCACAAAGCACAAAAATTCTGGTTGGAGCCCCCAGCTCCCCACCTACAGGGAGGCGCTTCACAGACGATGAAGCAGATCTGCAGGTGTCTATCTTTCTCTCCTCTCTGGCCTATCCAACAATGACAGCAATAACAATAAAAATAATAACATTAACAACAATAAACAGGGCAACAAAAAATGTCTTCCAGGAGCAGTGGATTTGTAGTGCAGGCACCGAGCCCCAGCAATAACCCTAAAGGCAAAAATAAAGAAAAGAAAAATCCAAGGTCTAACCAATCACTGTTAATACTAAACTGCACCTAAATTAGGATGCAAAGTTGTTGAGGTGCAAGAAGCTGCAGCATTTTTGGAAATGGGAGTCCCACCTGAAAACGGTGCCGAGCCAGGCTGCCACTACCCAGAACCTCAGGGGGTGAGCTGGACGGATGGGAATGAGCTTATTCCTGATACAGATTCTACTCTACCAGGTGCCTCCATTTAGCCTGGAGCTTCTCTCCTGGCAAGAGCATCCCCTCACGCTGACACACAGGCTTCTCCAAGATGGCAGGGGGCAGCCACCTCAGCACAGGGATACCCAACTGGCCGTGACCCACAACTCACCAGAGGGTGTGGCAAAGTCAGTAGAAAGTCATCTAGTGTTACCAATTTGTGCTCAGAAAGTTAAATTAAAATGTCTTTTTTTTTTTTTTTCTGTTCTAAAGATAGGGAGAGATATCACAGCATCAACACTTTCTTCAGTGCATTGGGGGATGGACTTGAAATGTGGGCTATGCACTTGGCAAAGCAGTGTACTATCCAAGTGAGCTATTTTCCCCAGCCCAAAACTAAAATGTCAGAGTTTTTGTCGCAGTGACTTGAATTCAACTAGTCCAGGTCTGGTGCAATGGCACAGCCGCCGCTGTCTGCAAAACATTTCAGGGATGAACTCCCCATGGCTCCATTTCTACTCTGTAGCATCCCTGGTCCATGTTTTACACTGCTGACTGCCAGGGCAAAATGGAAATCAGAGACATCGATTTCAAAAGCCAGGGATAATGCTAATAAATACTTTCAGGGAAGGAAAAATGTAGTAGTCGTGGGTCAGTGAGACAGCTTACCTGGTAAGGGTGTCTGCTTTGCTATGTGCACGAGCCAGGTTCCAGTCCTGGTATATACCACACAGACTGGGGGAAGGGAGCCTTGGTGATATGGTGTCTCTCCCTCTTTCTATATGAAAAAGTTGGCACAGAGTAGTTATGTCCCAGTAATGTGAATTAAAAAAAAAAAGTATTATGTTTAAGAACTTAAAATTAATTTTTAGAAGAACTTACCCTAAGACCAAACACAATTAATCACAATGACTTTACAGTGATCCTGGTCTACAGATGTGGTATGGTGATGGGGAGCACTCTCCAGTTCTGACACACTTCTGCAGCCCACAGTCTCTTGCATCATTCCACTCCTGGGGAGAACCACAATGGAGGCCTCTTTCACTGGCTTGGAGGGAGACTCTGCCTGTTGTGGTCATTACTCAAGATGCCTCAGTAGAATTATACCGATTTACAAAAGCCAAGGCATAGAATATGTGCTGTGAGGTCAAATCAAGAAATTTCTTTTGGCAGCCTGGGAATTGGCACAGCATATAAAGTTTTGGACTTTTAAGTCTAAGGTCCCAAGTTTGATTCCTAGCACTGAATATGCCAAAGTGATGCTCTGGTTCTCTCTCTTCCCCTTCTTTCGTTAATAAATGAATCTTTTTTCTTTTCTTGACATCACTGGGGCTTCATTGCTCCAGACTGACTTTTCAAGATATGTGTGTATATATACAGAGACAGACGGACAGACAGACACACACACAAACACAGGTGAAAGACACCGGAGTACCAAAGCTTCTTCCAGTGTGGTTGGGGCCAGACTAGAACCTGGGTTGCACACATGGCAAAACAGGCACACGATCAAAAGGAAGTATTTTGCTGGCCCTCAAATCAAGAATGTTAATCCTGGGGCTGGGGAGATAGCATAATGATTACGCAAAAAGGCTTTCAATACTGAGGCTTCAAAGTCCCAGGTTCTACCACCAGCACTACCATAAACCAGAGCTAAGCCATGTTTTCTTTTAAATTTTTTTCTTGCTATGTAAGCTTTTTTTTCTTTTAATCTTTATTTGTTGGACAGAAATAGTCAGAAATCGAGAGGGAAAGGAGTGATAAGGAGAGAGACAGAGAGACACCTGCTGCACTGGTTCACCACTTGTACTTCTTGTACCTTGTAACATGTGCACTCAACCAGGTGAGCCACCACCCAGCCCTGTTTGTTTTTCTAAGGCAGAACACTGCTCAGCTCTGATTTATGGTGGTGGTAGTGGGGGAGGGGGAGTTGAATCTGGGACTTTGGAGCCTCTGCCATGAGTCTCTTTGCATAACCATTATGCTATCTACCTCCCTTCCGCCCCCCACTAAGCCATGTTCTGGTAATGAGAAAAAAGTTAACTCTGTAAACCACAATACTACCTTAAAAAATATGGATCAGGGAGTCAGGCAGTAGTGCAGCAAGTTAAGCGCAGGTGGCACAAAGCACAAGGACTGGAGTAAGGATGCTGGTTTGAGCCCTCAGCTCCCCACTTGCAGGGGAGTCACTTCACAAGCGGTGAAGCAGGTCTGCAGGTGTCTATCTTTCTCTCCCTCTCTGTCTTCCCCTCCTCTCTCCATTTCTCTCTGTCCAACCCAACAACAACATCAACAATGACATCAATAACAACAATAACTATAACAATAAAACAAGGGCAGCAAAAGGCAATATATATGTGGTCCAGGAGGTGGTACAGTGGATAAAGCATTGGATTCTCAAGCAGAAGGTCCAATCCAGAGTTCAATCCCCAGCAGCACATGTGCCAGAGTGATGTCTGGTTCTTTCTCTCCTGTCTTTCTTACGAATAAATAAGATCTAAAAAAAAAAAAAAAAAGGGACCTGGAGGCCAAAGAGGTAGCTCACTGGGTAGGATGCCTGCATCACCATGTAAACGACCCTGGTTTGTACTCAGAAATCATATGACAACTGCTGGTGCTTTGGTGTACCCTACACATCCAACCCCTCCACATACCCCATGGAAAAAGTGGCCCAGCTTCATAAAAAAAAAAAAAAAGTGTGCCTTGGGACAGACCATGCCTACTGAGTTGCAGTAATTTCCATACTGGGTTGCAAAGCTGGGGAAAGGAAAGCACTTGGGTCTCTACTAACCATGTGTATGCTTTTAAATGACTGCAAATAAAACCTGGACTCCTAGTTAACAGACTTTCTGAATTGTCAAAGTACCTAGTCCAAGAAAGAGGTTAAAAATTAATTAGGTTAAAAAACATGCATTAGGTGACTAGCCTGGGAGGTGCTGTAGTGCTCTCTGATGTCCCGAGTTTGGTCCCCAGCATCACATATGCCAGTGACATACCATCCTGATAAAATAGATCTTAAAAGAAAGCTCCCCTAAAAGACTTGGTGAAAACCGTGATCTGAAGCAGGGGGCTCAAACTGCTGCTCTGCACCCTAGTTGCCCAGGAATTCAGTTTCCAGGGTGGCTGTGGGGACATCCGATCCTGCATCCCACAGCCACACGGTGCCAGCATTTAAAAGTGGTGGCAGGTCCCTGGATGTGTCTGCACAGCAAGATGCTGGAGAGGACAGCTACTCAGGTCACACCACCTCCAATCTGGCCAACACCTGCACGAGATGCTTCCCGCCCCACCGTTTTTCTCGGCTCAGCTCCTTTGCTTACCTCTCAGGTGCGGTTTCCCCCAGGGTTGGGGTGCACTGCAGCCTGCCGCCAATCTGAAGTGGAGTGGGCTTGAATTCCCTCCCTTGCCAGCCAGAAGGTGGGACTAGCGCGGCCGGTGGGGCAAGGTGTCCCGCAGGCAGAGCTGCAGCGCCAGGGCCTGCGCCTGGGGAACAGGAAGCCGACAGACCCCCTCAGCCGCCCCTGCCTTGACCTCTCACCTTTGACACCCGCGGCCGCCAGCCCGGGGAGCTCAGGCGGGAGCCGTGCGCTGGCCGCCAGGTGCTCAGCCAGGTAGGACGCACCGCCCTCAGGGCCAGGTAGGGCCCCGGCGTAGGTCCGAGGTGCCGGACTGTTTCCACCGGGGGCTCCGCGGGCTGGGGTCCGAGAGAGCCCTCCCGGAAGCCCCGGCGGCGCCACCCGGGTCCAGCGGGAGCGACGCGTCGGACCAGGCCGGAAGCGCGCCCGCCGCGGCCTCACCTGACCGCACCTGGCCCGGCGGCCGAGCGCGGGGCCGCGACGACCCGGCCAGGTCCCCCCCGCCGCGGCGCCCCTGCCCCGGGAGCCGGCGCCGCCCGTCGCGGCCTGGCCGGCGCGGCCACCGCCCCCACGCCCCGCCCCGGCGCCTCCGGCCCGCTCACCTCGACCCGGCCGGCCGCCAGGGGCCTGTCGCCGCCGCCCCGCCGCCCCGCCGCCGGCCCCGCCCCGCGCTCGCGTCCCGGGGGAGGCGGCGGCTGCCCGGGGCCGGGGGGCGGGCCCGGAGGGAGGTGGCGGGGTCCCGGCGCCCCGCCCCCGGCCCCGGCCGCCCCCCGGCCCGCGCGCCGGGACAGCGCAGAGGGCGGGGCGGGCGCGCGGGGCGGGGCGGGCGCGCGGGGCGGGGTCCCCACAGGCCGCCCCTCCCGGACCTACCCGGCGCTGGCGGCGGCGGCGGCCGCGCTCCGGAAGCCGTGCCCGGTGGCTGGGCATCATGGGAATGGCACGGCCGAGTTCCGGGGGAGGCGCGCGGCCAGGCCGGACCCCCGCCCGGCGAGAGCGCGCCCACCTGCCGCCGGCCCGCCTGCCGCGCCCGGCCCTAAGCCCCGCTGACCCCGCTGCCCGCCGCCGCGCTGGCGAGTTGAGAGTCCGGGGAGGCAAACGCACTGACAGGATTTTTAGCGCGTGCTGGTTTTTGTCTGCATTCTCTCCGTGGCCGTGACCAGGAGACTTAGGACATCAGAAGCGCTGCTCGTCGCGGCCCCCCGCGAGCCGGGCCGGGTCGCGCCGCCCCGCCCCCGCCCCCGCCCCCGCCCCCGCCCCTCCTCCGGGTGCCGCCGGGGCTGCAGCTGTGGGCGCCGCGGGTCCCCGGCACCCCACCCGCAGGCTGCTGCCGCAGCACCAGCTTTCTCTCCAGGCAGCGCTGCCCTCCTGGGCGCTGGCTGAATGCTTCTGTGTCCCTCTGCTCACTGTCTCGCACCCAACTCAGAGAGCAGGAGCCCCAGGCGATGGCAGGTAAATGGCACCTGCCCGGGTACCATTCTCAGGCAGGGAGACGGGGCACCCTGAGGCTTTCCTGCAGGAATCAGCCTTTACTATACCGGCAGAGCCGGCCGGACTCGCGTCCGCAAAAAGACTGGGTCCCCAGCACGATTGGCACTTGCCTTTTTATACACTTACCGACTTTTCCCCTAGGAACTCGTAGCAACGCGCTTCACAAGTTACTTTTTCTTTACTGTGTACAGAGAGTGCAGCTTGTTTGGGTTTTCAGTAGACTCTTGGGCAGAAGTAGCAGATTCTAAGGCCATCGACCAAGGCCACGTTGATGACCGCAGTAGAAAGCCCTGTTTGTGCGAGCATTGTTTCAACCCTTTTGTTGCCTTTGTTTTATTATTGTAGTTATTATTGTTGTTGTTATTGATGTCGTTGTTGGATAGGACAGAAATGGAGAGAGGAGGGGAAGACAGAGGGGGAGAGAAAGATAGACACCTGCAGACCTGCTTCACCACCTGTGAAGCGACTCCCCTGCAGGTGGGGAACCGGGGGCTTGAACCGGGATCTTTACGTCGGTCCTTGCGCTTAGTGCCACGTGCGCTTAACCCACTGCAATACTGCCCGACTACCACCTAGCTGATTTTTATTTTTATTTTCCTTCCCCATCCAGATAGATAAGGAGGGACTGGAGCTTCCCGTAACTGACATGGGTACTCCCATGGGGTGTCGTGGGGACTCGAACCTCACGCATAGCAAAGTGTGTATCCTATCTGGTCCTTTCACTGAACACTTGATTTTGGAGGTCTTTATGTAGTGTTTGTTTTATTTATTTAATAGACACAGAGAAATTGAGAGGGAGAGAAAGGGAGACACCAGTAGCACTATTCCACCACTGGTGAAGCTTTCCTTCTGCATGTGGTTGACTGGGGGCTTGAACTCAGGTCCTTGTGTACTGTGTGCACTCAGCCAAGTGTGTCATCACCTGGCCTCCAGTGTTTGTTTTGTTTTAATTTTTTCTAAAAAGTTATTCATGGAGAATGATAGGTGGAGAGAGAGAAAACAACAGATAGAGGGGCTGGGTGGTGGCGCACCCGGTTAGCACACGTTACACTGCACAAAGACCCAGATTCTAGTCCCTGAAGGAGGGAAGCTTTGCAATGGTGAAGCAATGTTGCAGGTGTCTCTATCTCTCTCACTCTCTATCACCCCCTTCCTCAATTACTGGCTGTCTCTATCAAATAAATAAAAGATAAAAAAAAAAAAAGAAGAAGAAGAAGCATTGTACATGTGCTGCCAGGGACTGAACTCAGGAGCTCATGCTTGAGAGTCCAATGCCATATCTACTGTGACATCTCCCAGACCACAATGTTTATTTTTAAAACAGCCCAGATATCTCCATCTAAGACCTGAGCTGTCCCAGGGCTGCTCAGGTTTCTGGAGCTGGCAGTGACCATCCCAGCACCAGCCGGCCCTGTGTTCTGCAGGACATTTGCTAGAAGACTGATGCAAAGCAAGGTGCCAATCCAGACTGTCCTGCTGGCTTCGTTGGCCCAGACCCAGATGTCGAGGGCTGAAATGGGATCCATTTCTGGTCCACAAAGTGCCAGAGGTTTGATAGAGTCACAAACCAGAGAAATTCCTACAGGGAAGAAGGATATTTGTAATCTTACTGGCTTGGGGGGGGGGGTTTAGAGACTAAATGTCAAGAAACCTGTTAAGACTGTTTTCATGCTTCAGAGAATAATTTTAATAAACTCCCCGCCCCATTATTAAAGTATAACGTGCTCATTACTGGAAAATGGGGAAAGTGGATCTGATAAGTAACCTAACTACCCAGCAATACAGACTGTTGGTATCTTGGCAGGTTTGAGCATTTTCTCCAGAGAAATTCCTGGAAAAGACCAAAGACTAGGGCTTATTTTGCCAAAATGCCCTCCAGAAATGCCTGGCCAGGAGCTGTCCACCTTCTGGTGAGCTATTCTTTCTTGCCGACCCTGACCTGCCTCATTGGATTTCATTCAGCACAATATACTAGGTTTTAAAAGAAAATAGCCTCGGGAGTCGGGCTGTAGCGCAGCGGGTTAAGCGCAGGTGGCACAAAGCACAAGGACTGGCATAAGGATCCCGGTTCGAACCCCGGCTCCCCACCTGCAGGGGAGTCGCTTCACAGGCGGTGAAGCAGGTCTGCAGGTGTCTATCTTTCTCTCCTCCTCTCTGTCTTCCCCTCCTCTCTCCATTTCTCTCTGTCCTATCCAACAACAATGACAACAACAATAATAACTACAACAATAAAACAACAAGGGCAACAAAAGGGAATAAATAAAAAAAAATTTAAAAAAATTTAAAAAAAAAATAGCCTCTTCCACGCTCTAATTTCTTTTTAAAAAATTTAAAAATTTTTTATCTTTATTTATTTATTGGGTAGAGACAGCCAGAAATTGAGAGGAGGAGGGGAGATAGAGAGGAGAGAGACAGAGAGACACCAGTAAACCTACTTCACCACTCATAAAGCCTTCCCCCTGCAGGTGGGGACTGGGGCTCAAACCCAGGCCCTTGTGGACTGTAATATGTGCGCTCTACCAGGTGCGCCACCACCCAGCCCCCTTTAATCGTAATTTCTTTGATGGCCAGTAATGTTGAATACCTTTTCATTTTATTATGGGCCACTTGGAAAATTACCCAGAAAGTTTTTGCCCATATTTAATTTTTTTTTCCCCTCCAAAGTTATTGCTGGAGCTCTGTGCCTGCACTATGAACCACTGCTCCTGGAGGCTATTTTTTTTCCCTTTTCTGCCCTTGCTGTTTATCATTGTTGTTATTGGATAGAATAGAGAGAAATCAAGAGAGGAGGGGAAGACAGGGGGAGAGAAAGATACACATCTGCAGACCTGTTTCACCGCTTGTGAAGGGACACCCCTGCAGGTGGGGATCTGGGGGCTTGAACTGGGATCGTTAGCCTGGTCCTTGAGCTTTGCGTCATGTGCTTGATCCGCTGCCCTACAACCTGGCCCCCATTTAAAAAATTTCTTTTTATTGCCCCCAGGCATATCAGTGTGGGCACTACAAATCCACAGCTCCCAGTAGTCATTTTTTTTCCTTTTTTTTTTTTCTTCCATTATACTTGATAGGACAGAGAGAAATTGAGAGGGGAAAGGGAGGAAGAGAAGGAGACAGACACCTGTAGACCTGCTTCACCACTCATGAAGCATTGCCCATGTAGGTGGGTAGTGGGGTTTGAACCTGGGTCTTTGTGCTTGGTGATATGTGTGCTTAACTGGTGCCAGGGCCACATGCATGTGCAATTTTACAAGTTCTCCAGCTGGCATCTCGTGTTTCTTGTAGTTTGTCATTTTTCTTTCAATTTTGAATTTAGTTCTTTTTTTATTTTTTAAAATTTTTTTTAAAACTTTATTTATTTATTAGATAGAGACAGCCAGAAATCGAGAGGGAAGGGGGTGATAAAGAGGGAGAGACAGAGAGACACCTGTAGCCCTGCTTCACCACTCAAAAAGCTTTCCCCATGCAGCTGGGGACCGGGGGCTCAAACCCGGGTCCTTGCGCATTGCAGCATGTGTGCTCAACCAGGTGCGCCACTGCCCAGCCCCTATTTTTTTTATTTAAAAACTTTTTTTTTGCCTCCAGGGTTATTGCTGCGGCTCAGTGATGGCACCATGAATCCACTGCTCCTGGAGGCCATTCTTTCCTCATTTTGTTTCCCTTGTTGTGGTTATTATTGTTATTGTTGATGTCGTTCGTTGTTGGTTAGGACAGGAAGAAATGGAGAGAGGAGGGGAAGACAGAGAGGGGGAGAGAAAGACAGACACCTGCAGACCTGCTTCACCGCCTGTGAAGCGACTCCCCTGCAGGTGGGGAGCCGGGGCTCGAACCAGGATCCTTATGCTGGTCCTTGTGCTTTGCGCCACGTGTACTTAACCCGCTGCACTACCGCCCAACCCCCTTAAAACATTTTTATTATCTTTCATTTATTGGATAGAGACAGCCAGAGATCGAGAGGGAAGAGAGAGACAGAGAGACACCTGCAGCACAGCTTCACCACTCTCAAAGCTATCCCCCTGTAGGTGGTGACCAAGGGCTGGAACCTAGGTCCTTGCACATTGTAACATGTGCGCCAAACCAGGTGTGCCACCACCAGGTCCCTCTTTTGTTTATTTGTGATGTGCTGGATTAAAAAAAAAAAGTTTTGTAGCCAAAAAAATTGTCAACTTTTTTTCCTCCCCAACTTTTTTTTTTTTAAGCTTATTAGGACAGAGAAATTGTGAACATAGGAGGAGATGGGAGAGGGAGAGAAAAAGAGAAGTATCTGCAACACTGCTTCACCTCTCATCAAGCTTCCTCCCTGCAGGTGGGGATTGGAAACTGGGTCCTTGTATACTATAATGTGTGTGCTCAGCCGCGCTGTGTGTCACCACCCAGTCCCCTTCCAAAGTTTCTTTCATGGTTTCTGACTTTGGGGTAAGGCCCAGGGAAGCTTATGCTACCCTGAGATTTCATGAGCATTCACTAATTTAATGTCTAAATTTCAAAATAATAGAGCAAGAATATTAAGAGGGTATGATTTAAGGCTTTTTTGTGGAAATCGGATGCTAAAGAGTGTGTTGGGTTAAAAAACAGTTTCTCAAAAGGGAGCATGCATGGTGTTACACCTTTACGAAGTCCCCATGTTTGGATAGACATTATTATTATTATCATCATTATCTCCTCCAGCCTTATGCATTCAAATCCTTGTCTCTATCCACTAAGCAACCTTCCCACCTGCATTTCATGTATGTCATTTTTTTTTTTTTTTTTCCTTCAGGGTTACTGCTGGGGCTCGGTGCTAGCACTACAAATTCACCGCTCTTGGCAGCCATTTTTTCTGTTTTTTTTTTGGATAGGACAGAGAGAAATTGAGAGAAGAGGAGATAGAGAGGGACAGAGACAGATAGACACCTGCAAATCTGCTTCACCACTTGTGAAGTGACCCCACTGCAGGTAGGGAGCTAGGGGCTCAAACCGGGATCCTTGCGTGGGTCCTCGTACTTCATACTATGTGTGCTTAACCTGGTGCACCACTGCCTGGCCCCCTCACGTGTGTCTTTTTTATTGTTGTTACCAGGGTTTCACTGCTCCATGTTGGTATATATATATATATATATATGAAAAATAGAGGAAGAACTATCATCACAGTGAGGCTTCCCCCAGTGTTATGGGATTCAGGAACTCCAAACTGGGTTGAACATATGGCAAAGCAGGCACTTTCCTGGCTGAGCTGTCTCACTGGCCTTAACACAACTGTGCTTTGACTTTCAGAAGCACCTACCTCCCTTCCCTTGTGGCATCTTCATAGGAGGCACAGGAAGAGGCATCTGATTTCACCAGCACTTTGTTGTTGTGGGAGGTGGTGGCCTTGGCTCAAGAACTGGACTCTTGTCAGTTTCTGAACTGTGCAGGTTCCTGGCCTACGTTCAGGCTACCTGAGGGCTCAGTATACGTCACCCATAGAAAACAAGGTTATGGGAGTCGGGTGGTAGCACAGCGGGTTAAGTGCAGGTGGCGCAAAGCGCAAGGACCGGCATAAGGATCCCGGTTCGAACCCCCAACTCCCCACCTGCAGGGGAGTCACTTCACAAGCGGTGAAGCAGGTCTGCAGGTGTCTATCTTTCTCTTCCCCTCTTTCTCTCCCCCATCTCTCTCCATTTCTCTCTGTCCTATCCAGCAATGATGACATCAATAATAGCTACAACAATAAAAAACAAGGGCAACAAAAGGGAATAAATAAATACTTAAAAAAAAAGAAAACAAGGTCACCTCTCAGATTGATTTGAGAATTAAGCAGGGTGGGGACACTTCACACCTGAAAATGTTTTACTCTCCCTGGAGACTTTAGTGATACTTGACTGAATGCAGAATCTTGTATAGGAAATCAGTTCCTTCTGAATTTTAAACTTAAAATTTTTTTCTTCTTCCTTTGTCCTCCTTGTCCTCCTTCCCCCCCTTTTCTCCTCCTCCTTCTTCTTCTTCTCCTTCTCCCTTTATTTTATTTATTTATTTATTTATTTATACCAGAGCACTGACCAGTTTTGTCTTATGGTGGTGGTGGGAGGAGGGGAAGATTGAAACTGGGACTTTGGAGCATCAGAGTCTCTTTGCATAACCATTATGCTGTCTATCCTTGTATTTTATTTTTCTTTATATATAAAAAAGAATCAGAGCATCACTCTGGCATATACAATGGCATAGATTGAACCGGGGACCTCATGCTTGAGATTCTAATACTTTACTATGCCACCTCTTCACCCACAAGTAAGCTTTCTTATTATTTTTTTCTTAGGATATATTTTATACTTTTTGAAAAATTTGTTTTTATAAAACGGAAATCTTGACGAGACCATAGGATAAGAAGGGTACAGTTCCACACAATTCTCACCACTGTATCCCACCACTGTATCCCATCCCCTCCCTATAGCTTTCCTATTATTTTTTTACAATTTTTAAAAATATTTATTTATTCATTTACCCTTTTTGTTGCCCTTGTTGTTTTATTGTTGTAGTTATTATTGTTGTTGTTATCGATGTCTTCATTGTTGGATAGGACAGACAGAAATGGAGAGAGGAGGGGAAGACAGGGGGGAGAGATGGATAGACACCTGCAGACCTGCTTCACCGCCTGTGAAGTGACTCCCCTACAGGTGGGGAGCCGGGGGCTTGAACCGGGATCCTTATGCTGATCCTTGTGCTTTGCGCCACCTGTTCTTAACCTGCTGTGCTATCGCCCGACTCCCTTTTTTACAATTTTTAAATATTTATTTATTTATTCCTTTTTGTTGCCCTTGTTGTTTTTTATTGTTGTAGTTATTACTGATGTCGTTGTTGTTGGATAGGACAGAGAGAAATGGAGAGAGGAGGAGAACACAGAGAGGGGAGAGAGAAAGATAGACACCTGTAGACCTGTTTCACCGCTTGTGAAGTGACTCCCCTACAGGTGGGGAGCCGGGGGCTCGAACCGGGATCCTCATGCCAGTCGCTGCGCTTTGTGCCACATGTGCTTAACCTGCTGCACTACTGCCCGGCTCCCTAGCTTTCCTATTATTTATCCCTCTGGGAGTATGGACCCAGGGTCATTATAGGATGCAGAAGGTGGAAGGTCTGGCTTCTGTAATTGCTTCTCCCTGAACATGGGCATTGGCAGGTCAGTCCATACTCCCAGCCTGTCTTTCTCTTTCCCTAGTGGGGCGGGGCTCTGGAGAAGTGGGTTCCTGGACACATTGGTGGGGTCCTTTGCCCAGGAAAGTCAGGTTGGCAACATGGTAGCATCTGGAACCTGGTAGCTGAACAAAAGTTAAGATATAAAGCTAAACAAATTGTTGACTAGTCATGAACCTAAAGGCAAGACTATTGCAGATGAAGATTTGGGATCTCTATTTTGGAAAAAGCTAGTAGGTCTATTTTAGGTATATTCCAAGGAGTCCATGGCTTTACCAGTTTTGCCTGAGCCTGGCAGCTAATATGCAGGTGGACCCAGATTATTGTCTGGGGAGGTGGTGTCTTAGTTGGAAAAGGACTAGAAAGTTGGATCAGGGAAGAGAGTAGCTCCCAAATATGGGGAAAGTATATCAATATTCTTTTTTTCTTTTCTCCAGGGTTATTGCTGGGGTTTGGTGCCTGCACTATGAATCCACTGCTTCTAGAAGCTATTTTTTTCCCTTTTGTTGTCCTTGTTGTTTATCATTGTTGTTATTATTATTGTTGTTGTTATTGCTGTCATTGTAGTTGGATAGGACAGAGAGAAATCGAGAGAGGAGGGGAAGACAGTGAGGGGGAAAGAAAGACACCTGCAGATCTGCTTCACTGCTTGTGATGCGACCGCCCTGCAGGTGGGGAGCCGGGGAGCTCCAACCCTTATGCTGGTCCTTGTGCTTTGTGTCATGTGTGCTTAACCTGCTGTGCTACTGCCCGGCCTCATATATAAATATTCTTGGTTTGATCTGGGGCCCATATTCAGCACAAGAGCCTATGTAACCTCTGCATCCCTGTAGGTCTGAGCTCACATTCTGTGGTCACAGCTAGGAACATTCCAGGCTGCACTAATTTCAGGACCCATCTTCCTTGGGTGGTAGTTAGAGTATGTTCTCCAACCTCCCTTTGGAGAATAGAACATTTCCTACCATTGTGATCCCCTTTGAGGGCAAGGACCTATAGGGCCCCACGAAGGGGTCCATTGTGTTGGTCCTGACGGAGATGACCAGTGTCAGTGGAGAGAGGGATCTGTTAGAGGTCTAGGCCCATCATGTCTGTGTGGGAATCCCAGCACTCCCTGACTAGGGCTCCAGATGATGGGTTGGCCTGGTAGTGACTAAAGAGTTATCATTAAAGTATGCCAGTCTCCCCCGCCCCCCAACTCTTCATCTGCACTATTCCAGCCTTTACGTCCATGATTGGTCATCAATTTGTTTGGCTTTGTATGTTAACTCTCTTATCAACCACCAGGTTCCAGATGCTAGCATAATGCCAACCAGACTTCCCTGGACAGACAACCTACCATGTGTCCTGGAGCTCTGCTTCCCCAGAGCCCTTCCCCACTAGGGAAAGAGAGAGACAGGCTGGGAGTATGGATCGACCTGTCAATGCCCATGTTCAGCAGGGAAGCAATTACAGAAGCCAGACCTTCAACCTTCTGCATTCCACAATGACTTTGGGTCCATACTTACAGAGGGTTAAATAATAGGAAAGCTATCAGGGAAGGGGATGGGATGCAGAGTTCTGGTGGTGGGAATTGTGTGGAGTTATACCCCTCTTATCCTATGGTTTTGTCAATGTTTCCTTTTTATAAAAATAATAATAATAATAAAAAGAAGTATGCCAGTCTCTTGCCCTTATTCAGCTTTTTTAATCCTTACTTTGTACAAGGTTAGCTTTGGAGTGATTGGGGGATATGTAATAGGAGGTAGGTGAGGAGGGTATCTAGGTCTAAGTAGAAACTATTTGATTAGGTACTTTATAGTGTCTTTTTAGGTCTTTCTACTTGTTTGCTTCATTTATTGACTCACTGCAAACTATTGTACACTTTTGCTTTAAGGTGTATATTTCCATATATTTCCCCTAACTTATGGATACATGTACATATGCCCTATTTCATGGGCCCTGGTCTATACCGCCCGAAATGGAATTAAGGATTCCTATGAGCTGGGAAAGGTCTCACCAGAGTAATGAAGCTGAGGGTTGACATTCTACGCCTGACATCTCTGGACACGGTCCAAAGTGAAGCATGCTAATATGGTACTGGTTGCACTGATTAGGCTGGGCTATTTTATACTATTTTAATGAGAGAGAGATACAGAGAGATGGGGCCAAGTGGTGGCACTCCTGGCTGAGTGCACATATTATAGTGTGTAAGGACCAAGGTCCAACCCCCTGAAAAGGTAAGAAAGCTTCAAGAGTAGTGAAGCAATTCTCAAGCTTTCTCTTTTTTGTTTTATTTTTAACTTTTTAAAAATTATCTTTATTTATTTATTGGATAGAAACAGCCAGATATTGAGAGTGTAGGGAGAGAGACAGAGACACCTGCAATACTGCTTCACCACTTGTGAAGCTTCCCCTTGCAGGTGGGGACTGGAGGCTTGAACCTGGGTCCTTGAGCACTGTAACATATGTGCTCAACCAAGTGCACCAACACCTGGCCCCCTCTCTCTGTTTCTCTATCTCTTCCTCCCCCTCTCAATTTCTCTCCTATGAAATATAAATAATTTTTAAAAGTAATACAAATAAAAAATAAAGCAGGGAAAAAATATAGATAAATAGACCAGAGCACTGGTCAGCTCTGGCTTATGGTGGTGTGGGGGATTGAACCTGGGACTTTGGAGCCTCAGGCGTGAGAGTCTCTTTGCATAACTATTATGCTATCTCCCCTTCCCAGTTCTGAATTTTAGTTTTTATTTGAATAAAGAAGTATTTATTTATGAGAGAGAATACCAGAGTATCACTCTGGCATATGCAATGTGAGGGTCTGAGCTCAATACTTCATAGTTGCAAGTCCTACATAACATCCTCAGCACCACTTCCTTAACCCCCTTTTCTGATATATTTATTTTGCCTCCAAAGTTATCACTGGGGCTCAGTGCCTGCACTATAAATCCACTGCTCCTGGTGGCCATTTTTTCTATTTATTATTATTATCATTGTTGGATAGGACAGAAATTGAGAAAGGAGGGGAAGATAGAGAGGGGGAGAGAAAGACACCTGCAGATCTGCTTCACTGCCAGCAAAGTGACTCCCTCGCAGGTTGGGAGCTGGGGGCTTGAACCAGGATTCTTGCATCTGTCCTTGTGCTTTGTACAATGTGCACTTAACCCGGTGCTCCACCACCTGCCCCCCTTCTGAATTTTGAAGTGTCACCCATTGACATCTGGTCTCCAGAAATAGTGTTAAGGTGCACAGAAGCCCTGTTTCTTGGACCTTGGTCAGCACCCTGTGCCCTGGTCCTGCTGGTGGCACCATACCCACTATCTATCATGGGTTCGAGTCTCTGCTCTCCACCTGCAGGGGAGAAGCTTCGTGACCAGTGAAGCAGTGCTTCAGTGCCTCTCCCTCTATCTCTGCCACCTCTCTCAGTTTCTCTCTGTTCTAGCCAGTAAAAAGAAAAGGAAGGGAAATGGGAGGCCTTGGAACAGCAGCAGCCCCACAAACTGTGGCCCTGGAAGCTTCTTGATCAGAATTCCACACAGGCTCACCCTGCTTCCAAGCCCCCAGACATGTCTTTCAGCTCTCCTGCAGTAGCTGCTCCCCACCCTGACCCGCACCCCCACCCGCCCGGGAGCAGGTTCAAGGGTGGCTTTTTGAATTTTGTCTCCCCAGATTTCAGGACAATGCTCAGCAACACTGGTTTCATGCGCAGCTTTTTCTTCTTCTAAGATTGGGGTAAAGACCTCCCAGCCCTTTTCTAAGTGAGCCCGAACTGGAGGTGCCCTCGACGTCCTTTTCCTCTGTGATCCCCATTCCTTTTCTTTAGGCTCAAACTCCCTTTTTTTTAGTGTCTTTCCCTCCTACCTTTATTTTGTTTGTTCATTGGATGGAGACATAGAAAAATCAAGAGGGAAGCGGGAGGTAGAGGTGGGGTGGGGGGCTAGGTGGTGGCGCACCCAGTTAAGTGTACCTATCCCCATGCTCAAGGATCTGAGTTTGAGCTCCCACTCCCAACTTGCAGGGGAACACTTGGCAAGTGGTGAAGTAGGTCTGTAGCAGTCTATCTTCTTCTACCCCCCTCCCACTTTTTGTTTTGTCTCTAGGGTTATCGCTGGGGCTCAGCGCCTGCACTATGAATAAACTACTCCTGGCAGCCATTTTTTTCTATTTGTTGTTGGATAGGATAGAGAGAACGAGAGAGGAGGGGAAGACAGAGAGGGGAGAGAAAGACACCTACAGACCTGCCTCACCGCTTGTCAAGCGACCCCCCCAAAGGTGGAGAGCCTAAGCCTCAATTCAGGATCTTTGCATGGGTCCTTGCACTTCACCTTATGTGCATTTAACCTGCTGCACTACTGCCCTCCCCCCTTTTAACCAGAGCACTGCTCAGCTCTGGCTGATGGTGGTGCAGGGATTGAACCTGGGACTTTGAAGCCTCAGGCATGGAGTCTCTTTGCATAACCATTATGCTCTCTACCCACAGCCCTTTCTCTCCCTGTCTCCCCACCCCTCTCAATTTCTCTCTGTCCTGGCAAATACAAATAGAATAAAAATGGCCACCAGGACTAATGGATTCATCCTGTAGCCACCCAGCCCCAGTGATAACACTGGTGGCAGAGAGAGACCTGCAGGACTGCTTCACCACTCATGAAGTTCCTCCTGCAGGTGGGGACCACGGCTTGAACCCAGGTCCTTGTGGATGGTAACATGTGTGCCTAGCCAAGTGTGCTACCACCTGGCCTCTTCCTCTCCCACCTTTCATCAGATTACTATCTGTAGTCTTCTAATGTACTTCAGCCTTGTTTTGAACTTCCTTTGTGAGATTTTCCAGAACAAATGGGGCTCTGAGTCCAGTGTGTACCCCCTCCCTGCTTCTAGGACAGGCTTGAGTTGAAGCACAGGGCTTGCGGAAGTACTTAATGGCCATTTTCAATACTGAAAGTGCTTCACAGGCCATCTGGAAAGCCCAGTCCCCTCACAAGGGAGGGCCAAGTTGGGTCAACCAGGTGTCCTAAACTCCAATGCATGCACAAAGCACAATGCCCTTGACACTCACAAACAAGGTCACCACCTACAAATGTTTGTCTTTTTAAAAAAATTCTAACAAGTGCAAATTTTCTCAGCTGGGAAGTAATTAGGTTTCCTTTCAAAGAAAAAGTGGAGCTGTTTTGAAGAAGTGTGATTTTCATGAAAGATTCTCAAGATGATGCAGAGGAGCTTCCTTTTTTAAAAAAAAATATATTTTATATTTATTCCCTTTTTTGTTGCCCTTGTTTTATTATTGTAGTTATTATTGTTGTCATTGATATTGTTGTTGGATAGGACAGAGAGACATGGAGAGAGGAGGGGAAGACAGAGAGGGGGAGAGAAAGATAGACACCTGTAGACGTGCTTCACTGTCTGTGAAGCGACCCCCACTGCAGGTGGGGAGCCAGGGGCTCGAACTGGGATCCTTATGCCGGTTCTTGTGCTTTGTGCTACGTGCGCTTAACCCGCTGCTCTACCGCCCAACTCCCTAGCTTCTTACTGGAGACAGGAGTTGGAGTGGGAGCGTGAGGGGAAAGCCATCATACTCGTGAATTAACCAGAGACTTTCTTGCTCTTCTGGGCAGCCGCTGGATTTGATGCACCTGACCTGTATTTGAAGGGGTAATTTATTAGGCATCATTTGTCAGTCTTACTTCCAACTGTGCAAGTCTGCTGCTTTGCCGCAGAGTTCCTAAATCAGATCCAGTCTGTTCATTGGAGCCATGCTAGTTATGAACTGTTGGGGGACGGGGGGGAGGCAGGCGGTGGTGCACCTGGTTAAGCACACAAATTATGGTGTGTAAAGACCCAAGTTCAAGCCCTCGGTCCCCACCTGCAAGGGAAAAACTTCACAAGTGGTAAAGCAGGGCTGCAGGTGTCTCTTTGTCTCTTTCCCTCCTCTTCCCCTCTCAGTATCTCCCTGTGTCCAATACAAAGATATATATATATATACATATATATATATATATATATATACATATATATATATATATAAACAACTCAAACTGTCTGTTACTTTTACTCTTCAAAAAAAATATGTATGGAAGGGCAAGACCCGGTGAACCTGGTTGAGCACACAAGTTACAATTTGGAAGGACCAGGGTTCAACCCCTGGGTTGGGGGATGGGAAGGGGGAGAGCTTCACCAATGGTGAAGCCATGGCTACGGGTGTCTTTCTCTCTCCCTCTCTATTTGTCCCACCTCTATTGGTTTCTCTCTGTCTCTGTGCAATAAGTAAATAAAATAGGTAAAAAACATATTGAGAGACAGGCAGTGGTGCACTTGGCTGACTGCACGAGCTGCCATGCACAAGCACCCAAAAGTTCAAGCCCCCAGTCCCCACCTGCAGGGGGACATCTCTCATTTTCTCTCTGTCCTATTAAATAAATCTTTTACATATTTATTCATTGGTGAGAGAGAGAATACCAGAGCATCACTCTGGCACATGCTATGGCTTGAACTCAGGACCTCAGGCCTGTAAGTTAGTGCTTTAACCACCATGTCACCTCCTAGGCTGCATACCTTTCCTTCCCCTCCACCCCACCCCCATCTGTCTCTCTCTCTTTAAAAAAATTTATTTACCAAAATGAGAGGGGGAGGAAGAGAGAATGAAAACCAGAACATCATCCTGGCAAATGTGTGTTGGGCATTACACCAGCTCCCCTGCATTGCTTGATGCTGTGGTCTATTTACATAATCGTTGTTTTGCCTGAGACCTGCCTTGCCTGCAGGGTATTGGTTAATCCCACTGCTTAGAACCTTTGCAACAGCTGCTATGGAGGCTTTCTACCTTCACGCTCTTTTCTCCACCCCCTCTCCTAGCCATTTTCTTTTCCCACTTGCCACTTCCAGTTAAAGATATGTATAAAGACGTTGTCTCTGATCAATAAAGGCATTGCATTGTGTTCCCACTCCACCATGAGTTCCTGGTCTCTCTCCCATGTTGCTGAGTAAGCAGCAGCCCAGGTTGGCTCTGGTTGAGTTCTCTCCAACCCAGAGAGCATGTGCCTGGGAAGAAACACCCGTGAAGCTAGCCCAGCACATGTGATGCTGTGGATTGAATTTGTGACCTCATGCTTGAGAGTCTAACACATTACCCACTGCACCACCTTCCAGTTGTATCCCCGTACCCTTTTCTTTAAGTTATGCTTTCACCAAAATCAAAGCTTCAGGACCATGGTATGTATGTATACATGCATATATTTATTACTATTATCATTATCATTTTACCAGAGGACTACTGAGTTCTGGCTTATGGTGGTGCAGGGGGTTGAGGCTGGGACTTTTGAGCCTCAGGCAGGGGAGTCTTGTTGCATAACCATTATGCTATCTACCCCTGCCCTGTTTATTTATTTATTTATTTATTTATTTATTTATTTATTTGATAGAGACAGAGGAATCAAGAGGGAAGGGGAAGATAGGGAGACAGACCTGCAGCACTGCTTCACGACTTTTTCTCTGCAGGTAGGGACTGGGGACTTGTACCTAGGTGCTTACTCATTGCAACGTGCTCTCAACTGGGTGCTGATTTTTTTTTTTGCCTTCAGGGTTATTGCTGGGGTCGGTGCTTGCACCGTGAATCCACTGGTCCTGGAGGCCATTTTTTCCCCCTTTTGTTGTCCTTGTTGTTGTAGCCTTGTGGTTATTATTGTTGTTGTTGATGTTGTTCGTTGTTGGATAGGACAGAGAACAATGTAGAGAGGAGGGGAAGACAAAGGGAGAGAAAGATAGACACCTGCAGACCTGCTTCACCACCTGTGAAGCGACTCCCCTGCAGGTGGAGAGCAGGGGACTAGAACCGGGATCCTTACTCCTTACATCGGTCCTTGTGCTTTGTACCATGTACGCTTAACCCACTGAGCTACCTCCCCGACTTCCTTTTTTTTTTTAGTGTGGCAGAATTACAGAGACAGGTCCCAAGACAAATGGAAAACAACCTGTCTGGATTTCTTCTGCTCATATCTGTCCTTACACCTGCACAAAACAGCAAGGAGTGGAAAAGATTCATGCAAATTGGTGCTGATTTTTTTTAAAAAAGATTTCTTTATTATGAGAGAGAGAGAATGAGAAAAGAGGGAAAGAGAGGACCAGAGGGGCTGGGGAGACAGCATAATGGTTATGCAAAAAGCCTTTCAAGCCTGAGGCTCTGAGGTCCCATGTTCAATCCCCAGCCCCACCATAAGCCAGAGCTGAGCAGTGTTCTGGTTTCTATTTCTCTCTCAGTATCTTTCCCCCTGTATCTACTCTTTCTCATTAAAATAAGCTACATAAAATGTTAAAAAAAAATAGAGAGAGAGAGAGAGGACCAGAGTACTGCTCATCTCTGGCAAAGATGAGCCTGGGATCTCTAGGCCCTTTTGCATGTAAGTTGGTGCCCTCACAGACTGATTTATTTTTGTACTCTTTGTTATCAGAATCACTTGTTGGTTTTGTTTGAGGTGAGGCCTCTTTGCATAGCCAGGCTTTTATTTGCTCCTGCCTTTGTATGCCTTGCTCTCAGTGTCTTTGTAAACATGGGCAGGCTTTGTCAAGACTGCCCCCACCTCTCCATTAGTCAGGGCTAGTGTGTCCATGCTCACAAGACCTCAATTGGTCAGGATCATTATTACATCATCATCATCATCATCATCACAGCTTTACCTGATGCCCCGCTTAGATCCAGGCTCATCATCCTCAGAGTAGCACAGGCTTTTGAGTAGAGTGAGAATACAGATACTATAGATAACAGAGTGGTGGGCTGGGGAGACAGCATACTAGTTTTGCAAAAGATGCTTACGCCCGAGGCTCTAAGGTCCCAGGTTCATTCCCCAGCACCACCATAAGCCAGAGCTCAGCAGTGCACCGGTATTTGTCTGTCTGTCTCTCTCATTAAAAATAAAGATTAGGGAGTCGGGCAGTAGTGCAGGGGGTTAAATGCAGGTGGTGCAAAGCACAAGGACCGGCATAAGGATCCTGGTTTGAGCCCCCGGCTCCCCATCTGCAGGGGAGTCACTTCACAGGCGGTGAAGCAGGTCTGCAGGTATCTATCTTTCTCTCCCCCTCTCTGTCTTCCCCTCCTCTCTCCATTTCTCTCTGTCATATCCAGCAACGATGACATCAATAACAACAACAATAATAACTACAACAATAAAACAACAAGGGCAACAAAAGGGAATAAATAAATATTAAAAAAAAGATTAATGGGGCAGGGTGGTGGCACACCTAGTTGAGTGCACACATTACCATGCCTAAGACCTGGGTTTGAGCCCTCACTCACCACCTGCGGGGTGCGGGGGGAAGCTTCATGAATGATGAGCAGGTCTGCAGGTGTCTGTTTCTCTCCCTCTCAATTTCTTTCTGTCCTATCAAATAGAAAGGGAAAAAAGAAGAAGGAGGAGGAGGAGAAGATGAAGAATAAAGGCCTCCAGGAGCAGTGGATTTGTAGTTTGTAGTGCTGGTACCAAGCCCCAGACATAACCCTGGTGGCAAAAAATAATATAAATATAATAACAATAACAACAACAACAATAATAGTAGGGTAGCGGTAGATAGCATAATGGTTATGCAAAGAAACTCTCATGCCTGAGACTCTTAGGTTCAATCTCCTGTACCACCATAAACCAAAGCTAAGCAGTGCCCTGGTAAAATAAATAAATAAATAAATAACAAATAGTTACAAGCAAGCAGAAAGTGGAAATGAATTCTTTTATGTACTAGACCATCGGGGTGCAGAAACAAGAGTCCAGCCCTGCTCTGCAAGGGAAGCAGCAGGGGTGGGGGGGGAGGGGGCAGAAGAAATAGCCACTGGAGCCTGAGGAGCAAAGCACACCCAGGTTGGTATTTTATTTATTTTTTTCAGAGCACTGCCCCATGCTGCACCAGAGATTAAATATGGGCCCTTTGTTGCCTCAGGTATGAAAGTCTTAACCACTGTGCTAGCTTCCCAGCCCAATATCAGGAATTTCTTCCCAGGTTGCTAGATTGAGGAGGTGACCACATACGGGTGTGTGGGTTGCTCACAGCACAAGAGTGACGAACTCACACAGAAGCCCTCTCTAGAAAGTGGTGCCCTGCTGGAAGAAAGCCAGAATGCTAGGATGCCCCTAATCAGTTCTCAGCAGGGGAAAATGTGCCAGGGGTGGGACAGGAGTGTAGAGTAGAGACCTGTGAGAGAGGGTGGGAGGGAAAGGAGTGAATACATGCAGCTGAGGAAAGGTCATGTGTTGGGTGCTGAGGGGGAGGAAAGTACTGTGAAGAATAGGCAAGGCTAGGAGGTTGACAGAAGGTCCAGGGTTGCTCAGAAAGTCACAGTTTAGCAGGAGGATATCATTGCAAGAACAGGGTTCCCTTGCTAGGACATGGCAAATGTAAGACACTTAAAAGAGGGATGTAGGTAACAGTCTCAGGATACAGGCTGGAGGCCAAGGGGATCCAGATGCCAGGAGCAAGGAGAAACTGGGGAGAGGCAGAAAAGATGAGTGTGGTGGGCCTTTATCACTCTGTGTGTGTGTATGTATTTGCCACCAGGCATATATATATTGCTACCAGGGTTGGGGGTGTGTGGGGAAGGGGGGCTCAGTGCCTGCACAATGAATCCACTATTCCTGGCAGCCAGTTTTCTTTCTATCTTTCTTTATTTTTATTTGCCTCCAGTGTGATTGCTGGGCCTCCGTGCCTGCACTACTGTTGAAATTTAACTTAAAAAGGGTTTTGGGGGAGCTGCGGCACATAAAAGGATTCACAGCATGGAGCTGAGAACAGGTTTAAAAACAATAGAAGGTTTTATTAGGGTGAAACAGGTAAAAGGCAAAATAAGCAATTATCATCAGGGGTTAAGAGTATGCTAGGTCCATAAAGTCTGAGTATAGTTATAAAAAGTTTAGTTCCATAAGATAAACAATTACCAGCTCAGGTAAAGGTTGTTCATGGCTGTATAGGGGTTTAAAAGTTTACCAGATAGCAGAATCACATGTGTTCAGTTCCCAGGAGAAGTAGCCATGGAGGATACCTGGAGGCCTGGAGCACCTGCACCGAGATGCTTCTGACCAGGAGAAGAAGCAGCAGCCAGAGAGTGGCCTGCTCCAAGTCCCTGCCTTTTATACATTCCCTTGTGTCCCAGCCTTCTTCTTATTCTAGCGTTTGCCCTTCTTCCATAGCCAGTCAACAGTGTCAGGTTGAGCCTGATGTAAAGTTTCGAGACCTCCTTTGAATCTGGAGAGGTGGCAGTCGTTGACTATGTGGGTCATAGTCTGTCTGTAGCCGCAGGGGCAGTTCGGGTCGTCTCTGGCTCCCCAGCGATGGAACATAGCGGTGCACCGGCCATGGCCTGTTCGATAGCGATTGAGGAGGGCCCAATCATAACGTGCTAGGTCAAAGCTGGGTTGTCGCTTGCAGGGGTCTGTGATGAGGTGTTTGTTCTTTACCTCAGCTGACTGCCAACTCTGTTTCCAAGAGTCTGGAACAGAGAAGTTCAGTGTAGGCGTAGGGGACCAGATTGGGTGGCGAGACGTCAAGCGTTGGACAGGGTGGGCGAAGATATCCACGTATATTGGCAGGTCCGGTTGAGCGTAGACGTGGGAAATGAACTTAGATGATGCCGCATCCCGACGAATATCTGGCGGGGCGATGTTGCTAAGAACTGGCAGCCATGGAACCGGGGTGGAACGGATGGTTCCAGAAATTATCCTCATGGAGGAATATAATTTGGAATCGACCAAGTGGACATGGGGGCTACGGAACCATACTGGGGCACAGTATTCTGCAGTGGAATAGCATAATGCCAGAGATGATGATCGTAGTGTGGAAGCGCTCGTGCCCCATGAGGAGCTGGCCAGTCTTGCAATGATGTTATTCCTCGCGCCCACCTTTGCTGCAGTTTTTATGAGATGTTTGTGAAATGACAGAGTGCGATCGAGAGTAACGCCAAGATAGACTGGCTGGGCTTTATGCCGGATTCTCGTATCGCCAAGCTGCACATTAAGCTCACGAGCGAGGCCGAGGCATGGTCTAGATGGGAAACAGATGATACCGTTTTTGCAGTGCTAGGAATTAGTCGCCATTTTTTACAGTAATCAGATATCAGAGACATGTCTTTCGTGAGTGTTTCCTCGAGGATGTCGAACTTGGATGCCTGAGTTGCACAGCAGATGTCATCGGCGTAGATGAACTTCCTTGAAGAAGTTTCTGGGAGGTCATTGATGTAAATATTAAATAGCGTAGGAGCCAGAACAGAGCCCTGGGGGAGGCCACTTGAGACAAGTCTCCATCTGCTAGACTTGTCACCCAGATGCACCCGGAATCTTCTGTTTTGGAGAAGAAAGGATATAGTGTTGGCCACCCATGGAGGCAGGCATCTTGAGATCTTGACTAGGAGACCACGGTGCCAGACCGTGTCATAGGCTGCTGTCAGATCAACAAAGAGCACCCTTCTTTAAATTCTTCTGGAATCCATTTTCAATGTAAGTTGAGAGGGCCAGGGCTTGTTCGCAGGTAGATCTTCCTGGGTGGAAACCAGCTTGGGCGGGTGATAGGAATTTCTCTGTAAGAGGAGAAATATGTGACAGAAGCAGCCTCTCAAGGAGTTTGTAACACACGGAGAGGAGAGAAATTGGTCTATAGCTGGCGGCCAGTGTTGGGTCTTTCTTTGGTTTCAAAACTGCTATTATCTTCGCACGACGCCAAATTTTGGGCATAGATTCAGATTCCAAGATGTGGGACAGGAATGAAGTGAGCCACTTCTTTGCCGCGGGTCCCAAGTTAAGAATGAGTTCTGGTGTGATGTTATCATAGCCAGCAGCCGTTCCCGGTTTAACCCTCTTCAAAGCATCTTCCAGTTCAGACAGTATAAAGGGAGAGAGTTTTGGAGATGGACAAGATAAATGGAAGTGGGATGACCACTCATGGGAAATTTCTCTTTTCCAGACTGGGTCGATCTTAGCACGTCCAACTTGAGTTAGGTGACTGGCCACTGAGTTTGGAGATACGGGAGGATGGGAGACGGGAGGGGGTTGGCTATCGGCACCCAGTCTGTGAAGAAGCTTCCAGGCCTTCCTACTTGAGTGGGTGAAGTTCAGACTTTCCGTGAGTTGTTGCCAGCGGGCTTGGTGTGCTGCATCCAGGGAGGCAATGAGATGGTCAGCCATATCTGGGTCGCCCGACTCATCATACTGCTTTAGTAGTTGCTCGCATTCAGCATCAAGACAAGGCGTATAGTTAGCATGTCTCCCACGAGGAATGGCTTGGGAAGCTGCTTTGAAGATGGCTTGGTGGAAGCGCCTGTAGGAATCTTCAGGGGGGATAGAGTTAATCAGCCTCAGGCTGATGTCATTCGTCATTCGTATGCTAATATTCCCAAACTCCTGTTGGAGTCACAGCACACTATGAATCCACTACTCCTGGAGGCTATTTTTTTCCCCTTTTGTTGCCCTTGTTGTTTATTGTTGTTGTTATTATTATGATTGTTGTTATTTCTGTCATTATTGGATAGAACAGAGAGAAATGGAGAGAGGAGGGGAAGACAGAGGGGGAGAGAAAGATAGACACCAGCAGACCTGCTTCTTAGCTTGTGAAGCTACCCCCATGCAGGTGGGGAGCTGGGGGCTTGAAGCCAGATCTGTATGCTGGCCCTTGCGCTTGGTTCCATGTGCGCTTAACCTGCTGCGCTACCTCCTGGCCCCCTTTCTATCTTTTTCCCTTCCTTCATTCTTCCTTCATTCTTTCCTTCTTTCCTTCCTTCCTTCCTTCCTTCCTTCCTTCATCCTTCCTTCCTTCCACATGACAGAGAGAAATTTAGAGGAACTCTCTAGAGAGGGAGAGAGACAGAGAGACATGTGCAGTACTTGCTTCACCACTCATGAAGATCTCCTCCCTACAGGTGGGGATCTATTAGTATGTTTGTAGTAATTGCATGGGGACATAATTTTGGGGAGAAAATAAAACAACCAACTTGGGGCTGGGTGGTGATCCACCTGGTTGAGCACAGATGTAACAGTGCTCAAGGGTCCAGGTTCAAGCCCCTGGTTCCCACCTGTAGGGAGAAAGCTTCACAAGTGGTGAAGCAATATTGCAGGTATCTCTGTCTCTCTTCCTATCACCCCCTTCCCTCTCAATTTCTGGCTGTTTCTATACAATAAATAAAGATAAAAAACAACAACCAAAAAAAAAACCCAAATTAAATAACAGTATAATAGTACTCCTATTTTTTTTAAATAAATATATAAAAAAAAAGAAAAAGAAAAGTCAGATAGGGTCAAATAGCCAAAAAGTCAAGCATAAGTAATCTTCCACTAGCTTCTATGCTGCCATTTATATAATACCTTTGTTTTGTTCTACAGATAAATTATTCATATTCTCCATTCTTCTTTTTTATTTTATTTTATTATTATTTATTTATTTATTTCCTTTTTTGTTGCCTTTTAAAAAATTTATTTCTTTATTGGGGAATTAATGTTTTACATTCAACAGTAAATACAATAGTTTGTACATGCATAACATTCCCCAGTTTCCCATTTAACAATACAACCCCTACTATGTCATTTATCATCCTTCATGGAGCTGTATTCTCCCCACCCACCCACCCCAGAGTCTTTTACTTTGGTGCGATATGCCAATTACATTTCAGGTTCTACTTGTGTTTTCGTTTCTGATCTTGTTTTTCAACTTCTGCCTGAGAGTGAGATCATCCCATATTCATCCTTCTGTTTCTGACTTATTTCACTCAACATGAATTTTTCAAGGTCCATCCAAGATCAGCTGAAAACGGTGAAGTCACCATTTTTTACAGCTGAGTAGTATTCCATTGTGTATATATACCACAACTTGCTCAGCCACTCATCTGTTGTTGGACACCTGGGTTGCTTCCAGGTTTTGGCTATTACAAATTGTGCTGCCAAGAACATATGTGTACACAGATCTTTTTGGATGGATGTGTTGGGTTCCTTAGGATTTACCCCCAGGAGAGGAATTGCAGGGTCATAGGGTAGGTCCATTTCTAGCCTTCTGAGAGTTCTCCATACTGTTCTCCACAGAGGTTGGACCAATTGACATTCCCACCAGCAGTGTAGGAGGGTTCCTTTGACCCCACACCCTCTCCAGCATTTGTTGCTGTTACCTTTTCTGATGTATGACATTCTCACAGGAGTGAAGTGGTATCTCATTGTTGTCTTTATTTGCATTTCTCTGACAATCAGAGACTTGGAGCATTTTTTCATGTGTTTCTCGGCCTTTTGGATCTCTTCTGTGGTGAATATTCTGTCCATGTCCTCCCCCCATATTTGGATGGGTTTATTTGTTGTCTTGTTGTTGAGTCTGGCAAGCTCTTTATATATGTTGGTTATTAAACTCTTATCTGATGTATGGCATGTAAAGATCTCCCATTCTGTGAGGGGTCTCTTGGTTTGGGTAGTGGTTTCTTTTGCTGTACAGAAGCTTTTTAATTTGATGTAGTCCCATAGGTTTATACTTGCCTTAGTCTTCATTGTAATTGGATTCGTTTCATTAAAAATGTCTTTAAAATTTATGCAGAAAAGAGTTCTGCCAATATTTTCCTCTAAGTATCTGATAGTTTCTGGTGTAACATCTAAGTCCTTGGTCCACTTGGAATTTACTTTTGTATTTGGTGAAATACAGTGGTTCAGTTACATTCTTCTGCATGTTTCAACTCATTGTTTCCAACACCATTTGTTAAAGAGACTCTGCTTTCCCCATTTAATAGTCTGGGCCCCTTTGTCAAAGATTAGATGTCCATAGGTGTGGGGCCTCATTTCTGGGCTCTCAATTCTATTCAACTGGTCAGTGTGTCTATTCATGTTCCAGTACCAAGCAGTTTTGATGACAATAGCCCTATAATACAGTTTGAAATCTGGGAGTGTGATGCCTCCGGTTCTGTTCTTTTTCCTTAAGATTGTTTTGGCAATTCTAGGTATTTTCTGGTTCCAGATAAACATTTGTAACATTTGTTCTATTCTCCTAAAAAATGTGCTTGGGATCTTGATGAGGATAGCACTAAATTTGTAGATGGCTCTGGGTAGTATATTCATTTTGATGATGTTAATTCTTCCAACCCATGAACATGGAATATCTTTCCACTTCTTTGTGTCTTTTTCAATTTCTTTGAGTAGTGACTCATAATTTTCAGTATACAAGTCTTTCACTTCTTTGGTTAGATTTACTCCTAGATATTTTATTTTTTTTTGTTGCTATAGTAAAAGGAATTGATTTCTGGATTTCAATTTCTTCTAACTTAGTGTTTGCATAGAGGAATGCCGCTGACTTTTGAATGTCAATTTTGTATCCTGACACCTTACTGTATTGCCTGATGATTTCCAAAAGCTTCTTGCTGGATTCCTTAGGTTTCTCCATGTATACTATCATATCATCTGCAAATAAGGAGAGTCTGACTTCTTCTCTTCCAATCTGTATCCCTTGAATTCCTTGCTCCTGCCTGATTGCTATGGCAAGAACTTCCAACACTATGTTGAATAGTAATGGTGATAGTGGGCATCCCTGTCTAGTACCTGATCTGAGGGGAAATGCTTCCAGTTTTTCACCATTGAGTATGATGTTGGCTGTAGGTTTGCTATATATAGACTCCACTATCTTCAGGAATTTTCTATCTATTCCCATTTTTTGTAGTGTTTTGATCATAAAGGGATGTTGTATTTTGTCAAAGGCTTTTTCTGCATCTATTGATATGACCATGTGGTTTTTGGCCTTGCTTTTGTTGATGTGGTGGATCACATTGATTGATTTATGTATATTAAACCAACCTTGCATGCCTGGGATAAACCCCACTTGGTCATGATGAACAATCTTTTTGATATACTGCTGTATCCGGTTGGCTAGAATTTTGTTCCATATTTTTGCATCTATGTTCATCAGAGATACTGGTCTGTAGTCTTCTTTTTTGGTTGTGTCCCTGTCTGCTTTTGGTATCAGAGTGATGTTGGTTTCATAGAAGCTGGCAGGGAGTATTCCAGTGTCTTCAATCTTCTGGAAGACTTTTAAAAGTAGAGGTATTAGTTCTTCTTTGAAGGTTTTGTAGAATTCATTTGTAAAACCATCTGGTCCAGGACTTTTATTTTTGGGGAGATTTTTTATAACTGTTTCAATTTCATTAGCTGTGATGGGCCTGTCCATGTTATCCACTTCCTCTTTACTTAGTTTTGGAAGTTGGTAGGTATCTAGGAAATCATCCATTTCTTCCAGGTTCTCTAGCTTGGTGGCATATAGTTGTTTATAGAAGCCTAGCATGATATGTTGAATTTCTGCGTTGTCTGTTGTGATATCTCCTTTTTCATTTACTATCCGATTTATTTGGGTCTTCTCCCTTTTTTGTTTTGTGAGTCTGGCTAAAGGTTTGTCGATTTTGTTTACTCTTTCGAAGAATCAACATTTACTTTCGTTGATCTTTTGTATGGTTTTCTTATTCTCAATGTTATTTATTTCTGCCCTAACTTTAGTGATTTCTGTCCTTCTGGTTGCTTTAGGGTTTCTTTGTTCTTCTTCTTCTAGGTCTTTAAGTTGTGCAATCAGGCTGTTTATTTGTGCTCTTTCTTGTTTCCTAATGTGTGTTTGTATAGCTATGAACTTCCCTCTTAGTACTGCTTTAGCTGTGTCTCAAATATTTTGATAGCTTGTGTCTTCATTTTCATTGAAGTCTCGAAACATTTTGATTTCTTCCTTGATTTCCTCTTTGACCCAGAAGTTGTTAAGAAGTGTACTGTTGAGCTTCCACATTTTGGGACTGTTACTAATCTTTTGTTGATTTAAGTGTTAGTTTAATTCCACTGTGGTCTGAGAAGATGCTTGGGATGATTTCAATGCTCTTGAATTGGCTGATGCTGTCTTTGTGGCCTAATATATGGTCTATCGTTGAGAATGACCCATGTGGGTTTGAGTAAAATGTGTATTCCAGTTTCTTGGGATGAATGACTCTCAATATGTCCAATAGTTCTAGTTTATCAGTCTCTTCATTTAGCTCCCGTATGTCTTTATTGATTTTCTTCCTGAATGATCTGTCAAGTTGAGAGAGTGGGGTGTTGAAGTCCCCTACTATGATTGTGTTGCTGTTAATATATTGCTGTAGCTCTTTCAGTAGAAGTTTGATGTACTTAGATGGCTTCTCATTGGGTGCATAGATGTTAATAATTGTTAAGTCCTCTTAATTGACTGATCCTCTGAGCATTAAGTAGTGTCCATTCCTATCTTTTTTAATCTTATCTATTTTAAAGTCTATCATGTCAGATATGAGAATAGCTGTTCCTGCCCTTTTTTGTGGGCCATTGGCTTGTATGATAGTTTTCTATCCTTTCACTTTGATTCTGTGTTTGTCTTGTTGAGTTAGGTGGGCTTCCTGTAGACAGCATATTGTTGGGTTGTATTTTCTGATCTGTCTTCCTACTCTGTGTCTTTTAATAGGTGAATTCAGGCCATTGACATTTATTGATATAAAAGATTGAAGATATTTTAACGCCATTCTTGTAGAGTTTTAGAATGTTCTGATATATGTCCTATTTATGGTGGTCTGATTGTTTTTAGGAGACCTTTCAGAACTTCTTTCAGGGCAGGCTTGGTAATAGTTGATTCCTTCAACTGTTGCTTGTCTGAGAAGGTTTTGATGCCTCCATCTAGTCTGAATGACAGTCTAGCAGGATACAGTATTCTTGGTTGAAAACCTTTCTCATTGAGCACTCGATAGATATCTTGCCATTCTCTTCTGGCCTGTAGTGTTTGTATGGAGAAGTCTGCTGCTAATCTTATTGGTTTTCCTTTGTAGGTGACTCTTTGTTTTTCTCTTGCAGCCTTCAGGATCCTTTCTTTATCCTTATTCCTTTCCGTTCTAAGTATGATATATCTTGGTGTCTTTAGGTCTGGGTTAATTCTGTTTGGGACCCTCTGGGCTTCTTGAACCTTTATGTCTTTGATGTTGTCTAGACTAGTAGCTATTATGGCCTGGAAAATGCTTTCTTCCTCTGGTATGACAATAATGCGTATATTGTTTCTTTTGAAGTAATCCCATAGGACTCTGTTGTTGTTTTCACCATCTCTTAATCTCTTTTTGAGATCTCTTACTTCTTTTTTAGTTGTCTCTAATTCATCCTCGATCTTGCTAATTCTGTCTTCAGCCTCATTGATTCTATTCTCTCTGCCCTCTACTGTTTTCTGGAGTTCATTTATTGTTCCTGTATTTCTGATTACAATTTTTTCAAATTCTTTACTCACTCCTGTTATTATTTCCTTAGCTAATGTTTGGATGTTTAACTCGTTATTTTGTGCTTCACCCTCTGGAGGACTTTTATTTTATTTTATTTTAATAATTTATTTCTTTATTGGGGAATTAATGTTTTACCTTCAACAGTAAATACAATAGTTTGTACATGCATAACATCCCCCAGATTCCCATTTAACAATACAACCCCCACTATGTCATTCATCATCTTTCATTGACCTGTATTCTCCCCACCCACCCACCCACCCCAGCGTCTTTTACTTTGGTACAATACTCTGGAGGACTTTTAGCTGGACTCTTGTCCTGGTTCGATTCTCCAATATTTCTTCTTCTTGTTTTAACCATTTTATATATTATTTTATGAGTTCCCTTTATCAGTACTTTTCAAATTACTGATCACTATTGCCTGGATTGACTTGTGTCTAAGTAAGTTAATTAAAGGGTTCACAGTGGTGGAAGTTAACAGTTGTTTCAATAGTATTTTAATCCCTGAGTTGGAGCTCAGTGGTTTAAAAGCCTCTTTTTTTTTTCTTTCTCTGTAGGCTACGGGAGCCTGAGGGCTTTTAAACTATCAATAGGCTTCTTAGCTTAATCACTGACTCCTGACCAAGAGATAAAGCAGAGTGTGGCAGAGATAATCCAGTGGTTATGCAAAGAGACTTTCACAGCCCCTCAGCTATGCCACCGAGGTATAGGTCTTCTCCTGAGTTTCCTGGTTAGATCTCTGTCCCCTGGTGTCCCTCCCTGTCGCTGCTCCAGATTCTGAGGACAGTAGCAATGGGGACTCAGAGTTGCACTTGGTGAGTCTCTGGCGAGTCCTCTCCTCCCTTCAGCTGTCGCCTTGTTGGTGGAGCAGACTGGAGGTGGTGTCTCAACTGATAAACTGCTGGACTGTTAGCAGTCACTTAATCTCTCCTTACGCTCCTCTCTCCTCTCTGTCACCAGCCACACATGTTTGTACTCAACGGTGATTTAGTGGTTCCTGTGGTCATTCTAGTCCTGTCTTTTTTCGGTCCCAGGTGGTCTCCTTTGGTATTCTTAGTTGATCCGGGAGAGGAGAGGAGAGGCGAGAAAGCGATCTGCTACTGTTCATAGCTCCGCCTCCGGAAGTCTCTCCTATCTTTTAAAATTATTTTAGTTATTTTATTTTAATGAGAGAGATACAGAGGGAAATACTCAGAGAGAAACACCAGTGCACTACTCAGCTCTGGCTTATTTATTGTAATGTAAGAGGAAACTAGAGCAGTTAACTGGGGATCTCATTTGACTCCTACATGGGAATGAGGGACAGTCATGCTTCAGAGAGAGCCTTTATTGGGAGAAAATATGTACAGTTGAGGAGAAGAAAGTACAAGCCATGTAGGCTTGTAGAACCCTGTGAAAAAGACAGATGAAGACCCAAGCCTCCTGGTCTTCCCTGCTTTACAGTCCCTTCAGAGGAAAGGCAGGCCCCTCTGGGGATGTGCTTCAGCCTTTGTTTTCTATCTAAGTTTCATGGCCTTTGCAGTCAGGTGGAGAGGAGTGCTGGATATGCTTCTGGCCCTAGTCTCTGCTCCCTTCTGGCTTCCTCCAGGGTGCAGGGAAAGGGGTGCTGCTTTCCCTAAACTGCTGGGGATTGAACCTTGGTGTTTGGAGCCTCAGGTATGAGATTCTTTTGCAGAACCATTATGCTATCTCCCTTGCCCTCTCTATCACTTTCTAAGAGATTTGAATTGCTGTTGGAGAGTTTTTACTGCACTCAATATTTCATTCTGCACTCAATATTTCAAGTCTACAGAAAAGCTGCAAGAACAGCATAGTAGAGGTGTAACAAAAAAAAAAAAGAGAGAGAAGACAAAAGATTAAGGGGCCAGGTGGTGGCACACCTGGTTGAGCGCACGTATTATAATGCTCGAGGACCCGGGTTTGAGCCCCTGGTCCCCAACTGTAGGGGTAAAGCTTTGCAAGTGGTGAAGCAGTGCTGCAGGTGTCTCTCTGTCTACTGTCTCTCTATCACCCCCTTCACTCTTGATTTCTGGCTGTCTCTATCCAAAAAAAAAAAGCAGATTAAAAATAGATTAGAAAAGTAGATAAGAAGTGGAAAATAGAGAGTCGGGCGCAGTGCAGCGGGTTAAGTGCAGGTGGCACAAAGCGCAAGGAGCTGGCTGCGTAAGGATCCTAATTCGAGCCCCAGCTCCCCACCTGCAGGGGAGTCGCTTCACAGGTGGTGAAGCAGGTCTGCAGGTGTCTTTCTTTCTCTCCCCTTTTCTGTCTTCCCCTCTTCTCTCCATTTCTCTCTGTCCTATACAACAACAATGACATCAGTAACAACAACAATAATAACTACAACAATAAAACAACAAGGGCAACAAAAGAGAACAAATAAATAAATATTAAAAAAAGAAGTAGAAAATAAAGAGAATTGGAATGTATAAAAACAAATTAGGTCAGACAACTTCGTCATATGTAGAGGGAAATATAGTCCATCCCCTAAACAATGTCCCTGCTAATTATAAATGTCATTGTTACTTATGATGGTAGTGCTATGAAAATATTCTGTAATATTTGCTCTCCAGTAGCCAAAGAATGAGACTGAGGCTGCATGGAGGGCAGGGAGTTATGTTTATTTCATGTTAATGGGTTACAGGGATTCCTACCAGGCTTGAACAGCCTTGTACCTCAGTACCTAGCCTCTGTTTTCAAGCTGGGTGCAGCACAAGCTGTCTGGTTACAGAGTCCATCAAGGTGCTGACAATAAAGGTGAGGGCAGGTTTGCTACTGGAATGCATAAGTGAGAATCCAATAGCAGTGGTTTTCTCTCATTCTTTTGCCTATAGATTTTTCATTTCAGTGGGTTACAAAATCTCCTCTAGTTGTAACTGCAAGAGCTAACGGTTTTGAATTTTGCTTGTGTACTTCCTGTCTTGCTTGCTTGTGCTTACAGACTTGGAATAAACTATAAAAGACAGTTTAGGGAGTCGGGCTATAGCGCAGTGGGTTAAGCGCAGGTGGCGCAAAATGCAAGGACTGACATAAGGATCCTGGTTTGAGCCCCTGGCTCCCCACCTGCAGGGGAGTCGCTTCACAGGTGGTGAAGCAGGTCTGCAGGTGTCTATCAGCCATCTTGCCTTGGGGATCCATGGCATTGACCATCTTGCCTCTGGAGCTCTGTCCCATCGGTCATCTTGCCTCTGGGGCTTGGCGGAGTCGGCCATCTTGCCTCTTGATTCTGTCCTGTCAGCCATCTTGCATCTTGCTCTCTGTGGTATCCGCCATCTTGCCTATGGGGCTCTGTGGCCTTGGCCATTTGCCTCTGGGTTCTGTAGCATTGGCCATCTTGCCTCTGGGTCTCCGTGTCATTGACACTCTTTTCTCTGTGATCTGTGGCTTCATCCATCTTGTTTCTATAGCTCTGTCTCATCAGACAGCTTTAGTGTCTACCATCTTGCCTCTGGGGCTCCATCTGTAGCATTGTCCATCATGCCTCTGGGGCTCAATGGCCTCAGCTATCTTGCCTTTGATGCTCCATGGCCATGGCCATCTTGCCTCTGGGATCTGTAGTGTTGGCCATCATGCATCTGGGCTCCATCCTGTCAGTCATCTTGCCTCTGGGTTCTGTAGTGTTGGTCATCTTGCCTCTGGGTCTCTGTGGTGTCAGCCATATTGTCACTTGGGCTTGGTGGTGTTGGCCATCTTGCCTCTTGGTATCTCTGGAGTCAACCATCTTGTGTCTTGAGTTCCGTGGCGGTGTTGACCATCTTGAATTTGGAACTCAGTGGCTTCAGCCATCTTGCCTCTGGGGCTTGGTGGGTTCGGCCATATTGCCTCTGGAGCTCTGTGGAGTCGGCCATCTTGCATCTGTGGCTCAGTGGTTTTGACCATCTTGCTCTGGGTCTCTGTGATGTCAGCCATCTTGCCTCTGGGGTTCCGTGGTGTTGGCTCTCTTGCCTTTTGGTCTCCTTGTTTTGGCCATCTTGCCACTTTGGTCTTTTTTGGTATTAGCCATCTTGCCTCTGGGTTCTGTGGCATCAGCATTCTTGCCTCTGGGGCTCATTTAGGTCAGCCATTTTGCCTCTGGGCATGGTGTAGTCAGCCATCTTGTCTTTGGGGCTCTGTCCCATCAGTCATCATTGCCTCTGGGTCTCCATGGCATCGACCATCTTGCATCTGAAGCTCTGTGGCATTGGCTCTCTTGCCATTTGGTCTCCTTAGTGTCAGCCATCTTGCCTCTTAGGACCATGGCATCAGTCATCTTGCTTCTGGGTTCCGTGACATTGGCCATCTTGCCTCTGGGTTTGGTGGCATCAGCCATCTTGCCTTTGGGGTTCTGTATGTCGGCCATATTGCCTCTGAGTTCTGTTGCATTGGCCACCTTGTCTCTGGGTCTCTGTGGCGTTGGCCCTCTTGCCTCTGGTGCTCCAGGGTGTTGGTCATCTTGTCTCTGGATCTCTGTTTCGGCTATGTGTGGCATGGCCATCTTGCCTCTGAGGCTCTGTGGCGTTGGCTATCTTGCCTCGCCGGTTTGCTGGGGTTGGCCATTTAGCCTCTGGGGATTTGTCCCTTCAGCTGTCTTGCCTCTGGAGCTCCATGGCTTCGGCTATCTTGCCTCTGGGTTTGTGGTTTCGGCCATCTTGCCTCTGTGTTCTGTAGTATCTACCATCTTGCCTCAGTGGCTCTGTCCCATACCATTTTGCCTCTAGTGCTACGTGGTGATGGCCATCTTGCCTCTGGGGTTCTGTGGCATCAGACCTCTTGCCATTTGGTCTCCTTGGTGTCATCTTGCTTCTGGGTTCTGTGGCATTGGCCATCTTACCTCTGGGCATCTGTGGCATCAGCCTTCTTGCCTCTGGGGCTTTGTCTCATTGGCTGTCTTACCTCTGGGGCTCCATCCTGTCAGCCATCTTGCCTCTGAGATCCTTGGCTTCAGCCATTTTGTTTCTGAAGCTTCTTCCCATTGGTCATATTACTTCTGAGGTCTGTAGCATAGGCCATCTTGCCTCTGGGTTCTCTAGTGTCAGCTAGCTTGCATCTGGGGCCCTGCCTCATCAGCCATCTAGCCTCTGGGTTCTGTAGCATCAGATATCTTGCCTCCGGGTCTCTGTGGAGTTGGCCATCATGCCACTGATGGCTCACAAGATGGCTCAGTGGCATTGGCCATCTTGAATTTGGAACTCAGTGTCTTTGGCCATCTTGCCTCTGAGCTCTGTAACAGCGGCCATCTTGCCTTTGAGGTCCATGACATCGGTCATCTTGCCTCTTGGGCTCTGTGGTATCAGCCATCTTGTTTGTGCATTTTCCATTTTGCCTTTGGAGCTAAGTGGCCTTCACCATCTTGCTTCTGGGTATCCATCCTATCAGCCATCTTGCCTTTGGGTTCTGTGATGTCAGCCATATTACCTCTGGGGCTATGTCCCATCTGTCATCTTACCTCTTGGGCTTCGTGGTGACAGCCATCTTCCCTCTGGGTTCCATGGCATTGGCCATCTTGCCTATGGGACTCTGTCCCATCAACCGTCTTGCCTCTGGGTTCTGTAGTGTTATCCATCTTGCCTCTTATCCATCTTGGGGCTCCATCCCATCAGCCATCTTGTCTTTAGGTTCCGTGGCATTGGCCATCTTGCCTCTGGGTTCTGTAGTGTCGACCATCTTACCTATGGGGCTCCATCCAATTGGCCATCGTGCCTCTGGCCTCTCTCCCGTCAGCCATCTTGCCTTTTGGTTTCGTGGCATCAGCCATCTTTCCTCTGGGGCTCTGTCCCATCGACCATCTTGCCTCTGGGGCTCTGTCTTGTCTGCCATCTTGACTCTGGGTTTTGTAGCATCGGCCATCTAGCCTCTGAGTCTCCGTGGCATTGACCATCTTGCCTCTGAGGTTCAGTGGGGTTGGCTATCTTGCCTCTTGGGCTCTGTGGCCTTGGCCAATTTGCCTTGGGGCTCAGTGGCCTTGGCCATCTTGCCTCTCAGTTCCATGGCATTTTGCTTCTGGGGCTCTGTTCCGTCAGCCATCTTGTCTCTGGGGAACTGTACCTTCAGTCATCTTGTTTCTTGGGCTCTGTGGCATCAACCATTTTGCCTCTGGGTTCTGTGGCATTGGCCATCTTGCCTCTGGGGCTCTGTAACATTAGCCATCTTGCCTCTGGGTTCTGTAGCATTGGTCATATTGCCTCTGGGGCTCTGATATGTAGGCCATTTTTCCTCTGGGGCTATGGTGTCAGCCATATTGCCTCTTGGGCTCCATGCATCAGCCAACTTGCTTCTGGGTTATGTGGCATCAACCATGTTGCTTCTGGGGCTCCGTGGAGTTGGCCATCTTGCCTCTGGAGCTCCATCCCATTGACTATCTTGCTCCTTGGGCTTCATGGCTTTGGCAATCTTGTTTCTAAGTTCTGTGGCATTGGTCATTTTGCCTCTGGAGTTCTGTCCCATTGGCAATCTTGCCTCTGGGTCTCTATGGCATTGGCCATCTTGCCTCCCAGGCTCCATCCCATCTGCTATCTTTCCTCTGGCCACCATGGTGTTGCCATCTTGGCTCTAAGTTCCCTTGCATTGACCATCTTCCCTCTGGGATCTGTCCCTTCAGCCATCTTGCATCTTGTCTCCGAGTGTCAGCCATTTTGCCTGTGGGGCTCTATGGCATCGTCCATCTTGCCTTTGGAGCTCAGTGGCCTTGGCCATCTTGCTTCTGGGTATCCATTCCGTCAGCCATCTTGCCCCTGGGGCTCCATGGTGTTGTTCATCTTGCCTCTGGGTTCTGTGGCATTGGCCATCTTGCATCTGGGGCTCTGTCCAGTCGACTATCTTGCCTCTGGGTTCCATGGTGTCGGCCATCTAGCCTCTGGGGCTCTGTGGCATCGACCATCTTGAGAGTAAGTTGCCTTTTATTCAAGGATATTTTCCTACATAAGTACATAGCAATTATAAAAATTAGGCAGTGACTGTTGATACACTGCTATTACATTCTCAACAGACATTTGAATTGCACCAGTTGCAATAGTGCAGCCCTTTATAGCAAAAGGGAAAGGTTTTTTTCTGTCCCTGGGCCCCCTTAGAGACCTTGGATTAACACCACGCCTCTGTGACAGTGTTAATTGGATTCAGAGCCTCTATTCTCTGACCTCATGACCTTAAGGGTTTTGAAGAGTTCAGGCTAGTTATTTTGGACCATGTCTTCAATTTTCTCTATGATGTTTACTACTGGTTAGTTTTGAAACCAAGTGCAGAAAAGATAGGCCTTGACTTGAAATGGCAGCCTTAAGTATTTTCTTTCTTTCCATGGCATTGCTCTGTTCAGGTTTATGATAGTGCAGGGTATTGAACCTGGGGCTTTAGTCCCTCAGACAGAAAGTTCTTTTGCATAACTATTATGCTATCTCCCCAGCACAGCAGGAAGTCTTTTGTAGTGACAGTGAGAATGCTAAAACAATTATAGTAACAAAAGGGATTCAAATCTCTACCCCTCTTCCAGCAAACTCAGTTCCCTTAAACTGGGGGTGGGGAACATTTTATCTACCTGGGGCCATGTAAAATTATCAACTTAAAAATTAGCACTTGCCCCACACCTATGGACATCTAATCTTTGACAAAGGGGCCCAGACTATTAAATGGGGAAAGCAGAGTCTCTTCAACAAATGAAAGAATGGGTTGAAACATGCAGAAGAATGAAACTGAACCACTGTATTTCACCAAATACAAAAGTAAATTCCAAGTGGATCAAGGACTTGGATGTTACACCAGAAACTATCAGATACTTAGAGGAAAATATTGGCAGAACTCTTTTCCGCATAAGTTTTAAAGACATCTTCAATGAAATGAATCCAATTACAATGAAGACTAAGGCAAGTATAAACCTATGGGACTACATAAAATTAAAAAGCTTCTGTACAGCAAAAGAGACCACTACCTTCCGGGGGCCAAGGCCTTAGCTAAGTCTCTCATATAGAAAGGTACAAAACATCCTGAAAGTAGCCAGTAAAAACATTTATAGGTAGAGCGGACATTCTGACCATTGGAACTGAGATTACCATCTAGCTGTTTGGAAGGTCGCTCACCCACCTCCCTCCCCCACTACTTTAGCAGAACTTCCTCATTGTTTGTGCTTATATTGCGGCTGCAAAATAAAATTTTTAGAGCTTGATCAGACCTCCTGTCTTGCTCTAGTTCTTTGTGTCTCTTGTCTCCTTCATTCTCTCGCCCCCTATCCTAGGTCTCCGTTGATAGACCCTGCAGACCGGGGCACCTGGCGCCCAACGTGGGGCCTTTTTGGGTCTGGGGTCCGAGAGAACGTCGCTCTCCACTGGTCGACCACGAAGCATAGGACCACCGCTTCAACCAAGAAGTAAGTGAAGATCCGCACTGTGATCGCCACAGAATCTCCTGTCTGTGAGACTGATCTGTTTTAAGGTAAGAAAGAGTGACGCAATTATGGGACAAGCATTGAGTAAACATGATTTGTTTCTTAGGGGCCTCAAAGAGTCCCTCAAGACACGAGGAACTAGGGTTAAGAAAAAGGATCTCAAGAAGTTTTTTGATTTTGTGAGCGATGTTTGCCCATGGTTCCCCTTTTTTTTTTTTTAATATTTATTTATTTATTTATTTATTTTGCCTCCAAGGTTATCGCTGGAGCTGGTGCCTACACTATGAATCCACTGCTCCTGGTGGCCAACTTTTTCCATTTTTTTTTTTTTTAAGAAAGGATTAATTAACAAAACCATAGGGTAGGAGGGGTACAACTCCACACAATTCCCACCGCCCAATCTCCATATCCCACCCCCTCCCCCGATAGCTTTCCCATTCTCTATCCCTCTGGGAGCATGGACCCAGGGTCATTGAGGGTTGCAGAAGGTAGAAGGTCTGGCTTCTGTAATTGCTTCCTCGCTGACCATGGTTCCCCTTTGAGGGGACTATTGATGAAAAAAGATGGGCCAGAGTAGGAAACTGTTTAAAAGATTTTTATGAGACCTTTGGTCCAGAAAAGATTCCAGTTCAGGCTTTTTCTTATTGGAATTTAGTAAATGATATACTCAAAAGTCTATAAATATTGTCCTGATGTACAGGGAGTCATGAGAGAGGGAGAAAAAATCTTACAGCGATACTCCCGGCCACCTTCTGTTTGTGAGTCTGTGTCTATTCCCATGTCTGATTCAGGAGACCCCATCCCTGAGGCCGCCATGATTGAAACGGCACCTGCTAAGTCCCCTCCTGTTAAGATTTACCCCTCTTTGACAACCTTAGGAACTCCCCCCCCCCCCCCGCCAAAGATGGGCCTGATGATAGTCTTTCTCCTGAAGAGACCTTATCCCTTGATGAAGAGGCGGTCAAATATCATAATCCTGACCGGACACCCCTATGCTCTTCTTTGTCCAGACCACCTCCCTACGGCACCGCCCCTCTGTTTTGTGCTTCCGTCCTTGACTTGGCCGATATTACTGACTATACCACCAAGGCTAAAACTCAACTAGCACAAAAAACAGCTTCCCTCAGAAAATTAATAGAAGAAAAACGAGAGCATTTGCAATTAGTTAAAGAACTGCGGGCTCTTGATTTGGCACTAACTTCCCTCTCTCCACCGCCCGCCCCACCCAAGGCTAAAGCAAAACCAAAATCTCAAAAACCTGTCTTGGCCTTTCCTGTCACTAGGAGCAGATCTACTGTTCCTCTAGATAGCACAAATAAGACCCATGCCTCCCCCTCCGAGGGAGAGGATAACTCCTCGGAAGGGGAAGACAATGAGGGGGCAGCTCGCTCTGACAACAGAGCCTCCGATGATGAGAATGAAGTTCGCAGGGGCTCAGAGAGTGAGGGAGACGCTGTAAAAAATCAACAATATCGCCGTCTAGGGTTTAAACATGTAAAAGATCTAAAAAATGGCAGTAACCAATTATGGCCTGATGGCTCCTTTTACCTTATCCCTGATTGAAAATTTGAGTGAACGGTGGCTTGTGCCCAATGATTGGTATTTTCTGGCTCGTGCCACCCTAACGGGGGTGGGGTGATTATATGCTTTGGAAGACTGAATTTGCTGAAAACTGCAGGGAAATAGCTCTCCGTAATTCTGAAAGCAAAGCTTCAAAGAAATGGACCAGAGAAAAACTCTTAGGAAGGAGCCCTTAGGATACCAATGAAAGACAGGCCCAATTCCCCCCAGGTCTTCTGGCTCAGATTCAGTGTGCGGGTCTCAAAACCTGGAAATGGCTCCCCCATAAGGAGTCGGTGACCGCTTCTCTTGCTAAGATTTGCCAAGGTCCTGATGAGCCCTATAGTAGTTTTATCAGCCGACTTACTGACGCGGCTGAAAGACTCGTTGGCCAAGATGAAAATGAAAGTGCCTTTGTTAAACATCTCACATTTGAAAACACAAACCCTGCCTGTCAGGCTGCCATATGCCCCCATCGCTGAGGTGCTGACCTTTCTAATTATATCAAACTATGCACGGGCATTGGGTCTGCCCATGCGATGGGACTGGCTATTGGCGCTGCCCTTAAAGACTTTACACAAGGCGGTCAGCCTAAGACTTGCTTTAATTGTAGACAGCGAGGACATTTCTCCCGAGAGTGCACAGCCCCAAAAACAGCTCATCCACTCCCCATCACTCTATGCCCCCGATGCAAGCGGGGAAGTGTTGTTAAAATTTTCTAAGGCTCTAGCCGGGCGGGTTAGCTTCGCAGTGGTGAACAGAGACTCGCGGACACACGGCTGGGCAGGGAAGCTGTATTTCTTTATTCAGGAACAACGATTCACAAACTAAGACAAACTAATCACCAAACAGAACTCTGCTGTCTCTTTGCGGCGGCACAAGCACTCTTTCTTTTACTCTGGAACTCAGGAATCCTCTCCCTTACTCTCGAACTCAGAAACTCTCGCACCCTCGCACTCTTGAACTCCGGAACTCAGGAACTCTGTCACTGGGGAACTCAGGAACTCTCGGACTCCGGAACCCTCTCCCAGGGTCCCTTGGGGTGGGGCCAAGCAGGCCCGCGAAATTAACAGGACTCATCCAATTCTCTTGGAGGGGGAGGGCTAGAACAAGCCAATGTAAAGCATACGACAATTCCCCCTTTTCTTTTTAACTAAATGACTATAGTATCAAGGGTGTGGGGTGAACAGAAACATATATAACCAAAACCAGCATGTTGCCAAGGGAAGGCCTGAGGGGGCCATATCTGAAAAAAAAAAAAACATTTCTTGCCTCTGGGGGGCTACTTGCCTCGACGGGCATTTGCATGGGGGCGGGGAACGGCCTAGGGTCCCAAAGGCAGCTGGCTGCAACTTACTTACTATGAAACAAAACTTGTTATTAGCATATCTACTGCACGATCTAACATTTCTAATAGAGAAGGAATTTGAGACTTTTACATATCAACAACGTCTTTTAACCTTTTGTTACACCCATTCAAGATGGAGACACACCCTAGGTGTGGGCCGGAGAGGAAACCTCAGGCATGAGAATAATTAGCATAGCCATTGTGCGATCTACCATTTCTAATAGAGAAGGTAGTGTTTTACATATCAACAAGTCTATTTAACCTTTTGTTTAGACCAACTTAGTTGAAATATATTGATTGTTAACTAATTTTTACCTCAGACTTTAAATGTAAGTTAATTTTTATCTTTATGAGAATTACGTTGAAAACCTTTTTCATTTATCTTTGACTAGTAAGAATTTAGCCTTAAAGCTACTGTTTACCAAACTTTAAACATACACATAAACATAGTCATTAATACACGAGGAGAGAAACCTTTGTTACGAAGACATGTCATTTTAAACACGAATTTAAATCTATATTGTCTTAGTTGTTAGGGGGGGTTCACCATCCGGAGGTGGCTTCCCGCGCAGCTCCACTTCTAGGAATTGCAGGTTGTGATCTCTGCACAAATCTCTGCGTACTCCAGCTTGTCTGTCTTCAGACCGGACCGGCGGCTGGAGATCTCGTGTGCCCAGTTTCGGCAGGGAGCCCGGGGGTCCGGGAGGCCCGGGATGGTTCCAGAATTCATAGAAAGAGGGCAGGCAGGCCATCTTTGCAGAAGGCGTGAGCCTAGGTGCCCAGGGGTGGCGGCCATGATAGGCCGCCGCGGCCCTGCCCCATGGCCCTGCCATGTCTGCTGCCCTGTTTGCAGTGGCCGAGCAGCGTGGAGGGATCACGCGTCCAGTGTCCTGCGCCACGCGGTGGAGAGCCGACTCCTGCGTGTTGGCCTCGGGCTCTAGCGTGGAGGCATCGGGCTCTTGCGTTTTGGCATAGGGCTCCAGCATGTTGGCATTGGGCTCCTGGGGCTTTTGTGTGCTGGCGTAGGCCTCCTGCAGGCTGCGGGGCTGCGGGGCTGCGGGCGCGGTGCGCGGGGTTGTCTGGGTGCAGCCGGCTGGCTGGCTGTTTAACCAGGTGGAAATGGCAGCTCCGCGCCTCGCCTCCAGCCCGCTGGCTCTTCCCACTGGCTGTTCTGAGTTTGCCCGAGCGAGTGGAAACCACAGAGTGGTCCAGAGATAAATGTTCCAGAAACAGCAAAACAGTCTCATGAAGAAAGAACAGAGGCCTTTGGAGATCTCTTCACAAGCAGAAGAGAAGGCCATAGTGCATAGGTAGCCAATTGTCTTTACTTATCTGAGAGATGCGCAGGTCAGGTCCACTTGGGCGCCATTTGTTGTTAAAATTTTCTAAGGCTCTAGCCGGGCGGGTTAGCTTCGCAGTGGTGAACAGAGACTCGCGGACACACGGCTGGGCAGGGAAGCTGTATTTCTTTATTCAGGAACAACGATTCACAAACTAAGACAAACTAATCACCAAACAGAACTCTGCTGTCTCTTTGCGGCGGCACAAGCACTCTTTCTTTTACTCTGGAACTCAGGAATCCTCTCCCTTACTCTCGAACTCAGAAACTCTCGCACCCTCGCACTCTTGAACTCCGGAACTCAGGAACTCTGTCACTGGGGAACTCAGGAACTCTCGGACTCCGGAACCCTCTCCCAGGGTCCCTTGGGGTGGGGCCAAGCAGGCCCGCGAAATTAACAGGACTCATCCAATTCTCTTGGAGGGGGAGGGCTAGAACAAGCCAATGTAAAGCATACGACAGGGAAGGCACTGGGCCTCAGAGTGCCGCTCTCAGACAGATGCCCACAGTAATACTCTCCTCCCAAAACAGGGAAACTTCCAGAGGGGCCATCTCCTGGTCCCAAACATGAGACAAACCTCTGGAGGTGTCAGGTTTGTCCCCCAAATGCCAACTCCTCAGACTCAGGCGTCGCCAATCTCCCCCGAGCCACTACAGGCAGCGCAGGATTGGACCTCTGTTCCTCCACCAACACAATATTAACACCCGAAATGGGAGTTCAGGTCCTACATACTGGAGTCTTGGGGCCCCTACCTTCTGGTACTTTTGGACTCCTTCTTGGCCGCAGTAGTTCAACTCTCCAGGGTCTAAATGTCTCCCCAGGAGTAATTGATAATGATTATACAGGAGAAATAAAAATTCTGGCTTCGTCCACTTCTGGCCCCCTAACCATAAAATCAGGACAGAGAATTGCTTAGCTGCTATTATTTCCCCTTACTCATCCTAATCAAAACTTTTTCAAAAAATTCAGAAGCATCAGTAATTTTGGCTCTTCAGATGCTTACTGAGTCCAACAAATTACTCAAGATAGACCCCTCTTCAAATTAAAACTAGATGGTAAAAGCTTTGAAGGATTTGTAGACACTGGAGCCTATGCCACGGTAATCTCTGACAAGGATTGGCCTTCTTCTTGGCCCCTCACAGCCTCCATGACTCATCTTAAAGGCATTGGACAAACCTCCAACCCACAGCAAAGTTCCAAGGTCCTTACATGGACAGATGAGGAAGGTAATACTGGCACTGTTCAACCTTACATTGTGCCTGGCCTGCCTGTTAATCTTTGGGGAAGAGATATCCTTGCCCAGCTAAATCTTATCATGTGTAGCCCAAATGAAATTGTTACCCGCCAAATGTTAAAACAGGCCTTCCGCCCTGGACAAGGTTTAGGAAAATATTCACAGGGAATAAAAGAACCTATTTTGGTGGTTAAAAAGAATGACCATTCTGGATTAGGGAGAGAAATTTTACCCTGATGGCTGTTGACATTCCTGTACCCCATGCAGACAAAATTACTTGGAAATCTGATAAGCCTGTGTGGGTTGATCAATGGCCTTTGACCTCTGAAAAGTTGGCTGTGGCGACAGAGTTAGTACAGGAACAACTTGCCGCTGGCCATATTGAGCCTACCACCTCCCCTTGGAATACTCCTATTTTTGTTATTAAGAAAAAATCTGGCAAGTGGAGACTGTTACAAGATTTGAGAGAGATTAATAAAACTATGTTTACTATGGGGGCCTTACAGCCTGGACTGCCTACCCCTGTGGCCATCCCTACGGGGTTTTTCAAGATAATTGTTGATCTTAAAGATTGCTTTTTCACCATTTCCCTACACCCTGAAGATAGCGGTTTGCCTTTAGCCTGCCAGTTCCTAATTTTAAGGGGCCTATGTCACGTTTTCAGTGGTGGGTCCTCCCTCAGGGTATGGCTAATAGTCCAATGCTATGTCAAAAGTTTGTGGCACAAGTGATTGATCCCTTTCGCATTTTGTGGCCTTCTATCTATATTATTCACTATACGGATGTCGTCCTTTTAGCAGGACCTGACGGTACCCAACTACTTTACTCTTGTCTAGAACTATCACAAAAATTGGCAGATAGGGGACTCCAGGTTGGCCCCTGATAAAATTCAGCTTCAAGACCCTTATTTTTATTTAGGCTTTGAGCTTTGCCATAAAAAAAATTGTTACCCAAAAACTTCAGCTTCAAGTAGGCCACTTGAAAACTCTTAATGATTTTCAAAGACTGTTGGGTGACATAAATTGGATTAAGCCATACCTTAAGCTTACCACTGGAGAACTTAGGCCACTTTTTGAAATTCTTAAAGGAGATTCCAACCCTTCTTTTCCCCGCTCCTTGACCCCTGCAGCTACGTGCGCTTTATGGTTGGTAGAAGAAGACATTCAGAAACAGGGAGTTTCCTTTATTTCCTATGAAACACCACTTCTGTTTGTCATTTGTGCCACCTCACATACACCTACAGGAGTGTTTTGGCAGCGTGGCCCTGTCCTTTGGGTTTATCTTCCAGCTTCCCCCCCTAAAGTACTTGCTCCCTACACCTCCCTGGTTGCTGAGCTTATTCTTTCAGGATGCGAACAGAGTCACCAGTTCTTTGGTAAAGATCCTGAAAAAATAATCATACCGTATTCCAAAAGTCAATTAAAATGGCTCATGCAAACCACAGACGAGTGGCCCATGGCTTGCTCCTCCTTTTTGGGAGAAATTGATAATCATTATCCTGCTGACAAACTACTTCAGTTTGCAAAGGTTCATCCCTTCATCTTCCCAAAGTGCACTTCCCCCACCCTTTGTCAAACGCCTGCTTAGTATTTACTGATGGTTCCTCCAATGGAATGGCCACTTTTGTTATAGATGGACAGGCCGCCTCTATTTGCTCCCCCTTCAAATCTGCTCAACTTGTTGAGCTTTTTGCAATAATACAGGTTTTTCAAAAATTAATAAATCATCCTTTTAATTTGTACACTGACAGTGCCTATATTGCTCATTCGGTTTCCATTCTTGAGACGGTTTCCTATATTAAACCCTCCACAAATGCCACCCCTCTTTTTTCTCAGCTTCAAAAATTGATCGCCTCTAGATGTCACCCCTTTTTTGTCGGACACCTTCATGCTCATTCCGATCTGCCTGGCCCCCTCTCGAAGGGAAATGCTTGTGCAGATGCTGTCACCCGCTTGACTTTTCCAGTACTGATAGGTTCTGTAGATCAAGCCCAAAAGAGTCATGTTTTACATCATTTAAATGCTCAGACCCTTTGCGTACTCTTTAAAATCACTCATGAACAGGCTCGTCAAATTGTTAAACAGTGTCCCGCCTGTGTCACACTTTTACCCACCCCCACCTGGGTGTTAACCCCAGAGGTTTGGTTCCAAATGAAATATGGCAAATGGATGTTACATATGTTCCTGAATTTGGCAACCTTAAATATCTTCATGTAACTATAGATACCTTTAGTGGATTTATCTTTGCTTCTTTACATACTGGAGAAGCTTCTAAAAATGTTATAGCCCATGTTTTAAATTGCCTTTCTGTCATAGGCAAGCCCAAAACTATTAAAACTGATAATATTACCAGGTATACTGGACAAAATTTCAAGAATTTTGCCACCAGTTACAAATTAGACACATTACTGGCATTCCTTATAATCCTCAAGGACAGGGCATTGTTGAACGTGCCCACCAAACTATAAAAAATTCTCTCCATAAATTAAAGAGAGGGGAATTATACCCTCAGAAGCGGTCCCCTAGAAATATTCTTCATCATGCCTTGTTTGTTATTAACTTTCTAAATTTAAATGCCCATGGCAAATCTGCTGCTGATCACCTCTGGCACCCTGAGACAAATAAAGATTATGCCACAGTTATGTGGAAAGACCCTCTCACTTTCAAATGGAATGGCCCAGATCCAGTCCTCATATGGGGGAGAGGTTTGGCCTGTATTTATGACACCAAGGAAGGATCAGCCAGATGGCTGCCAGAAAGGCTGATAAAACTAATTAATAATAGAAATGAATCCAGGGAGCAATCTTCTCCTTGAGAAAATTTACCTTTCTCTTTTTCAGGAAAATGATTGGATTCAAAATACTGACAGTGTTCCTGTGGGTGGTCCTCTTATGCCAATGGACACCTACAATAGCACCTGACAAGAAAGGAGCCACCTCCCTGTTTGCTTGGCGATTTTTCCTGACAGAAAACTACACCAACTATGCTAAAACACAAAATTATGGTCATCTTTTAGCCATGGCTGATTGCCCACCTCAAGGGTGCCAATCTGCCATTTTGCTAAATTTTACAGATTTTAAGGCACAACCCGGAAAGGTTGCCCCTGCCCTGTGCTTTTTGTTCGACCAACATAATTCCTATTGCACAGATAGATGGATTGAAGAAAATTTGGGCTGCCCCTATAAATCATGTAACATCCATAATGTTAGGACCCTAAAAAGTAATGAAGTTATTGCCCAGCTTCCCTATAATAGCCATAATTTTTTTCGCTCCTCTATAGGCTATACGTGGGTTGTTTGGGATCCCTGGGATTCCCGCTGGACCACGCCAGTCAAAGGAGCCATGTATATAACTAAAGATGAAACCTGGCCTAGCAGCCGTATTTATATTTGGCGTGCTCTTGTTCAAGTTCAAACAACCCTTCATGCTGAAATTCAAACACATGAGAAGGAGCTAAATACACAGCTCTCAGTTTTATCTACACACCACCCCTTTTCCTGGCTATCTCTATTAAGAGAAGGCCTAGTGCTTGCCAATATCACTGGCCTTGGCAATGTTTCTGCATGTTTTCTTTGTGCCGTATTAGGACGTCCCCCTTTGACGGCAGTTCCATATCCCACCTCATTAAATACTTCTGATACATCTAGTAAGGCCTTTTCTCCCATTTTTGAAGTTTCTTTGTTCCTAGCTCCTGAACAAGAACAATTTAGGTTTTGTTATTCCAATGCTAGTACTAGGTTGTGCAATCAGACTACCTCACCTGCCGCAGATCTTATTGCTCCTGATGGGTTTTTCTTTTGGTGTAACAATACCCTTTTTAAAAATCTTTCTAGCCAAATAGATGAGAGATTGTTATGCCTTCCAGTTACCTTAGTACCCCAGTTGACCCTGCTTACCCCTGCTGAGTATTTAGGTAGGGACAGCCCCTCATCCCCTAGAACAAAACGGGCTGTTTTTCTTCCTTTAGTGGCTGGTGTTTCTCTTGCAACATCCGTTGTGGCTGCTGGTCTGGCTGGAGGCGCCTTGGGTCACTCCCTTCTTACCACTGCTAAGCTCTCTCAACAATTCTCACTGGCAGTGGAAGCCTCGGCTGAATCTTTGGCCTCCCTACAGAGAAAACTAACCTCCCTTGCCCAAGTTGCCTTACAGAACCAGCGAGCTTTGGATCTCCTGACCGCGGAAAAGGGTGGCACCTGTTTGTTTTTGAAAGCAGAGTGCTGCTTTTATGTTAATGAGTCTGGTTTAGTGGAGACCCAGGTTCAGCAGTTACACAAGCTTAGTGTTGAATTACAAAAACAAAAATTTTCTGCTGCCGCTGATAGTTGGTGGAAATCCTCCATGTTCTCCCTTTTGATGCCCCTTATGGGACCCTTGATTAGTCTTTTGTTAATGATTACCTTGGGGCCCTTTATTTTTAATAAGATTACTGGCTTTATAAAACAACAAATTGACTCCTTGGCATCGAAACCCTTACAAATATATTACCACAGACTTGATTTGGCTGACAGAGGCTTGGCTGAACCTGAGGATGACAGACCTCCTTTAGGAGCTGCATAAAACTCAGATTTATGCACGCCAGCCTTGGCATGGCGTAGGCACTGTTAAGGGGTGCAAGGCTAAGCGCCACAGGGGGAGGACCCTATAGTCCGCCTCTGAGTCCCCCATGAAGCAAACCTGATTTGCATATAGGTTGGTGTAGGTCTTCAGAACCCTTGCTGTGAGGTTTCCCCACCAAAAAGATAAAGGCTCTGCCTCTCCTCCCCAAAAGACATCAAGAGCCGTATGAGATGCAGGAGGATCAGTTCTATATTTACCCTGCGGGAGCAATCAATTCAATACTTCTCCCCTCTGGTTAATGCCCACTCATCTGTTGATGAGGTCTCCTATTTCTCACCCTCATTTTCCCGCCTCAATTAAATTGTAAAAGGGGAGGAGATGCCAGGGGCCAAGGCCTTAGCTAAGTCTCTCATATAAAAAGTTACAAAACATCCTGAAAGTAGCCAGTAAAAACATTTATAGGTAGAGCGGACATTCCGATCATTGGAACTGAGATTACCATCTAGCTGTTTAGAAGGTTGCTCACCCACTTCCCTCCCCCATTACCTTAGTAGAACTTCCTCATTGTTTGTGCTTATATTGCGGCTGCAAAATAAAATTTTTAGAGCTTGATCAGACCTCCTGTCTTGCTCTCGTTCTTTGTGTCTCTTGTCTCCTTCATTCTCTCGCCCCCTACCCTAGGTCTCCGTTGATAGACCCCGCAGGCCGGGGCAACTACCCAAACCAAGAGACCCCTCACAGAATGGGAGAAGATCTTTACATGCCATACATCAGACAAGAGTTTAATAACCAACATATATAAAGAGCTTGCCAAACTCAACAACAAGACAACAAATAACCCCATCCAAAAATGGGGGGAGCACATGGACAGAATATTCATCACAGAAGAGATCCAAAAGGCCGAGAAACACATGAAAAAATGCTCCAAGTCTCTGATTGTCAGAGAAATGCAAATAAAGACAACAATGAGATACCACTTCACTCCTGTGAGAATGTCATACATCAGAAAAGGTAACAGCAGCAAATGCTGGAGAGGGTGTGGGGTCAAAGAAATCCTCCTGCACTGCTGGTGGGAATGTCAATTGGTCCAACCTCTGTGGAGAACAGTCTGGAGAACTCTCAGAAGGCTAGAAATGGACCTACCCTATGACCCTGCAATTCCCCTCCTGGGGATATATCCTAAGGAACCCAACACATCCATCCAAAAAGATCTGTGTACACATATGTTCTTGGCAGCACAATTTGTAATAGCCAAAACCTGGAAGCAACCCAGGTGTCCAACAACAGATGAGTGGCTGAGCAAGTTGTGGTCTATATACACAATGGAATACTACTCAGCTGTAAAAAATGGTGACTTCACCGTTTTCAGATGATCTTGGATGGACCTTGAAAAATTCATGTTAAGTGAAATAAGTCAGAAACAGAAGGATGAGTATGGGATGTTCTCACTCTCTGGCCGAAGTTGAAAAACAAGATCAGAAAGGAAAACACAAGTAGAACCTGAAATGTAATTGGCGTATCTCACCAAAGTAAAAGACTCTTGGGTGGGTGGGTGGGGAGAATACAGGTCCATGAAGAGGACCTAGTGGGGGTTGTATTGTTATATGGGAAACTGGGGAATGTTATGCATGTACAAACTATTGTACTTACTGTTGAATGTAAAACATTAATTCCCCAATAAAGAAATAAAAAAAAAAGAAAAACATTAGCACTTATTGTGATCTGGGAGTTGGTGTAGTGGATTCTCAAGCATGAGGTCTCGAATTCAGTCCCTGGCAGCACATGTACCAGAGTGATGTCTGGTTCTTTTTCTCTCTCTCCTCCTATATTTCTCATCAATAAATAAAGAGGTGGTTAAGCACACACATAGTGCACAAGGACACAGGTTCAAGCCCCTGGTCCACACCTACAGGAGGAAAGCTTCATGAGTGGTAAAGCATGGCTGCAGGTATCTCTGTCTCTTTGCCTATCTTCCCTGCCCCTCTCAATTTATCTCTGTCTCTATCAGATAATTTTTGACAAGGGGGCCCAAACTATTAAATGGAAAAAGGAGTGTCTCTTCAGTAAATGGTGTTGGGAAAATTGGGTTGAAACTTCAGAAGAAATTGAACCACTACATTTCACCACACACAAAAAGTAAACTCTGAATGGACCAAGAACTAGAGGAAAATATTGGCAGTGGTTCAGGAGGTGGCATAGTGGTTAAATCATTGGACTCTCAAGCATGAGGTCCTGAGTGCATTCCCTGGCAGCACATGTACCAGAGTGATGGCTGGGTCTTTCTCTCCCCTCCTATCTTTCTTACTAATACATAAAATATTAAAGAGAGAGAGAGAGAGAAAACATTGGCATCTTTTCCATCTAAATTTTATGGGCATCTTCTGTTGGGTCCGGTTATCCAAGAAAGACACCAAGAGGCGAGAGTGATGCAAAAGCAGAGTCTTTATTGCTAGTCAGGCTAGGGTCGAGACTGTGCTCGGACACAGACACAGCTGTTCCAGGTGCTCGACCTCGAACCCCAGCACTACAGGGTATATATAGGTAAGCGTAGCGTGACAAGTTCGGTCTTGCAGTTATCTTCTTTACACACATGGGGGAAATGTGGGGAAATGTTTAAAGGTCTCTGTCTCTCCGGAGATGCCTTTCTTAATGCTTAGCTTTCTTTGTTCCTATTGACTCATGGTCATGGGTTCAGTTTCCAGCAACCGTCCTGAATTCTGAGAATTGTTTTCCTCGAAACTTAGGCCTGTCTTGTTTCTGCAGTTTTTGGAGCCTGCCATGTTACTTGCAGTTTACTTCCTTCACTTGAATGTCTTAAGCCCAATTCAAGGAAGACAAAAACAAAAATAAAACAACAGGATTACATTCAATTGAAAAGTGTCTGCACAGCAAAGGAAACCACCACCCAGACATACTTCTTGCAGAACTGTGACTATATTTTCAATACAAAGCCAACCCTTTGCAAAGGGAAAGATGGAATCCTTCCATTTAGTAATGTTGTCCAACCTACTTCTGAAAAACACATTGCTTAAATGTCAGGTAATGAAGGTCTCCCAGCATATCACCATGCACCATATTTCAAGGAATTCTAAATACAAACACTATCTGGAAGTTCCTTCATTTCCAGTATTTTCTCAGTTTAGTCTTGTATATTTTGCTACAGATATGTAAGTGAAATTAAGTATATTGTCGTTTTTAGTTCAAGGCTCACACCTAGTTTTGGAAAACACTAAAAATTCCCAAATGTTTCAATGTAATGTAAATTGATTAACATTAACAACAACAATAAAAAAGCTGTAGACTTAGTTCTGTGTGAAAGACTGACATTCCTGGGGGGGGGTTGTTTTGTGTTGTTGATTGAGAGTGTTTTCTGGCTTCTGACTACAGGCTCACCCAGTAGCAAAGCAGATCTCCTGGATCTGAGAATAGTGGGATAGTGTTGGGCTTCATGTAGCATTCAGGCACTTCTGTGACTTCTGCACTTTGCACAGAAACATTATAGAGGCAAGCTTGTGTCCTCTGAGCATTTTACAGGTTGTCCTCATTGAAAGTTCCCAAAATCTGGTGGATAAAACAATCTGTCAATAAATTAGGAGCACCCCCCTTTCCCTCCCACTATTTCAGGCTGGGTGCTGTGTTGGTGGTGGGCTTGTCAGATGTCTATAGATAGTTTAATGCCACATTTACTATCACTGCTTTTCCTCCTCTTTCTCCTACTTAATGAGAGAGACAGATACAGAGAGAAAGGCCCAAACACCACTCATCTTTAGCTCATGGTGGTGCTGGGGACTGAACCAGGAACCTTGGAGCTTCAGATATGAAAGTTTTTTGCGCATCTATTATGCTATCTCCCCAGCCCCATCTGCATAGTTTTTAAACATTAAAATGTCTTTTAAAAGTGTACTGTATCGGGGCCAGGAGATGGTGCACCTGGTTAAGCTCACACATTACAATGCACAAGGACCCAGGTTCAAACCCCTGGTCCCCACCTGCAGGAGGAAAGCTTCATGAGTGGTGAAGCAGGGCTGCAGGTGTCTCTCTGTCCCTCTCCCTCTCCTCTCAATTTCTCTCTGTCTCTATCCAATAATAAAGAAATTAATTAAAAAATGAAAAAAAAGTGTACTGTATCGTGTACCATAATAAAAATTAGAGGGCAGGGGAGAGAACATAACTGAAGACATATTTGTACTGTCTTCTGGCCAGCTATGCACAGGGGAGAGAGTAAGACAACACTCGGTAAAGGTTATGGGGACTTTATAGGATAAACAAATTAAGAAATAACCACCAAGTGAAGGGCAGGAAGGAGAATAAAAAGGAGCCAGGAAAACATTAAGATAGGAAATAAATTGAATTGTTCTTAGAGAAAGGGGGCCAATACTTGCTTCCCCAACATTTACAAAGTTTGTCACACGTTATCTCAACAAAGAATTGAGGAGAGAGCATGATTTTCAGGAATTTTAAATTTTATTCAAGAAAATTGAGAACATTCACGTTAGACATGAGAAAGAAAGAGAGAGTGAAGGATAAGAGTTAGTACTTACATGATGATCTGAACAGAAAAGAGAGTGAGAGGCTCACAGGTCTAGCTTTTAACACCCAAGTCCTGTCTCCATCTTTCCAAGCCATACCTGTCACCACTCCCATTTTCTGAGTGGTGCCCTCCGGGTACTTCCTGTCCCTCAACAGTACTATGGGGTGCACAATGAAATACACATCCTGTGTAATACACTTGTGCTTATGTTAGTGGCAGTAGGGGGTTGGGGGGGGTCAGCATTGTTGAGAATCACTGGCCAGGGAGGTGGCACAGTGGATAAGGTTGTTGGACTCTCAAGCATGAGGTCCTGGGTTTGCATGTGCCGGTGTGCCAGAGTGATGCTCTGGTTCTTTCTCTTCCTCTCTCTGCACTGTGAATAAATAAATCTTAAAAATAGAAGGAGAAGAAAAAGTAGTAGAATAGTAGCAATAGTAATGGTAATAGTAATAATAATAATTGTAATATGGAATATCTGGCTGGAGGAGGTAACACAGTAGTTTATGCAACAGACTTATATGACTTAGGCTCCAAGATTCCAGGTTCAAACTCTGGTACTACCATAATCCAGACCTGAGTAGTACCCTGGTAAAACAGCAGCAACAACAATGACAAACAATAGACAGTCATCAGAAAAGAGTAAAAGGATCCTTAGGAAACATCTCTTAGAAATATGAGGGAGGTCAGAGAGGTGGCACAGTGGATAAAGCGTTGGACTCTGAAGCAGAAATAATGAGATATGTGGTCTGGGAGGTGACATGGTGGATAAAACATTGGATTCTCAACTATGAGGTTTTGAGTTCAGTCCCCTGCAGCACACGTACCAGAGTGATGTCTGGTTCTTTCTTTCTCCTCCCTGTCTTTCTCATGAATAAATAAATAGGTTAAAAAAAAAAAAGAAATATGGGACACAAATGAGGCAAGGAGAGTCAGGTGTGCAGACAAAGGAACGTTTGAATATGTAGCCAGGGGAGAGCTTGAGAAGCCCACCTGGAGTAGCCAGGGGTAGTTCTGAGAGCTCTGGCCAGGGAACTGAGGGAACCCAGCCAGGGTGTTTAGGAGGTTGTCCTGGTGGGCTTATTATAGGAGGCTGGTGGGCTTATTATAGTGTCTTGGTTCAGAGTTATTTCTCACATGGGAGGTGTTGATAGTCTTAGATTAACGATCTATTCAGGTGTATTTCTGGTTGGATATGTCTGGTGCAGGCAGGAATAAGATAGTTTTTTTCCTGTCTGAGTGAGGTCAGTCTGCTTGTTCCCAACACATCGCCTTCAGTCTGTTTCAGCGAGACAAGTTCTTTATGTGAGGGTAGGGATCAGGCCTCAGCATATTTCCTTCAAAATCTCTTAAAAACTGTTACCAAGGGAAACAGCATAATGGTGATGCAGAAGACTTTAATACCTGAGACTAAGGTCCCAGGTTCAAACACAAGCACTACCATAAGCATAGCTGAGCAGTGCTCTGATCTCTGACTCATTAAGAGATGAGCACATGGGAGTCGGGCTGTAGCGCAGCGGGTTAAGCGCAGGTGGCGCAAAGCACAAGGACCGGCATAAGGATCCCGGTTCGAACCCCGGCTCCCCACCTGCAGGGGAGTCGCTTCACAGGCGGTGAAGCAGGTCTGCAGGTGTCTATCTTTCTCTCCTCCTCTCTGTCTTCCCCTCCTCTCTCCATTTCTCTCTGTCCTATCCAACAATGACAGCAACAATAATAATAACTACAACAATAAAAAAACAACAAGGGCAACAAAAGGGAATAAATAAATAAAATAAATATTAAAAAAAAGAGATGAGCACATTATATATATATAAACTGTCTGGGCCCAGGTGGTGGTGCACCTGGTTGAGTACATATTATAATGCACAAAAGCCTGGGTTTACACCCCTGACTCCCACCTGCAGGAGGGAAGCATCACAAATGGTGAAGCAGTGCTTCAGAGATCTCTCTCTCTCCTTCTTTCTCTTTTCCCACTTTCTTGATTCCTCTCTTTGTCCAAAATAAATAAATAAAACACAAATACTTTTTAAAAAAATTTGTTGGGAGTTGGGCGGTAGTGCAGCGGGCTAAGCGCACATGGCGCAAAGCGCAAGGACCAGATTAAAGTTCCCGGTTCGAGCCCCCAGCTCCCCACCTGCAGGGAAATCATTTCACCTCAGGTGAAGCAGGTCTGCAGGTGTTTATCTTTCTCTCCCCCTCTCTGTCTTCCCCTCCTCTCTCCATTTCTTTCTGTCCTATCCAACAACAACAACATCAATAACTACAACAACAAAAAACAAGGGAAACAAAAGGGAATAAATAAATATTAAAAAAAACCAGAGTGGTTATTAGGGCCAGGGAGATAGCATAATTGGTTTTGCAGAGACTCTCATGCCTGATGCTCCAAAGTCCTAAATTTAATCTGCCTACACATTCATAAACCAGAGCTGAGAAGTGCTCTGGTAAAACACACACACACACACACACACACACACACACACACACACACACACACACACACACACACAGCCCCTGTAACCCTCAGGGTGATACTCTTGAGAGTAGATCCAATTTCCAAATGGAGAGGCTTCTGGCCTGGCCCTGAGGCAGGTAAGCTAGAGGGATGGGGAACCCAGGGAGGAGGAATGCCTTTGCTACACAGCATGTGCATAGAGCACGTGGGGAGAAAAGATTCCTGACCTCCACTGAGAAGAAGATCCAGCATAAAGTCTGGCTAGAGTAGTGGCTCTGTCTGTGGACTCGGAGAGAGAAAGACCTTTTCAGAGTTTTCAGGTTCAAAACCTGTACTTCCCAGAAGCTGGTGATTGACTGGGAAACAAACAAACAAACAAACAAAGATAAGATGGGCGAGAGATGAAGACTAGAGACTAGTGAAAAAAAAGGTAAAAAGACATTAGAAAGTAGATTTTATAAAAGTGAAACCAGAGACTTTTGGGTATAAGTACTTGCTGATATTTATGGACACATTTTCAGGTTGAATCAGAGGCTTGTCCAATAAAGTCTGAGGGGGCATAGATGGTGAGCAAAAAAATTTTTAGATAAAATAGTGCCCAGGTGGAGAGTTCCCTCTTACCATTGGTTCTGGTAAAGGGCTGACATTCACGGCTACTGTGTCTTAGTTAAGTTGCCTGAGCAATGGGAATAATACGATACAATACAACAGTACAATAGTGCCTGCTTATCTAAATCAATCAATAATAAGTGAAATCAAGCAATCACCTTTCTTTTTCAAATTTCTACCCATGTCTTACAGACCCCAGGCTCACAACACAGTGTGTTTATCCTACAACACAACTGAGCTTAATATCTGCCCCTATAGACCAATGCTGTACTTTGTTCCTTTAAAAAAAATTTTTTTTTAATTTACTTATTATTGAATAGAGACAGAGAGATATTGAGAGGTAATGGGGAAGTAGAGAAGGAGAGGGACAGAGAGACACCTGCAGCCCTGCTTTACCACCTGTGAACCTTTCCCCTTGCAGGTAGGGACCAGAGGCTTGAACCTGGGTTCTTGTGCACCATAATGTGTGTGCTTAACTAGGTGTGCCGCCTCCTGGCTCCCTGTACTTTGTTTGTTAATTGTGCTTAATTGCTGCCCCCAAACAGTCCCCTCCCCCCTCGCAAGGTGCATAAAAATGTGGGGGGGGTGGGGGTAGACAGCATAATGGTTATGCAAAGAGACTCTCAAGCCTGAGGATCCAAAGTTCCAGGTTCAGTGCCCCACACCACTATCAGTCAGAGCTGAGCAGTGCTTTGGTTAAAAAAATATATAATAGTAATAATGAATAAAAATGTGTGTGCAGCTTAGGGAAACCCCTTTTACTCACTGTAAGGCAAGTCTGCAATATGTATCTTTTCTTTTTGGGGAATGGGTGAATTTGGGCCTTACATGTTATTACTTTACCATTCTCCAGCCATTTCTTTCTCCCTTTATTCCCTCCTTCCTTTCTTCTCTCTTTCTTTCTTTTTTCCTCTTTCCCTCCCTCCCTCCCTCCCTCCCTCCCTCCCTCCCTCCCTCCCTCCTTCCTTCCTTCCTTCCTTCCTTCCTTCCTTCCTCTCTCTTTCTCTCGTTTTCTTTCTTTCACCAGAGCACTGCTCAGCCCTGGCTTATGGTGGTGCAGGGAATTGAGCCTGAAACTTTAGAGCCTCAGGCAAGAAGTCTGTTTGCATAACTATTATGCTGTCTATTCCTGCCCCATTTTTTTTTTTCCAGAGAGATAGAGAGAATGGGAGGGAGAGAGGCTACAGCATTCGGACTTCTGTCATGATCACAGCACCTTTAAGTGGCAGAGAGGCTTGAACCTGAACTATGTGTATGATAAACCCAGCTCTCCAGTAATTTTTTTTCTTTCCTTAGCTAAATATAATTTCTATTCTTTGTACAGCTTTGTGTCAGACTCCTCTCTCTCTCTCTCTCTCTCTCTCTCTATCTCTCTCTCTTTTGTTTTTCTTTCTTCTTCTAGCGTTTGCCCTTCTTCCGTAGCCAGTCAACAGAGTCAGGTTGAGCCTGATGTAAAGTTTCGAGACCGCCTTTGAATCTGGAGAGGTGGCAGTCGTTGACTATGTGGGTCATAGTCTGTCTGTAGCCGCAGGGGCAGTTCGGGTCGTCTCTGGCTCCCCATGGAACATAGCGGCGCACCGGCCATGGCCTGTTCGATAGCGATTGAGGAGGGCCCAATCATAACGTGCTAGGTCAAAGCCGGGTTGACGCTTGCAGGGGTCTGTGATGAGGTGTTTGTTCTTGACCTCAGCTGACTGCCAACTCTGTTTCCAAGAGACTGGAACAGAGAAGTTCAGTGTAGGCATAGGGGACCAGATTGGGTGACGAGACGTCAAGCGTTGGACAGGGTGGGCGAAGATATCCGCGTATATTGGCAGGTCCGGTCGAGCGTAGACGTGGGAAATGAACTTAGATGATGCCGCCTCCCGATGAATATCTGGCGGGGCGATGTTGCTGAGAACTGGCAGCCATGGAACCGGGGTGGAACGGATGGTTCCAGAAATTATCCTCATGGAGGAATATAATTTGGAATCGACCAAGTGGACATGGGGGCTACGGAACCATACTGGGGCACAGTATTCTGCAGTGGAATAGCATAATGCCAGAGAGGATGATCGTAGTGTGGAAGCGCTCGCGCCCCATGAGGAGCTGGCCAGTCTTGCAATGATGTTATTCCTCGCGCCCACCTTTGCTGCAGTTTTTATGAGATGTTTGTGAAATGACAGAGTGCGATCGAGAGTAACGCCAAGATAGACTGGCTGGGCTTCATGCCGGATTCTCGTATCGCCAAGCTGCACATTAAGCTCACGAGCGAGGCCGAGGCATGGTGTAGATGGAAAACAGATGATACCGTTTTTTGCAGTGCTAGGGATTAGTCGCCATTTTTTACAGTAATCAGATATCAGAGACATATCTTTCGTGAGTGTTTCCTCGAGGATGTCGAACTTTGATGCCTGAGTTGCACAGCAGATGTCATCGGCGTAGATGAACTTCCTTGAAGAAGTTTCTGGGAGGTCATTGATGTAAATATTAAATAGCGTAGGAGCCAGAACAGATCCCTGGGGGAGGCCACTTGAGACAAGTCTCCATCTGCTAGACTTGTCACCCAGATGCACCCGGAATCTTCTGTTTTGGAGAAGAAACGATATAGTGTTGGCCACCCATGGAGGCAGGCATCTTGTTTTTCTTTTAGAGCACTGCTTAACTCTGTTTTATGGTGATACAGAGGATTGAACCTGAGACCTATGAGCATAACCATATTTCTCTGCCTGACTTTTCTCATTTCTCAAAATTCAAGGACTATGCTTGGGATCCAGGTTTGTGCCTATGGGATGTGCTATAGTAATGTTGTGGAGGGAACTTTGCTTCTTATTTATTTATTTATTTATTATATGTATATATATTTATATTTATTTTCCCTTTTGTTGCCCTCATTGCTTTTCATTGTTGTTGTAGTTGTTATTGTTGTTTTGTTGATGTCGTCATTGTTAGATAGGACAGAGAAATGGAGAGAGCAGGGGAAGACAGAAAGGGGAAGAGAAAGAGAGACACCTGGAGACCTGCTTCACCGCTTATGAAGTGACACCCCTGCAGGTGGGGAGCTGGGGGCTCCTTATGCCGGTCCTTGCGCTTTGCACCACATGCGCTTAACCCGCTGGCTACCGCCCAACTCCCTGGGAGCTTTGCTTCTATGTTGTCTCCCACACTCAATTGAATGTTTTTCAGTTGAATGAGAAAAGGTAATTTAGTGAAATCGCACGTTTAAGATTCAGAGCAACTGAAAAAGGTCAAGTCTACATTCTGCCTTTGTTGGGACCTCACAGTATCATGCATGAAAGTATAACCATTATGCTGTCTCCCTCATTTGCTTTAGGATTTTTTTGTTAAAGATTTTATTTATGAGAAAGATAAGAGGAGAGAGAAAGAACCAGACATCACTCTGGCACATGTGCTGCCGAAGATTGAACTCCAGATCTCATGCTTGAGAGTCCAAAGCTTTACCACTGTGCCACCTCCCAGACCACAGGATTTTTTTTTTTTTTTTTTGCCTCCAGGGTTATTGCTGGGGCTCGGTGCCTCCACTATGAATCCACTGCTTCTGGAGGCCATTTCCCCCCTTTTGTTGCCCTTGTTTATCATTGTTGTTGTTGTTATTGCTGTCACTGTTGATGAATAAGACAGAGAGATATTGAGAGAGGAAGGGAAGACAGAGAGGGGGGAGAGAAAGACACCTGTAGACTTGCTTCATCGCTCGTGAAGCAAACCCCCTGCAGGGGCCTCGGAATCTTTACCAGTCCTTGCGCTTTGCGCCATGTGCATTTAACCCACTGCGCTACCACCCGGCCCACAGTTTTAGGAATTTTCTTTTTCTTTTTTAAAAAATTATTTATCGGCTAGAGACAGAGAAATTGAGAGGGAAGGGTAGGTAGAGAGAGAGAGAGACCCCCGTAACACTGCTTTACCGCTAGTGAAGCTACTACCCCCTGCAGGTAGGGACTGGGGCTTGAACCCTGGTCTTAGTGCACTGTAATATGTGCACTTAACTAGGTGTGCCACTGCCTGGCCCCTAGGAATATTTTTGATAGCACTTTATTGTTTGTGTTTTTTTTTTTTTTTTAATTCTTCAGAACACTGCTCATCTCTGCTTTATGGCAGTGCTGGGGATTGAACCCTGGGATCTTCCGTGCCTCAGGCATGAGTGGCTTTTTGAATAACCATTATGTTATTTCCTCAGCCTGTAATTTATCATTTATTTATTATTTATTTCACACTTTAGTTTTTACAAAAGTATATATTGCATAAAATTATATCAGGCTGGGGAGACAGCATAATGTTGATGTGAATGACTTTCATGTCTGAGGCTCTGAGATCCCCGGTTCAATCCCCAGCACCACCATAAACCAGAGCTGAGCAGTGCTCTGGTCTCTCTGTATTTATCTTTCTCATTAAAATAAAATAAAATAAAATAAAATAAAATAAAATAAAATAGGGAATCGGGTGGTAGTGCAGCAGGTTAAGTACAGGTAGCGTAAAGACCGGCAGAAGGATCCCGGTTTGAGCCCCTGGCTCCTCTCCTGCAGGGGAGTCGCTTCACAGGTGGTGAAGCAGGTCTGCAGGTGTCTCTCTTTCTCTTCCCCTCCTCTCTCCATTTCTCTCTGTCCTATCTTAATAGCAACGACATCAGTAACAACAACAACAATAAATACAACAATAAAACAACAAGGGCAACAAAAAGGAATAATTAAATGCCAGAGGCCAAGGCCTTAGCTAAGTCTCTCATATAGCCGGTGAGAGGACATTCTGACCATTGGAACTGAGATTACCATCTAGCGTTTGGGAAGTCGCTCACCCACCTCCCTCCCCCACTACCTTAGCAGAACTTCCTCATTGTTTGTGTTTATATTGCGGCTGCAAAATAAAATTTTCAGAGCTTGATCAGACCTCCTGTCTTGCTCTCGTTCTTCGTGTCTCTTGTCCCCTCCATTCTCTCGCCCCCTACCCTAGGTTTCCGTTGATAACCCTGCAGGCCGGGGCAAATAAACATAAGTAATAAAAAAAATAAAATTAGTAAAATATATTACTTATTAAAATTATTTTTGTTAACATTTATTTGCTAGCAAGAGAAAGACTGAGACTCAGGAGTAGCACTCTAGCATATGCGGTGCCAGGGAATGAAATTTAGGGCCTTATGATTGCAAGCCCTGTGCTCCACCACTGCACCACCTTCCCAGCTGCTCAGATAATTAAAGCTTCTAGTAAATAAATAAAAAGAAAACATTTTACCGGATTTTATTTTTATTTAATTTTATTTTTTTCCTTTTATTGAAATTTTAATTTATTTATTGTTGGATAGAGATAGAGAGAAATTGAGAAAGGAGAGGGAGATAGAGAGGGAAAGAGACAGAGAGACATCTGCAGACATACTTCACCAGTCCTGAAGTTTTCCTCCTGCAGGTCGGGGGACTAGGGGCTTGAACCTGGGACCCTGCACACTGTAATGTGTGCACTTAACCAGGTCTGCCACTGTCTGGGCTCGAGATGTAATACCAGAGCACCGATTAGCTCTGGCTTATGGTGGTTCAGGAGATTGAACCTGAGACCTTGGAATTTATCTACCCTCACCCCCAGATTTTATTTTTAATAGGATTTATTTATAAATGAGAGTGAGCAAGTGAGAGAGAGAGAGAGAGACAGAGAACAGAGAGCATATTCCTTAGCACATTCAGTGCCAAGGAACTGAACTTGGACCCTTACTCATACCAGCCCTACTTTCTATCATTGCATCCTCTCCTCAGCCTGATTTCTATTTTTAAATGTCTTTTTATTTTATTTTTTATTTGCTGCCAGAGTTATTGCTGGGGCTTGGTGCCAGCACTATAAATCCACCAGTCCTGGTGGCCACTTTTTCTCTTTCTTTCTTTCTTTCTTTAAAAATTTTTTAAAAGATTTTATTTATTTATTTATGAGAAAGATAGTAGGAGAGAGAAAGAACCAGACATCACTCTGGCTCATGTGCTGCTGGAGATCGAACTTGTGACCTTGTGCTTGAGAGTCCAAAACTTTATCACTGCTTCACCTCCCAGACCACCCTTTCTTTTCTTTCTTTCTTTCTTTCTTTCTTTCTTTCTTTCTCTCTCCCTTCCTTCCTTCCTTTCCTTCTCCCTTTCTTTCTTTCTTTCTTTCTTTCTTTCTTTCTTTCTTTCTTTCTTTCTTTCTTTCTTTCTCTCTTTCTTCCTTTCTCTCTCTTTCTTTCTTTCTTTCTTTCTTTCTCTCTTTCTTTTGACAGGACAGTGAGAAATTTAGAGGGAAGGCTAGATAGGGAGAAAGAAAGATAGATATAGAAAGATAGATAGACTTGCTTCACTGTATGTAAAGTGTCCTCCCTGCAGGATGAGAGCGGGAGCTTGAACCCAGATCCTTATGCATGGTGATATTATGTGCTTAACCAGGTGCACCACTGCCTGGCCCCCTTAAATCTCTCTCTCTCTCTCTTTTAATTTTAATTTTATTTATCTATTTCTTGGATATATACAGAGATATATACAGAACCTGAGATGGAAGGGAAAGCTAGAGAAGGAGAGAGACAGAGAGACACCTGCAGCACTGCTTTACCACTTGTGAAGTTCCCCCTTGCAGGTAGGGACCAGGGGCTTGTACCTGGGTCCTTGCACGTTGTAACATCACCTGCCCCATTATTTTAAGATTTCTTATGAGCGAGGCCAGAGTACTTCTATTTGCTTTGTTTTGCAGTGCTGGGGATCAAAGCTGGAGCCCCACACAAGCAAAGAATTTACTCTGGCTCTGAATCACCTCCCCAGTCTGCCATGAGATTTGATTTTTAAAAAGAAATAAGAACTAGGGATGACCCTGGCTTGTTACAGTTGTTTAGTGCTGTGCTTATTATTATTTTTTAAAATTATCTTTTTTTATTGGATAGAGACAACCAGATATTGAAAAGAAAGGTGGAGATAGAGAGGGAGAGAGACAGAGAGACACCTGCAGCCCTGCTTCACCACTTGTGAAGCTTTCCCTCTGCAGGTGGGGACTGGGTGGCTTGAACCTGGGTCCTTGCGCATTGTAACATATGTGCTCAACCAGATGCGCCACCACCTGGCCCCCTGTGCTTATTTGTATAGAAGTCTGGAGGGAGTGACTGAGTGGTAGTTCACCTGGCAGAGTGAGTGCACATGTTACTGGAGTGGCACAGTGGTAGAATTCTTGACTCATAAGTATAAGATGCAGAGTTTTGATTCTTGGCATCACATGTGCTAGAGTGATGCTCTGGTTCTTGTCCTCTCTCTCTTTCCAGATTAAAATTAAAAAACTGGAGGAAAATATAATGATTTTTTTCTTTCATTTGTAGATGAAAAGGGGACACCCCTATCAGGAAAACCTGGGCCCCAGATTCTGGACAGTCCCTGTAACCTCATAAAGTGGTTGGAGAATGTTCCATGGAGGGGGCTGGGTGGTGGTACACCCACTTGAGCACACGTTACCATGTGCAAGGGTGTGCAGGGCCTGCTGCCTGGACTTGGGTGTGTGTAGGCCTGAGGTGTCCTTTAGCTTTGCTGTGGGGGAGATAGGCTGTCAGGGCAGGACCTTGGCACCTGTCCCCAGCCTCTCCTGCTGAGGCTGCCCTGGGGGAAGCTTGTCTTTCTTTCTAAGGTGCTCTTGCAGCAGTGATGCTGATCTCTCTCTTTTTCTTCTTCTCAATTTTTCTCTGTTCTCTCTCTCTCATTTTTTTTTTCCAGCTCTGGCTTATGGTGGTGTGGGGGACTGAACTTGGGACTTGGGAGCCTCAGGCACGAAAGTCTGTTTGCATAACTATTATGCTATCTACCCTCTGCCCCCTCTCTATTTTTTATCAGAGTATTGCTCAGCTTTGGATTATAGTGGTATGGGGGACTGAACCTGGGACTTTGGAGACTCAGATATGAGTCTCTTTTCATAACCAATATGCTATCTCCTCCCTTCCCATATATATTTGAGAGACAGATGGAAAGATACTGAGAGAGACCAGAGCACTGCTCAACTCTGGCTTATGGTGGTGTTGGGGATTGAACCGGGGGCTCTGGAGGCTCAGGCAGGAGAGTCTTTTGCAGAATCATTATGCTGTTTCCCCAGCTCTCTGCTCTGTCTCTATCCAAAATAAGCAAATAATAATTTAAAAAATCTTAAGGGAAAGGAAGAAGGAAAAGGAGGAGGGGAAGGAAGAAAAACTCCTGGACCTAAGAAACAAGTCCCTCTTTATCGTGCGGCTCCTCTCCACCCAAACCAAGCTGACTACCCCCAGCCCACGCCCAGGGGTTGTGAGGCACTGCTGGCCAGCAGGAAGGACACTGGCCTGTAGTGGGCGCCTAGCCTCCTGCAGACCTAGACCAGTCTCCCACACAGAGAAATCCCCTTCATCACGGGAACCAGAGGTGCTGGGCTCCAGGGACACTGCTTTCAATTACTCTCCAGGGAAGAAAAAGCAGGAATCAGGACCCTGGCAGGAAAGAACAGAGGCGGTCCCAGATTGTCACGTAATAATATGTTTGTGATCAATGCAAGTGTGCGCCTCTCCTGTGGAACCACCTTCTCTCATGGCGCCTTGTAACTCAGGAACTCAGAGCCGTTTTTGTGCTGTGATCGATGTAAGGCAACCGGAGAATTAATTGGTTTAAGTGTTCCAACCTGAAGGCAGGTTCTAGTTGATGGATGCATGTGTCTGGCACTTAGAAGACGCTCAATAAATATTTGTGGATGAGATGAGCCAGTGTGAGGCTGGTGGGGAGAGAGGGGAGTGCTCGTGGCTTGAGCTGACTCCCAGCTTTCTTCCAACCAAGTTCCCTTCCCTCCTTTCTTTCTTTTGTTACTGAGACTTCAGCACTCCCGGTTGATTTTTTCAGAGACACACACACAGAGGAAGACATTATAGCACTGAAGCTTCTTTCCTTCTTTCCCTCCTTCCTTCCTTTCCCCCTCTTTCCCCCCTTCCAACCACCCTGCCCACTTGTAGAATTGGGGTCTGTGTAGGCTCCAGGTGCCCTCTTATTTTTAAAAACATTTATTAACATGAAAAAGAGGAGAGGGAGAACATCACTGTAGCACAAGCATTGAACTTGGGACCTCATGCTTTGAAATCCAATGCTTTTCTACTGCATCACTTCCCAGACCACTCTGCCACCTACCCCCCCTTGAAAAAGTTATTTTAAAATTTTAAATATTTTCTTTCTTTATGACAGAGAAATTGAGAAGGAATGGGGAGGTAGAGAGGGACACACACACACCTGTAGCCCTGCTTCACCGCTTGTGAAGCTTCCCTCCGGGGCTGCAGGTGGGGAACTGGGGCTTAAACCTGGGTCCTTACACATTGTAACATGTGTGCACCACTGGATGCACCACTTCCTACCCCCTTATTAATTTATTATTTGTTTATCAGGGAGAGAGAGAGAAAGAGAAGATGCAAGAGAGGGAGGGAGAGAGAGAGAGAGAGAGAGAGAACCAGAGCATTACTTTGGTGTGATGCTGGGGATAGAACTCAGCATTGTAGCCATTGCACCGTCTTCCAGTCTGCCAGGCCCTTTTTCTTCTCTTTCACTCAGAGACAGAGACTGAGAGACACCACAGCACTCACATTTCCTCTTTTGCTGTAGCATCGCCTATGTGGGGTCTGGGCTCAGACCAGGGTTATGAGTGTGGTAATGCAGGCCCTCTACCTGGACTGTCCCCCTTCCCAAGCTCACCTTTTCCTCTTTGTTTCATCACTCTCAAGCTCACACACAATCATCACAGACCCAAGGTCACTAATTGTTCTTCCACACTGCCTCCCTCCTAGGCGGCTGCAAGGCAGCATCCAGGACAGCCTGACACAGTGTCCCGAGCTCCTTCTCTTGAAAAGCACTGAAATAGAAGCCAAGGGGCTAGTGTTGGTGCACCTGGTTGAGTGCACATGTTACCAGGCACAAGGACCTGGGTTCAAGCCCCCTTCCCCGCTCCCCATGTGTATGTGGGGGCTCAAGACAGTGAAGCAGGGCTGCAGTTGTCTCTCTTTCCCTCTCTATCTTCCCCTTCCCCTCTCAATTTCTCTTTGACTCTATCCAATCAAAACAAAACAAAAAAGGATGGTTATCTCTCAGAGAGAGCTTTTTTCTTTATTTTTTTTATTACATTTGATAAGACAAACAGAAATTAAGAGGGGAAGGGAAAACAATGGGAGAGGGACACCTTCTGCTTCACAATTCTTGCCTCCTGCAGGTGGGAATGGTGGGGGTGGGGGTTGAGGGTTGCTGGGCTAGCATGGGGGTGCCTCTTCCCGGGCACGTACTCTGGGTTGGAACAAGCTCGACTGGAGCCAGCCGGGGCTGCTACTCACTCAGCGACCCGAGAGAGATGACTCAGGAACAGACTCGTGGTGGTGAGGTAATTCAATTCTTTATTGATCAGAGAGCCAAGGCTTTTAAAGGGCAGACCCAGAAGTGGCAAGTCAGAGTAGAAATGGCTAGGAAAGGGGCAGAGAAAGGCAAACCCTGGAAAGGTAGGAACTTCCTTCGCAACTGTTGCAGGCAGGGAGGGTCTTGAGGGTAGAAAGAAGATAGATCAAAGGAATGGAATGGGTGGGGATCTTCCAGGCAAAACAATGATTATGTAGATAATAAGTCTGATAAGACGAGAGGATGGATGTACCCTCAAGTCAAGCCCTTCCAAGCTCAACCACATCCTCACAATTTCCCGACAGAGGGAGGGGGGCTTGAGCCCTGGTTCATGCACATTGCACTATGTGTGCTTAACCATGTGTACCACCACCGGGCCCCTCCCCTCCTTCCTCCAATGCTTCCTCTGTCCACAGATGCTCCCCCTGACCGAGAAGGGCTCAGAGAGCAGTGTGGCCAGCAGGGTGCAGTCACGAGCTGTCTCCACTCACTCCTGGCCTGAGATGTCTTGGTGTTTATTCCTCTGACTTCTTTTGGAGAGACATCAAGGTTAGCTCTGCCCCAGGTCCTTCCTCTCCCAGGAGCAAGTGGTTCTGAAGATCTGGGTGTCACCTTGGTCCTGAAGGAGGGAAGTGAGTTCTCACGATCTCTCTGCAGCCTTCTCTAGGATGTACCTTGTTTTGTAGCCTGGGAAGCGGCAAAGTGGCTAAAGTACTGGACCTTCTTCTTTCTTCTTATTTGCATTCTCCTCCTCCACCTTCTTTAATATATTAATCTCTTAGATTTTATTTATTATTTAAAATATTTATTTGAAGGGTGGGGTAGATACTCTCATGCCTGAGGCTCCAAAGCCCCAGGTTCAATCCCCGCACCACCATAAACTAGAGCAGAGCAGTGCTCTGGTTAAAAAAAAAAAATTAAAAAATGATCTAAAATATTAATTTGAGGGGGTTGGGTGGTAGCTCAGCGGGTTAAGTGCAGGTGGTGCAAAGCTCAAGGACCAGCTTAAAGATCCCGGTTCGAGCCCCCGGCTCCCCACCTGCAGGGGAGTCGCTTCACAGGCGGTGAAGCAGGTCTGCAGGTGTCTATCTTTCTCTCCCCCTCTGTCTTCTCCTCCTCTCTCCATTTCTCTCTGTCCCATCCAACAATGACAACAACAATAATAACTACAACAACAAAACATTAAAATATTTATTTGAAAGAGACAAAGGGAGGAAACAAGATAGAAAGGGGAGAGACACTAGAAGCAACGCTTCACTGCTTGTCAGGCTTCCTCTTCCAGGTGGGGAATGGAGGCTTGAATGGAGTCCAGCTCCAGTACTGGACTTTTAAGCAGGAGGCATTGTGTCCAGTCCCCACCACTGCATATGCCAGAGTGATGCTCTGGTTCTCTGTTTCTCATAAGTAAGTTTATCTCCCCCTCCCCCAAAGCTCAGTGCTGGCACTATAAACCCACTGCTAATGATGGCCTTTCTTCCTTCCTTCCTTCCTTCCTTCCTTCCTTCCTTCCTTCCTTCCTTCCTTCCTTCCTTCCTTTCCTCCTCCTCCTCCCCCTCCTCCTCCTCCTCCTCCTTCTTCTTCTCCTTCTTCGTTTTCTTCTTCTTCTTCTCCTTCCTCTTCTCCTCCTCCTCCTCCTCCTCCTCCTCCTCCTCCTCCTCCTTCTTCTTCGTTGGATAGGACAGAGAGAAATTGAAGGGGGAGGGAGAAACAGAGAGGGAGAAAGAGAGACAAAATTTACAGACCTGCTTCACCACTTGTGAAGCTTCCCCCCTGCGGGGGCGGGAGAGCAAGGGCTCACAGCTGGGTCCTTGTGCATGTTGTGACGTGTATGCCTAACCAGGTGTGCCACCGTCTGGCCCCTAAATAAATATACCTTAAAACCAATATTTTTCTTTGCCTCCGGGGTTATTGCTGGGGCTCGGTGCCTGCACTACAAATTGACTGCTCCTGGAGGCTATTTTTTCCCATTTGTTACCTTTTTTGTTTATCATTTTTGTTGTATAGGACAGAGAGAAATCGAGAGAGGAGGGGAAGATAAAGATAGACACATGCAGACCTTTGAAGCAGACCTGTGAAGCGACTATCCTGCAGGTGGGGAGCTGGGGGCTCAACGGGGATCCTCGCGCAAGCCCTTGTGTACTTAACCCATTGTGTCACTGCCCAGCCCCCAATAAAATGATTTCTAACCAGAGCTTCTTTATAGGACCACCATTGTAGCTGTCATATCAAATGTGCTTGATCTGGCCGCTAGCATCTCAGGACCCTCTGAGAACATTTACTGGTATTTTCTGTGGGACCAGGGGCCTCACGCATGCATGATTTTACTGTTCTGGGCTTCCTCACTTCTTCCCTCTCTCTCTTTCATTGCCAGCAGTGTTATCACTGGGGCCCAGTGCTGGCACTGCAAATCTACTTCTCCTGGAAGCCATTTTCCCCCTCTCCCACCCCTCATTTTATTTTATAAGACAAAGAGAAATTAAGAGGGGAAGGTGATAAAGAGGAGAGAGAGAGAGAGAGAGAGAGAGAGCGAGTCAGAGTCTTGCAGACCTGCTTCACTGCTCAAGATGTGCTCCCTCCCACAGACGGCGAGCAGTGGCTGGAGCCCAGGTCCTTGCACATGGTAATGTGCCCTCTCCTTCTTTTCTTCTCTCTTCTCTATTTTTTCTTTCTTTCTCCCTTTTTTTGGATAGGACAGAGAGAAACTGAGAGGAGAGGGGAAGATAGAGAGGGAAAGAGACAGAGAGACACCTGCAGACCTGCTTCACAGCTTGTGAAATTACCCCCCTGCAGGTGGGGAGCCAGGGGGCTCGAACCAGGACCCTTGTGTGGGTCCTTCCTCTTTGTACTACGTGCACTTAACTTGGTGTGACACTGCCAGGCGCCCCCTCCCCTTCTTTTTTTTCTTACCAGAGCACTGCTCAACTGTAGTTTATGGTGGTGCAGGGGATTGAACCTGTGACTTTGGAGCCTCAGGCATAGGAGTCTTTTTTTGTGTAACTATTATACTATCTCCCCAGCCCCCATTTTACTTTTCTCTCATAAAAAGACAGAGGAGGAGATACTATAGCACTGGAATTTTTCTCCCAAGTGATGCAGGACTTGAACATGGTTTGTGCACATGGCAATGAAGGCTTCCTACCCAGTGAGCTGTCCCAGGCCCTTCTCTAAGTTTTATTTATATAAAAAATTTTTTTGGGGGTAGGAGAGATAGGATAATAGTTATAGTTATATACAAATAGACTATCATGCCTGAGGCTCTCAGGTCCCAGGTTCAATCCTACGGAAGAAGGGCAAACGCTAGAAGAAGAAGAACTATAAGCCAGAGCTGAGTAGTACACTGGAAGAAAAAAAATTCAGATTCGGGAGTTGGGCGGGAGCACAGTGGGTTAACCGCAGGTGGTGCAAAGCACAAGGACTGGTGTAAGGAGCCCGGTTCGAGCCCCCACCTCCCCACCTGCAGGAGAGTCACTTCACAAGCGGTGAAACAGGTCTGCAGGTGTCTATCTTTCTCTCCCCCTCTCTGTCTTCCCCTCCTCTCTTCCTTTCTGTCAGTCCTATCCAACAACAACAACAACATCAATAACAACAACAATAACTACAACAATAAAACAAGGGCAATAAAAAGGGAATAAATAAATTAATATTAAAAAATATTTAAAAATCCAAGATTTTATTTATAAATACTAGGATGGAGGAGGGACAGAGGGAGAGGCTCATGGACAGTTCTTGTCACTCTTTCAGTACTAAAAAAGGGTGGAAATTGAGTGTTTTGGCCAGTTGGGTTTATTACTTGACCACAGATTAGGCCCTTTACAGCTCCTGTCTCCAGACAGCTCTCCTTCTGGGCCCTTTCCCCATCTTCTCTGCCTCAAACCCCTTTCTCCTGGCTCAGACTCTGCTAGGGTCTCTCACCTCAGGCCAAATCATCCTTTCTCTAACTCCTCAGTCTAGCCAGGTATGTTCCTCCTCCCCCCGGCCCCCCCAGCACGGCTCAGCTCTGGATCAAGGTTGTTCTGGGGACTGAATCTGAGACCTTGGAGCCTCAGGCATAAAAGTCCTTTTGTATAACCATTATGCTACCTCCCCAGCCCTTTCAGTCCGGTCTTGTCCATCTTCCCCCTCAGAACCCAACAATCTGGGACAGTGGTGAGTGTCATTCTCGGATTTGCCACCAGAGGGTGCTGCGAGCCCACCAATGGCTTAAGAAAATGGTGCGGATGCCCTGGTGGGACAGTGCACTTGTGGCCTGAGCTGGCATGAGCTTGTCCACACCGACGTTATACCTGGGAGGGGTGACAGAGGGGTCTGGAAGGCATGGACCCCAGCCACCAGGCAGACAGGGTGTGATCAGGGTGCTAGTGAACTGGGTCAGGTGGGGGACTAGCTGGCCACTCACTGCTTCCTGGGTACCCTCCTCCAATAGCTGACTCGAGGGTCTGGGGCTCTCCTGGGAGCCTCATAGTCACAGGCTCAGCTCCTCAACCCTATGTTCTGTGGGCAGGGAGCCAGGTGGCTTGGGTGGGGCAGGGAGAGTAGCTTCTGTATATGTGTGTGTGTGTCTGGGGGTGGTCCAGGCTGGCTGTGTGGGTTGTACATGGGCAGAGGAGGGTCCAGAGACACTTCTGAGGCCGAACCCAAAGTTTTGTAGGAGCCAAAGAGATCTGGAGTGGGAGAGGTTTAAGAGTGACTCCCCCCTCTGTGGGCAAAAGAAGAGGCAGGGTTGCAGGGTGTTAGGGTGTACAGGGAGGCGCTGGAACAGGGGTGCAGAGAGGTGCTGGGGGTGTAGAATGTCAGGAGTGCAGAGAGGTACAGGGTGTTAAGGGGTGCAGGGTGTTAGGATGTACAGGGAGGTGCTGGCACAGAGATTCAGGGAGGTTCTAGGTGTTAGGAGGGTCACGAAGGTGCTGGGGCAGGAGTGCAGGGAGGGGCTGGGTTATTAGGGGCAGAGCTGGAACAAATCTGGGTGACATGGGCACGAGGGAAAATTTTGCCAGACAGACTGTAGACAGACTGGCACAGGCTTTGCAGGGGTGGAGTGGGGTGGAGGCTGGCTCTGTCATCACCCTGGCACCCCCTTGGGGTCACTGCGGGCCCTCTGGGAGAGGAAGGCTGATGACCAGTGGTTCAGGCCTGGGTCGGGCTGGTTTGTGGATGGCTTAATGAAGTAGCTCCCTCTACCCCTTGGGTGTCTGCCGTGTGTCCCAGTTCATAAGTTCAGACACCAGTGGAGTTGGTCAGTGGGTGGGACATGTCTGTCAGGGGAGGGGTCACTGCAGTGTCCCCAGCACTTGGGCTCTGTCATTTCCCTGCCCCACCTCGGGCATTGGGTGGGTCCTGCCCAGGATACAGAGTACCAGCTCTGTGCTCAGGTCACCCCTTCCCTCCAGAATGGCACCTGCAAGCAGGAGTCACTGCTGCCATGGTCAGAACAAGCAGGCACCAATGGTCTGGGGGAAAGGCCTGAGTGGGGCCAGCCACGGGAAGATAGCGCTGGACAGAGCACAGCTCCCTGCAAATGGACTTGGCACCAGGAGTGCTAGCACCACACGGTATCTGCTTCCCTGCTGGGCTGGATGGCTTCTGGTGGAAAGACAAAGGCATCTTAACTTGCTCCAACTGGACATGGAGTACCCCCTGCCCCTGGCTTTTCGAAATTGGGTCACCAAGCACAGCAATACTCAGCTGGCTCCAACTCACGGTCCCCTCCCACCAAGTGGCCTTTTCCCAGTTTTGAAGGCTTCTTAGGGTAGGTCCCTGTCGGAACCCCAACCCCTTACTTTAAAAGAGGAAGGTGGGGTACAGAAAGAGAATGGGAGGGGCTGGTGAGACAGCCTATCTGGGCCAGGGGTTGGGGGCACTTGCCTGGCCTGGTTATGAGCCCCTGGCACCACATGGAAGCATGATGGGAAGTTTCCTTGCTGTGGTATCTCGCCTTCTCTCTTTGTCTTTGTCTGTCTGTCTTGATCTGAAAAAATTGAACTGGAGCAGTGAAATTGCAGATGTGTGAGATTTTGGAATACAAAGAATGAATGAGTGAATCAACGAATGAATGAATGAGTGAATGGAAAGAAGTGCTGGGGAGACAGAATAATAGTTCTGCAAAAGCCTTTAAAGCTTGAGGTCCCAGAGGTCCCAGGCTCAATCCCCAGTACCACATAAACCAGAACTGAACAGTGCTCTGGTAAAAAAAAAAAAAAAGGAAAGGAAGGGACTTGAGTTTGAGCTGGGAAGACACAAGGCTGGTTCTGAGTCCTCTGCAGGCTTGTCCTCCTCACTGTGAAGGCCTCACCTGCCTCTCAGGTGTGTTTGCCAGGGAAGCCCACACCCTCTTGGCATTGGAACCCCATCCCTTGGGCTCCTTCAGGCTAGGAGGAATCAAGCGTGGGGCTGGGTGGTGGCACACCTGGTTGAGCACACATGTTATCATTGTAAGGACTTGGGTTTGAGCTTCTGGTACTCAGCTGCACGGGGAAAGCTTTACGAGTGGTGAGGCAGTGCTGCAGGTGTTTTCCTGTCTCTCTCCCTATCTCCACCCTCCCTCTTGATTTATGGCTATCTCTATACAGTAAATAAATAAAGATGGTTAAAAAAAAAAAAAAAAAGAACCAGGCCTCAGATCAGGTGCCTACAAGGCCATCAGATGGGGGCTTGAATCCCAAGCCGGCAGGGTTTGGGCATCAGTACCTACCCTACCTCCACTCCCCCCAGCAGAGGAAGTGCTGCCCCAGGATGCTCAGCAGATCTGAGTCTGGGTTTGACTCAGTCTCTGCTTGTGTACTCTGCCAAGGCAAGTTACCAGCCATCCTCTGCCTCAGTTTCCCCTTGTGGAGGTAGAGAGGCAGAGACCTGAGGATGCTGATGTGTGGGTCCTGGGACCTGAGTGCCCATCAGACAGGGGACAGGGAAGCAATAGTGCAGAGTGGGGTGGGGCGTGACTGGCTGAGCCCCGCCCTGTGGGCACTTCCGGATCTCCAGGCACATCAGTCTTTGCTTTTGGAATCTCTGCATCTTCCTTGGTGGGCCGAGGGGGTCAGCTGGGCACGTCAGAGCATCATTTGAATCAGCCTGGGCAGGAACCTCGCCTCTGCTCAGGGCTCAAGGACTTTCTCATTCCTGGAGACCCCTCTCGGCAGGCTGTCATCCCAGGGCTGGAGGCCAGGCTGTTGGAGACAGACACTTTATCAGGTGGTGACAGTGCCAGAATTGGGAGCAACTCAAACACAGTGCTTGTTTCAGTTGAGATTCCTCTAATTAGCTCTGTAATAAACATGGGCCTGCTGGGACTCCAGGGATGTGCAGGGTTAATTACTCCTGGCTCCTGGCTCTGGCTTCCCAGGCTTGCTGTCCTTGGGGCTCCATCCTTGAGCAAGACCTAGAGCTTGCCTCGGGCCTCTATGCCATACACAATCCTTCCGCTTCTAAGTTGAGGATGTCTGTCATGGCACCCTTGCATTCATGCCTCCATCCATCCACTGCCTCTGTCTATAAATGTTTTTTAGAATTATTTATTTATTTATTATTAGATAGAGGCAGAAAGAAATTGAGAGGGGAGGGAGAGACAGAGAGGGAGAGAGACAGAGACACATGCAGCATTGCTTCACCACTTCTGAAACTTTTCCCCTGCAGGTGGGGACCAGCGGCTTGAACCTGGGTCCTCGTACACTGTAGTGTGTGTGTGCTTAACCGGGCGTGCCACTGCCTGGCTGCTAATCTATAAATCTTTTATTTGTGAGAGTCAGAAGTATTGGATGTGGCTGGGAGTGGACAAGGAGAAATTGCAAAATGGGAGAATCAGATACAGAAGGCTGGGGCTCTCACAGAGTCATAGACAAGCCAAGTGGCTGTATCATGGATGCAGGAAGGTGGGGTGAGGGCAGCACATGTGTGAGGGCCGTGTGTGTGTGTGTGTGTGTGTGTGTGTGTGTGTGTGTGTGTGTGTGTATCAAGGAAGGCTTCCTGGAGGAGTGACAGCTGGTCCAAGCTCTTGGTGCTTGAATCTTGGGCCACGCCAACTCTTCCCATGTCGTCTCCTGATATGGAGTGGCGGAGGCGGCATGAAGAAGCCTGCATCAACTGCCTACACAGGGTGGCACCACCAGCCAGCCCACGAGCCACCTGCCTCATTTTCTCTTTCTCTGAGCACCAGGCCTGTGGGCTGCGAGGCTCCTGACACAGTTCTCAGCGGCACACGTAAGCCCTGGACACTTGCCCACGAGACCCTCAGGGTCTCCTGTTTTTGAGGGGAGGGCCTGGTCTTGCCCAGCTCAGAGTACCAGAAGGACCAAGGACCAGAGTGACTGAGTCCCAGGATACAGTGTCAGAGTTGGGGAGGTGCTTCTGTACCCAGTGCTGTGTTCTGTCTTCACGACAGCGCTGGGAGGTGACCAGGCTAGTCCAAGCCACACAGTCCCTAAGGCCAGGGTCATCTCCTCTGTGGGAATTGGGGTCTGAGGTTGGAGGGGGCAAGGGGAGGGGATAGGGAAGCACTGCTGTGGGTGAGGCAGGTGAAGGGTGGGCAGGGACCTGGAGGGCGTGTGGAGGGTTGGTGCTCTGGCAGGAGCAGGAGCAGGACTGAATCTGCGGCATCCCTGTCCTCTCTCTCCTCCTTCCTTCTCCTTTCTGATGTTCTGCTTTCTGCCCTCAGGTAGCACAACTGGGGAGCTGGGGGGTAGGGTGGCCTGACTCACCCATAGATAATTGACTGAGGTGATTAGAAGCTCAGACTCAGAGCAGAAGGCCAGTCAGACCTCAAGGGTACCTTGACCTTCCCTCTTCCCCACTGGAGGCTGAGGGGTGGGGTGGAAGGAGGCAGCACCCTACTACCTGGTATAGAGGTGTGGAGGGGAAAGTGGGTCCTGGGAGCCCTCCCCAGCTGGTTCCCTGCCTCCCTGTGGTTGTGTGTTTGACGCAGAGGATCCTGGGGGCAGTAGTTGTGGGCTTCATTATTCAGTTCTGCCTCTGACTCCCAGGGGGCTCAAAGCACCCTGACTTCCCCTCTAGTCCCTCCATGGATGGCTGTGTTTGTACCCCTCCCCCACCTCTCAACCTCTCTCTGGGTGGACAGGGACCCTTCTGGGGTTGCCTCCTCTGTGCTCTGTGCTATGTGGGGGCTCAAGGGAGCCACTCCTCATCCAGTGCTGGACTGGCTACTTAATTTGTAGGGTCTTTTGTTCAAAATGAGAACAGGGTCTCTAGTTCACAAAGTAGCTGTTCTGGGGGGGATGGGAAATGGTTTAGGATTACAGAGTAGCCTGTCCTCTTATCCAGGCCCCCGGCCACCACATGGAAAAGCGAAACCTCTTGAGCAGTGAAAAAGTTCTGTGGTGCTTCTCTGTCTTTCACCCACCGTCTGTCAGAGGAAAAAAATAGTAGTGACTCTGAGATGCAATTGCAGGACTCAGCCCATGTGACCAGCAGCTGGACACCCCTGCTTCCAAGAATGGCTGGCAGCTCCTAGCTCATCTCTGAGGGCTCTTTTTAGGAGGGAGTAGGCATCAGACCAAATGTTTGGTCTGGCTTTCTTCAAACCAGAGTGCAAAGAGCTTGGACAACGCCCCTTCATAGGAGTGTGGTTGGACCCTCTGATGGGTGAGGGAGGGGGACTTAAAGTGAGGGGGCTTGGCTCATGGTGCAGGGTCACTAGGTCAGAAGTCACTCACCCCACTGAGATGGGATGGGGATGCTGAGGCCTGCCTCGCCCACTGAGCAAGCACTGGGGACTCCTAGGATTCCAGTCCCTTCATCCTCCCAATCTTTTTTTTAAAAAAAAAAATGTATATATATATATATATATACAATCTTTATTTACTGGATAGAGACAACCAGAAATTGAGAGAGAAGGGGAGATAGAGAAAAAAGAGAGACAGAGACACCTGAAGCCTTGCTTTATCATTCACAGAAACTTCCCCCTGCAGGTGGGAACTGGGGGCTCGAACCCTGGTTCTTGTATGCTGTAACATGTGCGCTCAACCAGGTGCACCACCACCCAGTGCCCCCAGTTCAGTCTCTTCATTTGGGAACTGGAGACTTGAGCAGTCCTGTGTTTGTGCCTGCTGGAGAGTGCTGGCTGGTGTTCAGCCAGGATGTGGCCAGGGCCAGCTGCTTTGTCCAGCCCCTCCCTCTTTCTCTTTCTCCCTCTCACTACTTTTTGTGCTTGTCTCTTGAAAACACTTCCCTCCTCACAGCATAACAGGTCATATTTATTTTATTCTACTGCTTTGATCTATAAACCACCTGTCTGTACCCAAGAAAACCCTTTCCCAGAAGGTGCTGGCATCTGCCTTGTTTCTCAGCAGTGAGATGATGTGTCTAAACATTTCACGGACTGGTGGTGACATTTTATTAGTGAGCCAGACCCAGTGACTGGAAGTCAGTGTTTGGCTTGGTGTGCTTTTTCTGGGCCTCCGAAAAGCTGAAAGGACCTGGGAGAGTCAGAGTCAGGGAGATATTGGCTCTTTGTCTGGAGAAGTGACCATGTGTCCAAACACAGTGATCTGTAGAGAAGGTAAGTGGAGGAGCCTTCTTTAGCAGCAACTTGCATGTGCTAAAGGATGATGATAACTATGGTGATGATGATATTGGTGATGGTGATGGTAGTTATAGTGATAATGCCGACGCTGGTGATGGTAGTAGTGATGGTGATGATGATGATGGAGATGGATGTGATGGTGATGTTGATGGTGGTGATGGTGATGGTGATGATGAAGGTGGTGATAATGATAATGGAGGTGGTGATGGTGATAATGGAGGTGGTGGTGTGATGATGGAGGTGGTGATGATGGAGATGGAGATGGTGATGATGGTGGTGGTGATGGTGATGATGGAGGTGGTGATGATAATGATGGAAATGGTGCTGGATGATGCAGATATGGTATTTTTTTATTATTGTAGTTATTGATGTCATCGTTGTTGGATAGGACAGAGAGAAATGGAGAGGGGAGGGGAAGACAGGGGGAGAGAAAGAGAGACACCTGCAGACCTGCTTTACAGCATGTGAAGTGGCTTCTCTGCAGGTGGGGAGCCGGGGGCTCGAACCAGGACCCTTAACACTGGTACTTGCGTTTTGTGTCACCTGCGCTTAACCCGCTGTGCTACAGCCAGACTCCCCAGATATGGTATTGATGATGGTGCTGGCAATGTTGAATATGGTGGTGATGAAGATGATGGTGATATTAGTGATAAGAGGAACGTTTGCAAGAGCTCAGTGGTCTCTTAAGTGTTTCCACTTCTATCCAGGCAGATGTCCCCTCTGTGTCCTCTGCAGGTTCCAGATTGTCCCCTTGGCCCTAATCTGGAGAATTGCTGGGCATGCAGGATGAATATCCAGCTTCCCTGCAAGTTTCATCTTTCAGAAAGACTCCCTCCCTCCTCCACTTGGCCTGCCTGGTTGTTGCTCATGGGCCTCAGAGAGGTGTGATTCAGCCTTCAGTGCACAGGCACCCGTTCCAGACCCTGTGTCTTCTCCCTCTCAACAGCACCAGATAAAGGACTTCCTTTGTATTGACAGGTAAGAGACTGAAGTTGAAAAACAGGACTTTAGGGGCTTGAGACAGCTCTCCTTTTCTCCTCTCTCATTGAGATGCAGTGCATGGTGGGAGTGGTGGTGATAATGACGGCTGATTGTGCCAGGTTCAGTGTCCCTCATCCTCCAGGACTCAGGACTGGCTCATGGTCCCAGTGAGAATCTGTTCAAAACTTTGGTGGCCTCCCTCCTCTACTCCCTAAGTCCAGACAGCATCTGTGCAATCACATTTTTAAGACTCTGAACATGGGACAGTGAAAGACATGTGGAAATAAATTAATTGAGCCCCATGATTCTACCAACTCCTGTCTAGAGAGGCCTCCAGGAGGAAGCAGGTGGAAGCCTTGGGTTGAGGAGTTGGAGCCGAGGACCTGGAGAGATCAAGGCATCTGGAGCTCACAGGCAGAGTAACGGAGTTTAACTGCAGAGGACAGACCCAGTCTCAATATCAGCACAGCAATAATCACTAGGGAAGGAGGTTGAGTCATAAGACATAATCAGACTGAGGTGAAACTCTCTCCTAGTCCAGAATAGTTCTGAATAGTATGCTTGAAAGGAAGACTTTAAAGTTTCAAACCATTTCAAGATAAATTCATTCCCAAATAAAGCCTAAGACTGTTCATAGGAATTAAAAAAAAACTCTCAAAATGTCCAGCACCCAACTAAGTGAATTTCACTTAGAATAAAAAAATTAGCAGGTACACACACAAACACACACACACACACACACACACACACCTTCAGAAAGTATGACTCTATGGAAGAGATAAATCAAGCCCATACACTATTAGATTGCCTCAAATATTAGACTGGGAGATGAGAGTGTCACAATTACTATAACCATTGTCCATGTAATCCAAGGCTGGAGGGGAAACCACCACATTAGGTAGATGCGTGGGTGCTGTGACAGAGACTGAGGTCAGATGTCTAGAGATGCTCATGACAAATTGTACTGTCTGAGATGAAAGATGCACTAGATGTGATTAAATATTGCCATGGAGATGGTGAACTTGAAGACAGAGCAAAGGGAGATAGTAAAAATGAAGCATATAGAGAAAAAGATTCAGGGTGGGGAGATAGCATAATAGTTATGCAAAAAGATGTTCATATATATATAATGTACAATGAATTTAATAAAGTAAATATTACAAACTAAATTTCTATCATTAGAAGGTTTTTTTTTTTTTTCCTTTTTACCAGAGCACTGTTCAGCTCTGGCTTATGGTGGTGTGGGGGATTGAACCTGATACTTCAGAGCCTCAGGCATGAGAGTGTGTTTGCATAACCATTATGTTATCTACCCTCTTCCCGAGGATTATTTCAATATAATTTTGTACCTGTATAGAGACTGATCATGGTACCTAAAATTTATTTTTTTTAAAAAAAATTATTTAATTTATTTTTTACCAGAGTAGCTACTCAGCTCTGGTTTATGATGGTGAACCTGGGACTTTGGAATCTCAGGCATGAGAGTCTCTCTGCATAACCATTATCTTGTCTACCCCCACCCATACCTAAAATTTCCATCTCCTTTTTTAAAAAAATTTGTTTTATTGGTGATTTAATACTGATTTACAAAATTATGAGATAACAGGGGGCATAATTCCACATGGTACCCACATCTAGAATTCTGTGTCCCCATTTTCTCCATTGGAAACTACAGTAGTTCACCCAAGGTCAGAGATATTGGTTGACTATTATTTCTATAATTATCTATGTTTGCCCAGTTTTTGTATGCTTCTGCCTTTTTTTTTTTTTTTTTTTCTTCCCTCCAGAGTTATCACTGGGCTTGGTGCCTGCACTGCTCCTGGAGGCCATTTTCTTTATTTTGTTGCCCTTATTATTGTTATTGTTGCCATTGCTGCTATTGTTGTTGGACAGGACAGAGAGAAATCGAAAAAGGAGGGGAAGATGGGGGGTGAGAGAAAGACACCTGCAGACCTGCTTCACTGCCTGTGAAGTGACCCCCCCTGAAGGTGGGGAGTTGGGGGCTTGAACTGGGATCCTTATGCTGGTGCTTGCATTTCGTGCCATGTGCACTTAACCCACTGCGCTATTGCCTGGTCTCCTGCCTTCTCTTTCTTTCTTTCTTTCTTTTTTTTTAAATAAATTTTTTTTTTTTAGATTTTATTTATTTATTTATTGGTGAGAAACATAGGAGGAGAGAGAAAGAGCCAGACATCACTCTGGTACATGTGCTGCCAGGGATTGAACTCAGGACCTCATGCTTGAGAGTCCAATGCTTTATCCACTGTGCCACCTCCCAGACCACTTCTCTTTCTTTCTAAGTAACACCTACACCTATTAGTACTTACAAATGTCTTATTTTTTATTGACAATTTAATATTAACTTACAGAATTATGAGATAACTGGTATAATGCTACACCGGCAAATAGTATTTTCATGCCTGAGGCAGCAGTCCCTAGTGCCACTATAAGCCAATGCTGAGCAGTGCTGTGGTCTCTTTATCTTTCTCTCTGTAACTCTATCATTAGAACAATAAATAAAATATATTTAAAAAAAATCAATCAATTATTTAAAAAGAGAAAATGATTAAAATATGAACACTGCAGTGTAGAACTGTGCTGGGTATTGAACACAGGGTCTCATACATGCATGCAAAGCATGTTCTTTAGCACTGAGTTATTTTATTATTATTTTTCACTTATTCTTCTTTATTTGTTTTTGTCAGAAAATTGCTCAGATTTGATTTGTGGTGGTGCTGGGGATTGAATCTGGGACTTCAGAGCCTCAGGTATGAAAGCCTTCTTGCATTACCATTATGATATCTCTCTATCCCTCTACCACTGATGTATATCAATCCCCCTGTATTGGACAACTTTAGGAAATCTAATGGGTAGCAGTTGGTGCCCCAGAATGAGAAGAAAGGGAAAGAGGAAAAATAATGAGTAATAAATTATTTGATAAGAGCCATAAACCAAAAGAGCCAAGCATAGACATACAACAACAACAACAACAACAACAAAAACCCAGCAAGGCCCATAGTAATCAAATTGCTCATCACCAGAGGTAGGGAGAAAAAGTGAAAATAGCTAACAGGAAAAGACAGCTTATAGTCAAAGAAGAAAAGAGAACCCCCTCCACTAGGAACAAGCCAAAAGATAGTGGAACAAAGGCATCTTCAACAACAACTAATTGTCAATCTGGAATTCTATACCCAGTGAAAATATCATTCAAAACAAATGTGAAATTCTTTTCACCATACAAAACCCAAAGAATTAATCATTGGTAACCTACATACACTACAAAGATTGTTGAAATATGTCTTTCAAGAAGAAGAAAGACATCAGATAGGTTTGTAGATTTACTTAGAGAAATACAGACCACTCTGAGTGGTAGCCTTGTGGTAAAAATGAGTGTTTCATCTTATCATTGAACCTCCTTGTCAACATTAATATTAGATGATAGCTATTGAAGGCTTTCATGTGCCCAACACTTTACCTATTCTTCCACTTCCCCTGTTCATAAAACTTTGATGGTGTGGGTATGATTTCTATCTATGTAGGTGGATACAGGGAGGCTGGGAGAGACCAGGTGATCTGAACAACAGAGCAAAGAGCAGCAGTCAAGACCAGAGTTGAGTTCAGATTCCTTCCATCTTCTGGCTGTGCTGCCCTATATTCTTCTTGCTGAAAACACCCCATTTACTCCTTCAAAATGCAATGTCATTGGGAGCTACCCCGACCCCATCCCCAGAACCACATGGGTCCTGCAAACACAGAGGCATGAGGCAACAACCCTTACCTTTCCCGCCCTGCTCTTTGCAGCTCAGCTGGAACTTTCCTGAGTCTCCGGGAGATGAAATATGGGCTGGGCTGTTGCCATGGCAACCTCCTTCATCATTTATTGATGGCCCAAGAATCCACTTGCTCAAAGAGGAAGGAGTGATTTTTTGGCTCCTGCCCCTTTGCTTGGTTCTTGAATGGCTGGCTATGTTTATGGGCTATTGCTGCTTTGGTTCAGGGTAGGAAGTGAAGCAGGTGGAGGCCACTGGAAAGATTGGTGACCCTGCTATATTCCTTCCTTCCTTCCTTCCTTCCTTCCTTCCTTCCTTCCTTCCTTCCTTCCTCCCCTCCCTCCCTCCCTCCCTCCCTCCTTCCCTCCCTCCCTCCTTCCTTCCTTCTTTCCTTTCTTATCTTTTTTTTTAATTTAAGATTTTATTTATTTATTCATGAGGAATATATGAGGAGAGAGAGAAAGAACCAGATATCTATGTGGTACATGTGCTGTTGGGGATTGAACTTGGGACCTCACGCTTGAGAGTCCCTGGACCACCCTGCTGTATTTCTTACCATCTTCACCAATCTAATAAATAACCTTTCCTGGTTCTCCAGGAAATCGAGTGACACAGCGGGTGTCTGAGGGCAGACTGCTCTCTGTCTTCCCCTTCTATCTCTGTTTCTTTCTGTCCTATCCAACAACAATAAAAAACAACAAGGTCAACAAAAGGGAAAATAAATTAAAAAAAAAAACCAGACAAACAAAAAGAAAGCCAATCTAAGCATTTGACACACAACATGAGTTCTTTTCTACCTTAAGTCCATTCTCCAGCCATCATCTTCCAAGATGCACAGATTCCAGGAGAAGGGAGAAAAGGGGGCAATCTAGAGAGTGAAGTGACAGGAGCATTAAGAGAGTTATTTCTGCCAGCTATTCCCTTAAATATTTTCAGTTCTCACAGGTCTGAGAGGCTATCTCATATGCTAATGATATCTGTCATATGCTTGTGACACCCACAAAGCCCAGCCTTCCTTTTTGTTTACAGAATGTGTTCCTAACACGGCTGAGCAGGGCAATGGCTCAACCCATGGAGTATAGGCCTTGCATGCCTGAAACTCCTGCTTTGCTCCTCAGCACCACACGTGCTTGAGTGACCTGGATCTAGAGTGGTGTTCTAGATTCCCTCTCTGTCTCATGTAAAACTCTTTCATATGTATACATCAAATAAAGCTTTGAAAAAAAAAGATCTGTATCGGGTGCCTCCCCATTCCAGAAGGGACTGTGTGTCCAACCGTGGGGTGACAAGTCACAGTGGCAGGCCAGGGCTTCTTAGAGGAAGTGAGTTCTTCACAAAGCATAGAGCCCACTTAAAAAGTGTATGTGGCAGTGGTTTCTAGTGTGTCAATGAAGACCAGCATTCCCCAAGGAAGCCTATCTCCCTCGGTGATCACTGAGCATGTGTGTACTTGCCCCTGCCCTTGGCTGGACCAGCAGCTTCCTGAGGCATCCAGGGGACCCACCTGCCCAGATCCTCCTGGTCACCTCCCTGGGTCTGAATATACCCCTGGGGGAGTGGGGGGGTAGATTAGCAAGTAGCAGGTGCTCCAGACCCATCAGCAGGCACGTGCTGCAGGAATCTCTACAACCTGCTTTTGTTTTTAAATCTACTTTTTGTTTTATTGAATAGAGAAAGAAATTGAGAGGGAGAGGGGAGATGGTGGGTGAGTGGAGACACCTATAGTACTGACTCACGGCTTGTGAAACTTTCCTCTTGCAGGTGGGGATTAGGAGCTTAAATCCCAGTTCCTTGTGCATGGTATCATGTATGCTCAATCAGTTGTGCCACTGTCCAGCCCCTGCAACCTGCTTTAAAATTTTTTTTTCTTTGGAGAGAGAGGTACAGAGGGGCAAGGCAGGGGTACACCTGGTTAAGTGCACACACTACAGTGTGCAAGGATTTGGGTTCAAGCCCCTGGTTCCCACCTGCAGGGCAAAAGCTTCACAAGTGGTGAAGCAGGCCTGCAGGTATCTCTCTGCCTCTCTCTCTCTCTCTCCCCCTCCCTTCTCAATTTCTCTCTGTCTCTATCTAATAATAAATAAATAAAATAAATAAAAAGGATACAGAGTTCTACTCAACTCTGGCTTATGGTGGTGCTGGGGGGTAGGAGGGAGAGGGAACTGATTCTAGGACATTGAAGCCTCAGGCATGAAAGTCTTTCATTTATTTATTATTATTATTTTTTAAATTTTTATTCATAAAAAGGAAACACTGACAAAAACCATAGGATAAGAGGAGGACAATTCCACACAATTCCACCACCAGAGCTCCGTATCACAACTCCTCCCCTGATAGCTTTCCTATTCTTTATCCCTCTGGGAGTATGGACCCAGGGTCATTATGGGGTGCAGAAGGTGGAAGGTCTGGCTTCTGTAATTGCTTCCCCGTGGAACATGGGCATTATAAGTTGATCCATACTCCCAGCCTGTCTCTCTCCTTCCTTAGTGGGGTGGGGTTCTGGGGAAGCGGGGCTCCAGGACACGTTGGTGGTGTCGTCTGCCCAGGGAAGTCCAGTTGGCATCACGTTAGCATCTGGAACCTGGTGGCTGAGAAAAAAATTAACATATAGAGTCAAAAAATTGTTGACTAATCATGAACCTAAAGGCTGGAAAAGTTCAGATGAAGAATTGGGGGGGGAATGTCTCTGTTTTGTAGGTAGTTAATTAGTAGTCCTATTTTAGTTATATTCCAAAGGGCCCGTGACTATACTTCTTTTTTTGTTTTTACCTGAACCTGATATCTGATATGCAGGTGGATCTAAGTTATTGTCTAAAGAGATGATGTCATGGCTGGAAAAAGGACCAGAAAGCTGGATCAGGGAAGAGAGTAGCTCCCAAATATGGGAAAGGGGTATAAATATTGTTGACTGTAAACCCCATCAATTTGATGTGATCTGGGGCCCATATTCAGCTTAGGAGCCTATGTGACCTCTGCATTCCTATAGATCTGAGCTCACATTCTGTGGTCATGAGTAGGAACATTTCAAGCTACCCCAGTTTCAGGACCCATCTTCCTCAGGTGGAGCACAGAGTATGTTATCCAGGCTCCCTTTGGAGGATGGAACATTCTCTACCGTTGTTGATCCAAGTTGAGTTGAGATCAAGGTCCTATGGGGGCCCACATAGGGTTCCGCTGTGTTGTTCCTGATAGAGTTGACCGTTAACAATGGAGAGAGGGATCTATTCGAGATCTAGGCCCATCATGTATGTTTGGGAATCAAAGGACTCCCTGACCAGGGCCCCAGTTGATGGGGTGGCCTGATAGTGACTAAAGAGTCATTGTTAAAGTATGACAGTCTCTTGCCCTTATTCAGCTTTTTCAGACCTTGCTTTGATAAGGTTAGCTTTGGAGTGAGTGAGGGAAGTGTAATGGGAAACAACAGGCGGCATTACTCTATAAGACACAACTATATACAAATAATGTCAAAGGACATAAATTGTGGTGATGTTGTGTACAATACAGCAAATCCTAACAAAGGGATTTTCAAAGTTAACCCAATTGCCAAATAATTTGATTACAGCAATAACTATCTATTGCCTTTTTAAACCCTAAGACAGCAGGAACCTCCCACTTCCTCTATAGAGCCTATATTTCCCCCAGTCCTGGAACCTCTAGGGTGGGGCTCACCTTCCTGCACGCTTCTCTCAATTCATACCAAGTGATATTGCATCTGCCGATCCCAACCTAATCAATGGAACGAGTACCACCTCAGCATGCTTCACTTCAGACTGTGTCCAGAGACATCAGGCGTGGAATGTCAACCCTTCAACCTCTTTACTCAGGTGAGACCTTTCCTTTCATAGAATTCTCTAATTCCATTCCAGGTGGTTCACTTCCTAACAAAGTCCCAAAATCTAGATATAGACCAGGTCCCGTGAGATAGAGCATATGTTCACGTGTCCATAAATTAGGGCAGAATATATACCTGATAGCAAAAGTGCACAATAGTCTGCAGTGAGTCAGTATTTGCAGCAAGCAAGTAGAAAGACCTAAAAAGACACCATAAAGTTCATAATGAAAGTCTTTTTACATCACCATCAAGCTATCTTCCTTGCTCTGCAACCTCTTTTGATTGATTGCCCAGTCCCAATGCCACAGAACCCGGCCCTCTGACAACCCAGGAAGTATGGAAGCTCAGTGTGAGGTCAGGGCATGGAAGTGACCTCTCAGAGGCATCCATGGAACCCACCTGCCTGGGTCCTCCTGGCCACTGCTGGGTTCCTGACATTCCTCCCAACAGCTGGCTGGGAGCCCTTAGTGAGGGGACAAAGTCATCCCCCGCCCAGCAGGGGTGGTATCAAAAGGGGCTGGGCACACAGGGGGGTCTGAGGAAAAGGGGACTGGGCCAGAATCTCCTCTAAGAAAGGCCAAGTGGTCTAAGCTGTGGCATGGTGCTCCCCAAGAACCCCAGAGTCTCTCTCCTGCACCCACCTCACCAGGCCATGTGCATCCATGAACATTCCCCTTTGAACCATTCCTCAGCCCAGGAGTTAGGAAGACCATGGTGGGGAGTGCATGTGTGTGGGTGCAAATATGTGCTGATTACAAAAGATAAAAATAATAAAAAACAAAGAGAGAGAAAGATTGATTACAGTGGCTCTCCCGGTGGCTTATATCTTTGCAGAGGATCCTGTAAGTGGATAAACAGGAAGGAGATTTAATTAGGAGCTGGGCGCGGAGGCGTGGTGATTAGCAAACAGATCCTCTGATGCCCCGCTTTACATGCAGTTAATTACACAGATTGCGGGGGAATTAATGTCGGGCCCTGCTAATGATTTTGGGGGGTGGGGTGTGGAAGAATAATTCTATTTACACAACAGGGTCTGCAAGAATTATAGAAATGAGAAAACTGGTACGCGAGGTACGTGCAGACGACTGATTGTTCTCTGAGGAGAGGGTTCTGTGGTACTGGGATGCTGAGGGTCAAGAGGACCTGGGTTTTTTCCTCAGTTGGGTGACAGCAGGTCGAAATGTGGGTGCTGCCTGTCACACTTGGCTGAGTTGGTGAGGTCCGAGGGGTGGGTGGGCTGTGCCATACATAGAGAGCCCTAGGCTTCCACAGGGGTGGCAACTGACCAAACAGCTCACCTGGATAGTGCACCGTTTTGCCATATATGCAACCCAGGTTCAAGTCCAGCCCCTACAACACCAAAGGAAGCTTCAGTGTTGTGGCTGCTTTCACTCTCTATCTAAAAATAAATAGATTAATTAGTTCAACAACAACAACAACCAGAGAGGAGGCAGCCTTGCCTCTTTTCCAAGGAGTTAGTCATAAAAAGCCGTGGCCTCAGTCACAGAAGACACAAGAGAGTCTGTCCACTGTCTCCTGCTCATTGGGAAGGGATGGGAGCTGTGGCAGTGGGTTTTCAATTAATTCTTGCTAGTGATTTATTATTGATTTACAAAATTGTAAGATAATAGGGGTATAATTCCATACAGTTCCTACCACTAGAGTTCTGTTTTCCCATGCCCTCCACTGGAAACTGTTCACAGATATGGGCTGATTCCATAATTATCTATCTATAGCTATGTCTATAAATATTTTTCCTATTTGTTTTTAATGATCTTACCTTCACTTTCTTTCTAAGTCACCTCTATACCTATCACTATTTCCTGGTGTCTGTCTTTTAAAAATATTTATTTATTCCCTTTCGTTGCTCTTATTCTTTTTTATTGTTGTTGTAGTTATTGTTGTTGTTATTGATGTCATTGTTGTTGGAGAGAAATGGAGAGAGGAGGGGAAGACAGAGAGGGGGAGAGAAAGATAGACCTGCAGACCTGCTTCACCGCCTGTGAAGTGACTCTCCTGCAGGTGGGGAACCAGGGGCTCGAACCGGGATCCTTACATCGGTCCTTGCACTTTGCGCCACGTGCGCTTAACCTGACTCTCTGGTGTCTGTCTTTTTTCCTCTTCTCTCTCAGAGAACAGTTAGGTGGTAGGTTTACTAGCAACGAAGATGAGTCCAGAATCTGGTGCCTGCCCAGATCTGATGAAATTCTGTCAGAGTCAAATAAATCATTGTGACCACCTTTCCTTCATGGGATCCTTGGTCCTAAGCACTGTAGTGCGTTAGAGTGGAAGTGGGTCTCCCCATTCAAGGAAGGATGGATGTGGGTAGAGAGACACAGGGAGAGCCTGGAGAGATGGGGTTTCCACTTGTGAAAGGCTGGGACAATGTTATGGACAGCAGACCCTTTGGGGGGTATGTGTACATGTGTCTATGTGTGTGTGTGATGCATGGGTGCATGTGTGACACACTGAGAGTGACTCCCAGAGCATAGATCAGGGGTGACCTGGGCCTGACCATGGTGACTGGGAGTAAGTTTGTAGGAAGGTGGTCCTGGGTCACCTTGATAGGATGTGCTGACGGGGGCCTGATTGATGCTCTGTGTACAGTTAGGGCCTGGGGCCCGAGCTGGAGGATGGGAGATGGGTGGGTAGTGCTGGGGCTAGAACCCAGCTGGTATTTACCATTTCTACAAACACTACGAATCTATACAGATCCAGAATCCCTGGGAAATGGATGTGTGGGTGCAAGGGGTCTCCCTGGAATCAGCATCCTGTCTTCTTCCTGACCATTCCTGGGTGCAGATAGGCCCGACATCCTGACCACATCCAAAGCAGATTGCTGTGATCTTCCAGCCTCCAGAGGGATCAGGAACACACAGGGCAAGAGCCAGGAGCCAAGAGTGCATACCAGAATGGATCCCTGATCCTCCAGTCTCTGACCTTGGTGACTATCTGGATGGAACAGAAAGTGATGAGCAGGCTGGTTTCCCAGGAGACATTCCCTCCTGCAGAATTCTCTGGGAGACCTGTTTGCAGAGGGCTGTGCCATGAGAAGGGGAGTAGACTGGCATGACCTAGAAGGGGAGTGGACTGGCATGACCTGTATGCCTCCTTCTTGCCATCCCCTTACTGTTCTCCTGGCCTCAGTTTCCCCTTCCTGTCATCATCCCTCTCTGTCTACCTGTTTGCATTCCATCCTGCACCTTCTCCACTGGGCACCTTGGGGCAGTGGGGGTGCCAGTCCCTGGCTGTCCTCACTGTGTGACCAACCAGGGAAGTCCCTTCCTGCCAATGCCTTGGCTCCTCCTTTGTGGAATGGGGAGAAGACTCACCCTCCACACATGCACTCCTGGGGTTCCTGGGAGGGAACTTAGGGGCTGCACTTGGGCTAGAGGACAGCAGTGCCCCATCCCCCTTGGAGACCTCCCCCACTGATAAGGCAAGGTAGACCTCTCCCCTTCCTCCCTCTTCCCTCCTCCTCCTCTTCTTACTTTTTAATTTTAAAGTAAACACTTAAATAAACTTTATTTAATTTGATAGGACAGAGCAAAATTGAGAGGTGTAGAGAATAGAGAAGGAGAGAGAGACAGACACCTGTAGCACTGCTTCACCACTTGGAAAGTTTTTCCCCCTGAAGGTGGGGTCCAGGGACTTGAACCTGGATCCTTGTGCATGTTAACACATGCACTTAACCAGGTGCACTACCGCTGGGCCCCACAAGGAATACTTCTAATTATCGCCCACTCCCCACTTTCTGCAGAGACCCCACCTTGGATGCTGGCCAGCTGCGGATCAGGAGCTGCCACAGGCTTCTCAAAGGTGCCCGGGATCTTGCCTGGCTGTTAATTTACATCGTCTGCAGAGAAAGCAAATGCCAAACTTGTCCAGGCCCCAGACAGGCTGATCACAAAACCCTAATTAGCGGCGCCTGAAATAATGAGGCCTCCCTGTGTTCTCATTACATGGAAATTACTTCCGAAAAGCAGCTTGAGGGGGGCAGGGAGGCACCAGGTGGAAACTTTCCGGAGGTTGTCACTGGTACAAGCAGTGGGATAGAATGACCAAGAGCACCTCCCACCAGGAAGTTCTGGCCAGGAGGCTGCTCATGTTGGTGGGGCTGCCTAGGAAGCCTGGGTTTCAAGTTCCCGCCTTGCAGGCAGGGTAGTGATCTGGGGATCTGAAGGGTGTTTCCTACGGGGGGGGGGGGGGGTTGCTGGCTGGGAACAGAAGGAGCTCATCTTGGCACCTCTGCTTGGCTAGATCTGATGCAGAGTCTGCAGGCAGGGCACTTCCTGCTCGCAGGATAAAAGGATGCTCTTCTGCAAGTCTCTGCACCTCATGAAAATTTCATGGGCTCCCTATCAGGAAGCCACTCCCGAGCCTGGCCCAGCTGTGCCTGCCCCTGGCCAGGGTGTCACGGAGATCCAGGCTCATCCGGCATCCGGAGGACAGGCTGGCAGAGAGCCCTGGTGCTCATAGGCTGGGAGGCCGTCAGATTGAATTCCCTTCCACATAAAGCATTGTTAACACACTATGAGATGCCTGATGACTCTTTTTTTTCCTTCCCCAAACTGTATTTCAGGGCCAGGCGGTACCGGAGGTGGTGATGAATATTTCAAGGTAAAACGGGCTCTTGCTGTACCAGCTGCCTGTGTGTGTCACTGGGCCTCGGGGGCTGAATCAGGTGGGGCTCAGTGATGCTGGGGGTGGGGTGGGGGCTTGGTGTCCCCTGCCTGCTTGATTCAGACAACCTGCTTTGAGCAGTATGACCTTTGCCACCTAGAAGGCTTACTGTCTGCTCAATTTGCCCCACCCCATGTCTGCCCAGTGTGGAACTCAGACGCCTCACCCTCCCTTTCCCCAGGAAACCTTTCCCAACATCCTGTGGTCTCCAACCACCTGGCACTTCTATTTCTACAAGTCCCAGATAGCCCCGGCTTATACATATACATGGATGCCTGAAATCTATGATTAGATGATCCCAAATAGACATGTGGGTTGGCTAGGAAGGCGCCTGACACATAGTGGGGACTTATTCAATATTAGAAGAAAAAAGCACACCAGTGGGGCCAGAGAGATATCTCACTGGGTAGGGCACCTGCTTTGCTATGCACGTGGCCCAGATTTAGATCCTGCCAACAGGGATTCTATGGGGAATGGGGATGTTCCAGAGCTGCAGTGTCTCTCCCTCTATAGCTGTTTGTTTCTGTATATTTTTTTCTCTCTGTTTTAAAATTTACTGTGGATAGAGAAAAAGAGAAATTGGGGGGGAGATTGAGAGAGAAAGGAGAGAGACAGCAGCAAGGCATTGGGGGACGAGGAGTAGTGCACCTGGTTGAGTGGACATGTTATAGTGTACAAGGACCCAAGTTGGGCAAATGCTAGAAGAAGAAGGACCCAAGTTTAAGCCTCTGGTCCCTACCTGCAGAAGGGAAGCTTCCCAAGAGATGAAACAGCATTGATGGTATTGCTCTGTCTCTCTCCTTCTCTATCTCCCCCTTTCCTCTCAATTTATCTCTGTCTCTATTCCAATAAGTAAATAAACAAAATGTAAAGAGAGAGAGACACTTGCAGCACTGCTTCACAGTTCATGAAGCTTCTCCATGCAGGTGGGGGATGGGGGCTTGAACCTGGGTCCTTGAACATGGTGACATGTATGTTCAACCAGGTGCACCACCTCCTGGCCCCTCTTTATATTTTTCTTTCTGAATGAAAAACTGATCTAGAGCACTGAAATCACACAGTTCTGAGGCCCTGGCTCTAGAAAAAAAATTTTATTTATTTATTTATTTATTTTAAGGAATGGGGGAATAAAATTACAGTAGTTACCTAATAGCTTGACTAAAATGCACAGAGGAGCAATTTGAGGTGGTGTGCCCATGGTAGGTAGTAGTCATGAATGGATAAATGTTAAAGTTCCTGACGCCAGTCAGATGGCCAAGGTAATGATGCCCCTGGCTCAGCCAGCAGGCTGGGTTCCGGTAGCACATCCTTGGCCCACCCAAGACTTTGCCCACACTAGACGCCTTTTCTCCAGGAACATGCAGGAACACCCCCTCCCAGGGTGCCTTGCTTGCTGGACTTTTTCTTGGCTACTCTTTCTGGATGGGGTGGCTCCCCAGTGAGAGGAGCCCTGCCCACAGAGCCCCGGACAGCTTTTATGCAGTGTTCTGTCTGCTAATGAGAACTCCGGGAAACCTCATTAATCCTGATAGCCTTAGTTAGAGCTCCCAGTTATTCTGTCCAGAGTTGGTAGAAGTTGACATTTGTTTTCTTCCTGAACACAGAAAATAGCTCAATGAATGAATGACTGAGTCTACAGCTTAATGGACACATGGAAACAAGAGACACTGGCTGTACAATATGAGGGTAGGGTGAGTGAATGAATGAATGAATGAGTGAGTGAGTGAAGGAATACCTGAGTGTTGAGGCTAAGGGGGTGGGGATAGTCCTAGTGATAATGCACCAGACTTTCATGCCTGAGATTTTGAGGTCCCAAGTTCAACTGCCAGCACCGCCATAAGCCAGGATTTTGGTTCCCCTCTCCTTTTCTCATGAAAATAAGTGAATAAATCTATAGACTGGGAGAAAATATCTGCAAAGGCACAATTGAGGAAGGACTGATAAGCAAATGCATACCAAGAACTGTTAAAACTTGACAGCAATAACAAGAAAAGCCCACTTGAAAAGTAGGCAAAAGGCAGGAGGAACAGGCAGCTCACCAAGGTAAGTCCACAGGTAGTACACCTGGTAGAGAGAATGTATCACAGTGCTCAAGGACCCAGGTTCAAGCTCCTGGTAGTCCCCACCTGCAGGGAGGGAAGGAAGCTTCACGAGCTGTGAAGCAGTACTGTAGGTGTCTCTTTTTCTCTCCCTCTCTGTCTCCCTTTTCCTCTCAATTTCTCTCTGTCTCTATCCAAAATAAACAAATGAATGTTAAAAAAATATCTTTAAAGAAACAATGCCTGGAAGTGAGCAGAGGTCCTTAGGCTTCTGATGGCAGCCCTCATAGTCTTTTATCTCTGGCTCCCTCGCTGTCCTTCATGGAGGACACTCAATTGATAGCATCCAGGCCAGTCACCAAAGACCCAATCATGGAAACACTAGCCTGGGTGGTCACCTGCCTATTGTTAGGAAGGGTCCCTGCTGGTTAAAGCCTTATCCTCCTGTCTTTTTTTCCTTTGGGCTTGCTCTTTTAAAACTTTTCGTTTTTATTATTATTTTACCAGAGCACTAGCTTATGATGGTACAGGGGACTGAACTTGGGGCTTCAAAGCCTCAAGCATGAGTCTCTTCACATAACCATTGTCGGGCTGAGCTTCACTGACAGGTAACAGATGACCAGGGACTCTGAATGAAAAACTGAATGAAAAACATGGTTGAGCTGTACACAGTATCTCTTTATTCATGCAGGACGCAATCTATACCAAGCTAGACTAAACTAACAACTAACTAAAATGAACAATGTTGTCTTTATATATACTTCCCAAGTAGGGTGTGAACAGGATGTGACGCAGAGAGGGTGGAGAGAAAAGTGACTGGTGAAAATCAGGGTGTGACAAGGAGAGGATCAGGGTGTGACAAGGAGAGGGGGTGGAGCAGGTGAGAATTCTACCACTAAACCACCAATGCCCTGGAGGGAAGGTGGTGCTTTATGTAAATGTAAAAGTGATTTATGTAAATAGATGGCAGTGGTTATGTAAATAGAATACAGTGGTTATGTAAATAGAATGCAGTGTTAAGCAGGGGGGATTTAAACCAAATGAAACAGAAGGGGTTTTTAAAAGCAGAATTAGAAGATACCAACAACTATTATGCTATCTCTCCTGCCTGGGCTTGCTTTTTTTTGCCTCCAGGCTTATTGCTGGGGCTCGGTGGCTGCACTGTGAATCCACTGCTCCTAGAGGCTATTTATTTCCTTTTGTTGTCCTTGTTGTTTATTGTTGTTGCTGTTATTATTATTGTTGCTATTGCTGTCATAGTTGTTGGATAGGATAGAGAGACATTGAGAGGGGATGGGAAGATAGAGGTGGAGAAAAAGACAGACACCTGCAGACCTGCTTCACCACTTGTGAAGCGGCCCCCCCCCCCCCCCGCAGATGGGGAGCTGGGGGTTTGTATCAGGATCCTTACGTCAGTCCTTGTGCTTTGTGCCATGGGCACTTAACCCATAGTGCTACCGCCCAGCCCCTGGCTTGCTCTTTTTAAAACAAAAACAAAAACAAAATTAAATTGGGGGGGATGGTAGCACACCAGGTTAAGCACACATAGTGCTAAGCGCATTCTCTCAACATTGCCTCTCTCAGAGCAGAGCTGTTCATTTTAATGAAGATCAACATCATTCTTTTTTTACTTTCATGACTGTGCCTTTGGTGTTAATAGCTAAAAGTCCTTGCTATCCCCAGGGTTATCTGGAAATTTCTCCTCTGGGGTCTTCTGGGATTTTGTAGTTTCATGTTTTACATAAGGGTCTGTGATCTGTTTTGACCTAATTAGTATGAACAATGGAAGGTTCTTGTGGGAGTACAGGGAGCCTCTTTTCAACATGAGGGTTCCTATCAGAGCAGCTATTGCACCTGTTTGTGTCCATAGTGCCTTGACCACTGTGCTATCAGCCCAGTTTGGGGCTGAGTCTTGTGAGAGGCCAGGCTGTGTGCCCTGTGCCAGGTGCCACTGGCCAGAGGAAAGGGATTCTCTTGCTGTCTGTTGGTATGATTCTAAATTCTGCTTATAAGACCTTCTGTTTTGACTATCACGTTAGGTTCGCTTGTATTGCTTAACGCTGTGGTCTATTTATATAATCATTGTTTTCATTGGTTTAATCCCCACTGGTTAGAGTGCTTTTTCCTTCTCCCCACCCCCTATCCTATGTACTTCTTCTTCCTGACACTTCCGCCTCAGAGATATAAAGGACAGTATTTTCTAATGAATAGAGATTAGGTTGTTGAACTGCATCCCTGCTCGTCAATAAAGATTGAACAGCGCTCCCAGCTCAGCCATGAGTCCATGGTCGTCTCTCTCCCGCCCGCGAAGTTAGCCCGGCATCTGGCGCCTGAACTGGGACCGACAGCTGTCCTTAGGTGAGTTGTCTGGGATGAAGGGGGGCTCATTTCTAGGTGAGGATGGAGGCTGGGGAGACTGCACAATGGTCATGCAAAAAGATTTTTATGCCTGAGGCACCTAAGTTTTCAGGTTTGACTCCCAGCACCGCAATAAGCCAGAACGGAGTAGTGCTCTGGTTTAAAAAAAAAGTTCTAGGTGAGGATTGGTTCTGAGGTACTGTGGTTCCTTCCTTCCTTCCTTCCTTCCTTCCTTCCTTCCTTCCTTCCTTCCTTCCTTCCTTCTTCTTTCCTTTCTCTCTATTTCATCCTTTTCTTCTTATTTTTTAAAAGATTAATTTTATTTTTTATATAATGCAAGAAATTTAAATGAGGCAGAGAGAAAGAGAGAGGGAAAGAGAGAGAGAGAAATTAGAGCACCATTCTGGCACATGTAGTGCCAGGGATTGAACCAGGAACTAGTTGAGCTATTTCCTCATTCACTGGTGCTGACATTTAGAGCTGGAGGGCATCTCACAGAAACAAGGGCTCAATTTACACTGCCATCTTTCTTTTTCTGAAGAAATCTTTTTTAACCTTTAAATAACAATTGTTTTTGAAAGACTATCATTGTCAAAACAAACACCAGGTACAGATAATTCTCTCAGGGATCTGGGAAGTCAATCCAGGTTCTCTCTTTTTCCAGAACTTTTTTTTTCCCCTTTATTGGGGGAAATATTTTACAGTTGCCACTGCCAGAACTTTCTGTTATACCTACACCTTTGGGGCATGGTCATGGCCCCCTTAAGAAATTGTTAATTTTCTTTTATTTAGTAGTATTTTATTTTATTTTTTTATTGCCACCACGGTTATCATTTGAGCTTGGTGCCTGCATGACAAATCCACTACTTCTGGTGGCCATTTGCTGGCACTTCCGTGGAGTGGATCCAGCCAGGGGTTAAGTCTCCTATCCTCCCTCACTGGCTCTCAGGAATCACATGATTCAGAAAGGAGGACTCCGGAGTACTCTGGTATGAACATTCATTTATTTGGAGATAGGTACAGGTTTATATAGAGAGTTAAACAAAGATGAATTTTCATGTATGTCAGAAATTACAGGTTTCTTAAAGGTCAGCTTTCCCCTATGGTAGGGGGCTGGTATGACAAGAATTGATGCAGATACATAAAGGTCAAAATGATTATTCTCCATGATGCAGGCAAGTTAATTATCCAAAGGCATTTGAGAGAAGCATAAGGGTTAAACCAGTAAAGTGAGGTAAAGAAAAAGAAAAACAAAGCTTGATGAAAGTCATAGATATCAAAGGGCACAAGGAAATAAGATTTGGGGGCTTTTCACTGTCTGGTGTTGGGGGTGTATGATAGAGTGTGTTCTCCTTTATGATTAAAAGGTGAAGTGGATGGGTGAACTTTGAGTGAACCCTAAAGCAGGCAACCATTTGGCCTGCTGCTATCAGGGAGAAATTAAGTGTGAGAGGCCTGTAGGCTTTCTGTGAGCTTGAGAGACTAACAAGGAGAAACTGAGTCTAGGAGACTTTTTCCTCTTGGTTCATCTCTATAAGAGAGGCTAACAAGTGAGGTGTCTTTCCAGACCTCCATCCAAGGATGTGAGAGCTCCCCTAAGCTCTACCAAGTTTTCACATAGTCCCACAGCCATTTTTTTCTTTTCTTCTTTTTTATTAGATAGGGTAGAGAAAAGTTGAGAAGGGAAGGGGAGAAAGAGAGGGGGAGACAGGGAGAGAGAGGGGGAGACAGAGAGAGAGACAAAGACACCTGCCTCTGGTTTACTGAATGGTGGGGACCAGGACCTCGAGTCTGGGTCCTTGTGCATGGCAATTTGTGCATTCAGCTGGGTGTGCCATTGCCTGAGGCTGAGACAGATCATTTGCAAGAAGACTGAGGAGGGCCAGTGCCTCCATCTAGATTTTTTATCCACTAGAGTGGTTGGGGATGTGGGAGGACACATGTAAAGTCAAATGCTTTCCTGAATCTTCTTGGGCAGCTGACCCTGTTTGGGGACAGATCTTCTTGGTAATGCGCTGCTGCAGGGAGCAGGCAGCCAGCAGTCACTGAGCTCCTGAGCTTTTGCTTTCCTCAGCTCCTCTTGGTGGGGCCACTCTGGCCCCCAAGGGGAGGCCACAGCAGGCAAGGTGCAGCCCCCCGCCCTTTGCAACTCTGATGCAAAAAGAAGAGGATAGGCAGGAGTAGGGAAGGGAGTCAGGGATTTTGAAGAAATCATAAGTCTCTCTGTGCTTTATTTTCCTTACCTTAATTTTATTTATTTTCTAAGTGAAAAAAAAGAATAATGATTATTATTATTTTTTTTACCAAGGTACTGCTAAGCTCTGGTTTATGCTGGTGCTGGAAATTGAATCTAGGACCTTGTAGTCTCAGGCATGAAAGTCTTTGCAAAACTATTATGTTGCCTCCCCAGTTCACTTTCCTCACCTTTAAACTGGGATCACAATTATGCCAGCCTTTTATGGCTATTTCAGAATGCTATTGGCTCTTCCCCCACCACCAATCAAGCCATTTTTTAAAATTTGTGATTGATAGTGATTGATAAGATGGTGCAATTACAGGCTATATAGTTCCACGCTGTATTCACCACCCAAGTTCTGTGTCCTTACAATCCCAGTGACAATGTATGGTGGTTTCTTTAGCACAAAGTTCTTGGCAGAAAGTTTGTTAAGAGTTTGTTTGTTTATATGATAGAGTTACAGAAAGAAAGATATATATGAGAAAGACAAGTACCCTGCTCAACTCTGTCTCATGAAGGTGCTGGGAATTGAACCTGGGACCTTAGAGCCTCAGGTATGAAAGTCTTCTGCAGGCCATTATGCTTCTGTGATTTACCATTATTGCTGTTGTACTGAGGTGATGGGCAGGGTGGCCTGGCTATGAGTATGAGGACCAAGTCCTTGGCCTACTTTGGGGGTACAGCAGGGACAGGCTGCACAGGTAGAGGGGAACTGAGGTAGGTGAGTGCATAGGGTGTGTGGGGAGAGGAGTTAGAGTGGGGAGGAGAAGCCCATAGGGGAACTGGGTGACAAGGGGGCTTCAAGGAGCTAGAGGAGACCCAGAGGGGCAGAGGAGGAGCTGGAAACACTAGAAATTGGGTGGGGTGGGGGACAGAATAATGGTTATACAAACAGACTCTTATGCCTGAGGCTCCAAGGTCCCAAGTTCATCCCCTCCCCACCCCCACCATAAACCAGAGTTGAGCAGTGCTGGGGGTAGGGAGAAAAGAAAAGAACACAATGGTTTGTTTTCTCTGGGTCCAGAGGGCAGAAGCCCATCATTGGCTTTTCACACACGGAGACACCCCCAGCCCACCCCACCCCCGCCTCCAGGCATGTCCATTAGCTCCTTCTTCTGTCCTTTCTCTCTGCACTACCAGGGAAGACTGAGCAAACAGGGGCTCCACAGAGCCCTCCTGAGCCTGGAAATTCCAATAGTATTTCTCTATCATGTCACAGCTGATCTGCAGCAGGTGCCTCTGATGGTTTCAGGGGGAAAAGAGAGTAATTTGAAGCGGAGAAATAACTATTGATTGAGGCAAGAAAGTGACTATAGCCAGGCCGGCTGCCATTTCCCAGCTCCAATTGCCCTGCTGCCCGAATGTTCCCGAGAGCTTTCCCACTTAGCAGCTGTGGTCACAGCTGTAAAGCCCACACATCTCAGGGAGGGAACCAAGGTGCAGTGGACTTGGGGTGCTTGCTCTGATTTCCTGTCCGCTCTTCCAGGGCTCTCCTCTGGGGTCTTCCTGGGCGAGGAGGGACTAACCCCATGCTCAGAGGCCCTGGGCTCTGGGCAGTTAAACTGTGGTTTGACACTGAAAACTAGGAAGGCTGAGTGGACGGCTGCTCCCACAGACAACAAACTGTTGACAAGAGGAATAGTGGAATTGAGGAAGATATGTTTCCAGAGCATCAGAGGGGTCTTGTTGGGCACTTTATTTCCTGCTCAGCTGGATGATTTGGGTTCTCCCTCCCCATGAATTCTAACACCTTCATGCAGAGAAAAAGCATGTTTTTGTTTTATTTTTCCCTTCAGGGTTATTGCCGGGGCTCCTTACCTGTGCTAAAAATCCACTGCTCCTGAAGGCTATTTTTTCCCTTTTGTTGCCTTTGTTGTTTATCATTGTTGTTGTTATTGTTGGTTGTTGTTGGATAAGACAGAGAGAAATCGAGAGAGGAAGGGAAGACCGAGGGGGAGAGAAAGACATTTGCAGACTTGCTTTACCACCTGTGAAGTGACCCCCTTGCAGGTGGCGAGCTGGGGGCTCGAACCAGGATCCTTACCCGCCAGTCCTTGCACTTGGTGCCATGTACACTTAACCCGCTGTGCCACCGCCCAGCCCCCAAAGCATCGCTTTTTATAAACAGAACATGCTTGCATAGCGCCTGTCTCATGGCTCAGCTGGCTTTGAGCTAGTGATGCCCGGGCTGGGAGAGGGATGGAAGCTGTGCACCCCATCTGGAGAGTGGGGTCAGGAATGGTCACTCAGCCCTGCCTTCTGCCCCTGACTCACAGGAAAGGAGGCTCCTGGCTCACACAGGACCCCTTTGGCTGAAAGTCCATAAGCCAGCGGAGAGAATGTGGGGGTCCTGCAAAAGATGCAGGCCGGAGACTGGGGATGTCTCATCATGATACTTCAGTCTTTCCTTTTAAAATGTTTTATTTATTTATGACAAATCAAGAGTGAAGAGGAAGATAGGGAGAGAGAAAGAGAGATACCTGCAGCCTTACTTCACCGCTCGTGAAGCTTCCCCCCACTGCAGGTGGGGACTGATATGATTCCAGGTCCCCGTGCACTGTAACATGTGAGCACTACCAGGTGTGCTGCTGCCCAGTCCTTACCCCAGCATTTTCTTTTGTGGAACCAAGGCCTTTTGTATGAGTGATCCTGGGTTGATATTTTTCAAAGAAAGAGAGAGAGAGAGAGAGAGAGAGAGAGAGGGAGAGAGAGAGAGAGATATCACAGCTCTGGATCTTACTTCAGTGTCATAGTGCCTCCCTTGTGGTGCTGGGGCTGGAACCTAGGCAGGCGCCATACCTGGTGAGCTCTCTGCCACCCACTCCGCTCCTGTAGTCCTTTCTGGCTTGGTCTTAAACCCTTTACATGGCTGACAGAGGGTGCTGTGTGGCCCCAGCTCCCACCAAGGCTGCTGGCAGTCCATGCTTGAAGCAGTAATCCTCTACCCTTGGCCACTAGGACCAGGGCCCAAAGTGGCCCTGCAAAGAGTGAGGGTAACCACTGGTCACTTCTGTCAGAAGCATCATCACAAGCCCTCTTGAAGGGCCTTCTCAGGACCTTGCCCTCACCATAAAGCAGTGATAATAGGGACTGCCCCAGACTCTCAAGGGAGGCTGGAGTATCCTGCCCTGCCCCTTGAGGAAGACTGGCCCTGAAATGAGTGAGTGCGGTCTACAATGTTCCTACCTGTGACCATGAGCTGTGAGCTCAGACCAGTAGGGACTCAGAGGCTACACAGGCTCTTGTGGTAAATATATACATGGGCTCTGGGTTGGGTGGACAGAGGTAAATAGTTAATTCTACATACAGAATTTTTCAAGAATGGGAGCTACATTGTGCCCTAGTCCAACTTTCTAGCCCTTTTCTCTACCCTGACACCATTTTCTCAGACAATATTTTTTTATCCAACATCATCCTAGCTATCAAACTCAAGCAAAAACTACCATAGTTGTGGGACTCTATAAACATGCCTAAAATGGACTTCCTAGCTTCTTTCCACCCTAAAATCCCTAATCTCATTTTCTCTGTTCCTACTTTTTGGTTCCTGTTCATTAACCATTTTGTCTCACTTTATGTCCTGCCACCTTCCAGACACCAAATTGCAGACACTACCATGATTCCATCCTGACTTCTCTGGGCAGATGACCTCATCAATCTCCTCATTAGGGAAAGATAGAAATAGGCTGGGGGTATGGATTGACCTGCCGACACCCAAATCCAGCAGAGAAGCAATTACAGAAGGCAGAACTACCTTCTTTATCCCCAAACTATCTTGATCCATAATTCCAGTGGGGGAGAAGTGGTAGGAGGAAGAGAATAAGAGGACTCTGAACTCCAGCTCCATCAGGACCTGCAGAGAGAGTAGGAAAAAGGCAGGAACATTTCGATGTAGTAATAGGGTTGTGAGTGGCTCAGAGGGGAAGAGAGGACAGGACCTGTAAGAAAATGGGGGCAAAAATGTAGGCAGATAGTTGTAGAGTGACAGTTAAGCGCAAAGCACAAGGACCGGCAGAAGGATCCCAGTTCGAGCCCCTGGCTCCCCACCTGCAGGGGAGTCGCTTCACAAGCAGTGAAGCAGGTCTGCAGGTGTCTGTCTTTCTCTCCCCCTCTCTGTCTTCCCCTGCTCTCTCCATTTCTCTCTGTCCTATCCAAAAACAACGGCATCAATAACAACAACAATAATAACTACAACAATAATAAACAACAAAGGCAACAAAAGGGAATAAATAGATAAATAAATAAAAAGAAGTGACAGTTAACCATATCTGCAACCTTGGGTGAACAGTGGTGGTTTGCAGAGCTCTAGTGGTGGGTACAATGTGGAATTATACCCCTGTTGACATGTAATTTTGTAAATCAATTTTAAGTCACTAATAAAATTAAAAACAAAACAAGACAAGAAAACCAGAGTGGGGATATACAGTAGTCTGTGCTAAAGCCAAGTTGATGTGGGGTGCACAGACCGGTTCAAGGCAGCTCTGGGGGAACAGCCCCTGGGGGGAGGGTGCTGAGGCCCCAGCTGTTGTACCCTCACTTGCAGGCCAGCCCCCACCTTGCCCTCTCAGTGCTTGCAGCTGAATTCCCAGGGGCCTCTCCCAAAGTCTGTTTCCAGGAATGGAAAATAAGAATGGGCTCTGAGTTGACAGGTAGCCCCACCCTGCTCGCCTTCCTCTGCTTTGCCAAGGACTCCGGCCACACTGAGGCCACCCTCTCCCTAGGGAGGGGTGCTTCCACCTCAGGGAAGAGCCTGCAGGCTCTGTGCCTGCTCCCAGCACCTCACGTTCCCTGGAGGAAGCAGATGGGGCTGTCAGCTCTGCTTATGCCCAGCCTTCCCAAACCCAGCCAAGCGTGCCCTGGAACCGGGGAGCCACTCCTCCGAGCAGCTGGTGGGGCTCTGGGCTGGCATCTCTCGGGGCCGGTGATGCTGATTAGCAGGAAATAATGTGCAGTCAAAGGGAGACAGCTGCATCCCACCTCCTGGCCCTGGGCCCGAGCTCTTCAGCTCCCTGATAACTCCCTGGGAGGCTGAGAGGAGGCTACCCCATCCATAACTGGCCTCTTCCTCAGAGGCTGTGTGGGGCTCAGGAGCTGAGACTCTGGGAGTGATTTATTTTGTTTGGATTTTATGTTTCTGGAGGCTCAGAGAGGCAACCTTCACCCAGGTCCTGGGCTCCCAGTGCACCTGAGCTGGGGAGGCTGGCTTGGTTCGACTTATCCAGACTAATGGGTTAGTCCCATCCAAGTACTAGTGAGATTGGGCACGTCCCTGGTGGGATGACCATAGATGACTGCCCTCTGGATCCCAGTTCTTGACTTGCCCTTACTCCTTCCCCCTCCATCATTAAAACAAAAGCAAGGGATTTGGGCGGTAGTGCAGTGGGTTAAGCGCACATGGAAGGATCCTGGTTCAAGCACCTGGCTCCCCACCTGCAGGGGAGTCCCTTCACAGGCAGTGAAGCAGGTCTGCAGGTGTCTATCTTTCTCTCCCCCTCTCTGTCTTCCCCACTTCTCTCCATTTCTCTCTGTCCTATCCAACAGCAAATGACATCAACAGCAATAATAACTACAACAACAGTAAAAACAACAAGGGCAACAAAAAGGAAATAAATAAATAAATATTTAAAAATATTAAAAAAAAAAAAAGAAAAAAGAAACAGGGCTGTAATATAGGTTACAAAGAAAAACCAGACATTCCTGAGAACTGAAACAAAGAGAAAGGAAAGAAATTCTCCCAAACCCACAATCTGGAAGTTGCCCCCCTCATCCTCACCCCTGTTATATCTGGGGGCCTATTTTCCCCTGTCTGTGGGCCCTGGGAGTTGGTAGTATTCACCTTTATGTTGTGTCATCTGTTTATTCCACTCAACACCTGGTCCTAAGCGTTTATCTGTGCCACCAGGTGCTTTTCTCCCTGTCATTGTAGGTGATGGCTTGCGCAATGTTCCACTGACTGCACACTCCAGGTTTTCTCAAAGCTTGCTGGGTGGACGCTTAAAGTGGTCTATTAAAAAAAAAAGACATTCCAACATCTATGATGCATCCTTAATGACTTCTCTAGGAGAAATCCAGAGAGTAGCATTGTTCTGTGAGAGGGCATGTGTGTATCTATGTATATACATACAAGCATACATATTTACTTTCAAAATGAATGTATTATTGTGATGTGGGTTTTTTTATTTTAAAGAGGGAATTGTTTAATTTATTTCATATGAAATAGGCTTGAGAGAGAGAGAGAGAAAGAGAGAGAGAGGAACCAGAGAGCCACTTTTGTACCTGCGATGTTGGGGATCAAACAGGGTGCTTCAGGCAAGCAAGTGCTGAGTTTTACCAGTTGAGCTATTTCCCTGACTGCTATAGTGGTTTTTAATTTTTAAAAAGTTGCTGATAGCAAAGAAGATCACTTGAAACCTCAACAAGACAAGGCTAGGATTACTTTGGGAATCCACCAGGTCATGGGAATATCAAAGAAGATCACTAAGCCTGCAACAAGGCGAGACTAAGACTACTTTGGGAACCCATCAAATCACCGGTGAGTGAAAACACGTGTGGCTTGTGGCCAGAGAGGAGCCTAAAGAGAGATTCCTGGGGCTAAAGCCCATATCTACTTGAATGGCTGGTAACAGTCTGGTAGTTTGCTAGTTGAAGAACCACCTTCAGTCTGCTTTGCCGACAAGAAGACTGCTGAAGGGAGGAGAGGACTCCCCTAAGGCTCACCAAAAGCAACTGTGTGTCTCCGTTGCTACTGCTCTCAGAGGCCGGAGCAGCAGGGGGGAGGCCCTGTGCTGACATCTAGGGGCAGAGGACTAACTCAGGAGATCTACACCCTGGTGGTCTACAGATGGGGCTGTATAGTGGAAGCCTTTCCACATTGTTCTCCTGATAAGAACACAGTGAATAATTGTCTCAGAATCCACAGACTATAAAGGGCACTTGTTTAGAAACTCACAGGGCCAAGGAGAGAAGCTGCCTGCAGAGAAGCTGAATTGAGCCAGGAGCTTTGGATCCTTGGGGCATGGGATTCTCTTTGCATAACCACCACACTATCTCTCCCCCACCCTGCTTTATCTCTTGGTCAGGAGTGAGTGATTAAACTAAAAAAACTAATTATAGATAAAAAGCCTTCAGGCTACCATAGCCTATAGGGAAGGAAAAGAACAAAAGAGGTTTTAACAGCCACTTTGCTTCAACTCAGGGATTGAGATAACATTGAAACATTTGTTAATTTCCACAACTGTGAACTCTTTTTACAAAAATATTTATTTATTCCCTTTTGTTGCCCTTGTTGTTTTATTGTTGTAGTTATTATTATTGTTGTTATTGATGTCATCATTGTTGGAAAGGGTAGAGAGAAATATCCCCTCTAGGAGGGGAAGACAGAGAGGGAGAGAGAAAGATAGACACTTGCAGACCTGCTTCACCACCTATGAAGCAACAACTCCCCTGCAGGTGGGGAGCTGGGGGGTCAACTGGGATCATTACTCCTGTTCTTATGCTTTGTGCCACCTGTGCTTAACCTGCTGCACTACCACCCGACTCCCTGTGAACTCTTTAAGTACCTTATTTAGACACAAGTTAATCTAGGCAAGAGTGATCAGTGACTTGAAAAGTACAGATAGAGGGACCTCATAACACACTATATACAATGATTAAACCAAGAGGAAACATTGGAGAAATGAACCAGGACAAAAGCCCCCCAAACGTTGAAGCATGTAAGAATGAGAACAACATCCAAATGCTAGTTGAGACATTAGTGAGAGCAGTGAGAAAAGAGTTTGAAAGAAATGTCATCAGAAATGGGGAAACAACAAATGAGACTCTGAAAGAAAAGTCTATTTCGAAGTAATTAGAGAGCTGAACATTGAAATAGACTAAGCTAAGAGCACAACTGGATGAACAATTTAATACAGTATCAGAACAGGGTAACAAAATAGCTAATCTACAGAAAACAACAGAAAGTAGAGAGAATAGAATAAATGAGGCAGAAAACAGAATTAGCAAGATTGAGGATAAATTAAAGAAAACTAAGAAAGAAATAAGAGATCTCAAAAAGAGATTAAGAGATACTGAAAACAACAACAGAGGCATGTGGGGTGACTTCAAAAGAAATAATATATGCTTTATAGGCCTACCAGAGGAATAAAGAGAGTGAGGGGAAGAAAGCATTCTACAGGACATAATAGCTGAGAACTTCCTAGTCTAGACAACATAAAAGACATAAAGGTTCAAGAAGCCCAGAGGGTTCCAAACAGAATTAACTCAGACTTAAAGACACAAAGACACATCATATTTAGAATGAAAAGGAATAAGGATAAAGAAAGTATTTTGAAGGCTGCAAGAGAAAAAGAGCCGCCTACAGAGGAAAACTCATAAAATTAGCAGCAGATTTCTCCACACAAATATTACAGGCCAGAAGAAAATGGCAAGATATCTATCGAGCTCTAAATGAGAAAGGCTTTCAACCAAGAATATTGTATCCTGCTAGACTGTCATTCAAACTAGAGGAAGACATAAAAACTTTCTCAGACAAGCAACAGTTCAAGGAATCAACTATCACCAAGCCTGCATTGCAAGAAGTTCTGAAAGTTCTCATATAAACAATCAGACAACCATAAACATGCCATATATCAGAACACTCTAAAAATCTACAATAATGGCATTAAAATATCTTCAATCTATAATATCAATAAATGTCAATGGCCTGAATTCACCTATTAAGAGGCACAGAGTAGGAAGATGGATCAGAAAACACAACCCAACCATATGTTTTCAGGAATCCCACCTAACTCAACAAGACAAGCACTGACTCAAAGTGAAAGGATGGAAAACTATCATACAAGCCAATGGACCACAAAAAAGGCAGGAACAGCTATTTTTATATCTGACACAATAGACCTTAAAATTAAAAAAGAGAGAGAGAGAGAGAGAGTGGTGGTGGTGAGGACACAGAACTATGGTGGTGGGTACACTGTGGAACTATACCCTTGTAAACCTATAATATTGTATATCATTATTAAATCATTAATAAAGTAAAAAAGAAAAAAGTTGTTAAATGATTTTTTTACCAGAGTCCTGCTTAGCTTTGGTTGCTGGTGGTGCTAGAAATTGAACTTGAAGTCTTTGTTGCCTCAGGCATGAAAGTTTTTGCAGAACCACTATGATATCTCCCCAGCCCTTAGTTAATTTTGGGGGTGGTGGTGGTGGGGCCAGGGTCTTGTGTACATGGAATTTTACTTCTCTTGTCTTTCCTCTTGTCTTTCCTTTCTTCCTTTTATCTTTTGCTTTCTATTTTAGAGACAGGAACAGAGAGGAAGAGAAAAGAGAGAGAGAGAGAGAGAGAGAGAGAAAACACTGCCAAATCTTCCTCCATTGTCATTATACTCCCAAGTGATGACAGATCACATACATGGCAAGGTAGGCACCCTACCAAGTGAGCTATCTTTCTGTCCTGCTGATGTCATCATGTAAGAGCAGGTGTGAGCTATAATTGACCTGCTATACAACAAATCCATTTATGTGTACAGTTCAGTGACTTTCCATGTATTCCCAGAGTTGTGTGTGCAACCACCACAATCTATTGTAAAATGTGCCTGTCACCCCAAAAGGAAGCCCCATCTCCATTAGTACTCACTGCTACTCCACAGCTCCTCCCCCTGCCAGTCACCAGTTTGCTTCTTGTCTCTATGCATTTGCCTCTTGGGAACATCCACATAAATGGAATCCTAAAATCTTAGCTTTCTGTGTCCTAGGTCTTCTACCTAGAGTAGTATGTCCCAGGTCATCATTCTGCAAGATGGACCAGAGCCTAGTCCTTTTGCACAACCTGAAAGCCTCCCTGCCTGCCCCCCACCCTAGCACATGTATTTTGCAGCTTTTATTAAAAAAAATTTATTTATTTATTTAAATTGCCACCAGGGTTGTCACTGGGGCTCAGTGCTGGCACTATGAATCCACTGCTACCAGTGGCCATTTTTTCTTTTCTTTTTCTTCTTCATTCTATTATATTTGATAGGACAGAGGGAAATTGAGAAGAAAAGAAAGGGTAGATAGGAAAGAGAAAGAGAGATACCTTAGGAGAACTGCTGTGGCTTGCAATGGAGGGACTGGGGATTCAGAACTCTGGTGGTAGGAATGGTATGGAACTATACTCCTGTTGACATGTAATTTTGTAAATCAATATTAAGTCACTAATAATAAAAAAGAGACCCTTTGGAATATACCTAAAATGGACTTTCTAACTTTTTCCAAAATGAAGACCCCAAATCTCATCTGCTATATTCTTCCCTGTAGGTTCCTCATAATTAAACAGTTTGTTCTGATTTATATCTTTTTTTTTTTGCCTCCAGGGTTATTGTTGGGGCTCAGTGCCTGCACCATGAATCCACTGCTCCTGGGGGCCATTTTCCCCCCTTTTGTTGCCCTTGTTGTTGCAGCCTTATTGTGGACATCGTTATTGTTGATGTCATTCATTGTTGGATAGGACAGAGAGACATGGAGAGAGGAAGGGAAGACAGAGAAGGGAAAGAAAGACAGACACCTGCAGACCTGCTTCACTGCCTGTGAAGCGACTCCCCTACAGGTGGGGAGCTGGGGGCTCGAATCAGGATCCTTAAGCCGGTCCTTGCACTTTGTGTCACGTGCGCTTAACCTGCTGCACTACTGCCTGACCCCCTGATTTATATCTTAATGCTTTTCAGCCACCAAGTTGCAGATGCTACGATGACACCAACCTGACTTCCCTGGGCAGATAACTTCACCACTGTGTCCTGGAACCCCTACCTCCCCAGAGCTCTACTCCACTAGGGAAAGATAGAAACAGGCTGGGGGTACGTATTGACCTGCCAATGCCCATGTCCAGCAAAGAAGAAATTACAGAAGCCAGACCTTCCACTTTCTGCACTCCATAAGATCCTGGGTCCATACTCCCAGAGAGATAAAGAATAGGAAAGCTTCCAATAGAGGGAATGGGATATGGAACTCTGGTGGTGGGAATTGTATGGAATTGTTGCCCTTTTATCCTACAATCTTGTCAATCATTATTAAATCAATAAAATACAATAAAATGAGAGAGAGACCTTCAGACCTGCCTCACTGCTTGTAAAATGTCCACCCCTCAGAGGATATGAACAGAACATAACTACAGAAGAAATCCAAAAGGCTAACAAACACATGAAAAATTGTTCCAGGTCACTGATTTTCAGAGAAATGCAAATAAAGACAACATTGAGATACCACCTTACCCCTGTGAGAATGGCATACATCAAAAAGGACAGCAGCAACAATTGCTAGAGAGGCTGTGGGGACAACGAAACCCTTCTGCTCTGCTCGTGGGATTGTAAATTGGTCCAACCTCTGTGGAGAGCAGTCTGGAGAACTCTCACAAGGTTAGACATGAACCTTCCATATGACCCAGTAATTCCCTTCCTAGGGATATACCCCAAAGACTTCATAACGTACAACCAAAAAGATATTGTACGCTTATGTTCATAGCAGCACAATTCGTAATAGCTAAAACCTGGAAGCAACTCGAGTGCCCAACAACAAATGAATGGCTGAGAAAGTTGTAGTATATAGACACAATGGAATACTATGCTGCTATGAAAAACAGTGAACCCACTTTCTCTGACCCATCTTGCATGGAGCTAGAAGGAATTATGTTAAGTGAACTAAGTCAGAAAGACAAAGATGAGTATGGGATGATCCCACTCATAAACAGAAGTTGAGAAAGAAGAACAGAAAGGGAAACTCAAAGCAGGATTTGACTAAATTTGGAGTAGGGCACCAGAGTAAAAATCTCTGGGTTGAGGATGAGGGCGGAAGTTCGACTTCACTTGGGGGGTGGGGTGGAGAATGGTGTTTATGTACACTTCTATTAATTTTTAGTCATATAAATAACTACTTAATATGAGAGGGGAAAATTGATTGAATGTCTCAAATTTTTTAATGCACAGACCATACGCTGAGTCTTTGATATGCTGACTCTCTTGAAAGCTTAGACCAGGGAGAACAGAAGTAACCAGCGACACAGCTATATACAAATAATGTCAAAGGACATAAATTATGGTGATGTTGTGTATGATACAGCAAATGCTAACAAAGGGATTTTTTAAAGTTAACTCAATTGTCAAATAATATGATCATAGCAATAACTATCTATTGCCTTCTTAAACCCTAAGACAGCAGGAACCTCCCACTTCCTCTATAGAGCCTATATTTCCCCCAGTCCTGGAACCTCTAGGGTGGGGCTCACCTTCCTGCACGCTTCTCTCAATTCATACCAAGTGATATTGCATCTGCCGATCCCAACCTAATCAACGGAACGAGTACTGCCTCAGCATGTTTCACTTCAGACTGTGTCCAGAGACATCAGTCGTGGAATGTCAATACTTCAGCCTCATTACTCAGGTGCAAGTTTTCTTTTCATAGGATTCTCTAATTCCATTCCAGGTGGTTCACTTCCTAACAAAGTCCCAAAACCTAGATATAGATCAGGTCCAGTGATATAGAGCATATGTTCACATGTATCCATAAATTAGGGCAAAATATATACCTGAAAGCAAAAGTACATAATAGTCTGCAGTGAGTCAGTATAAAGTTCATAATGAAAGTGTCTAGTTAGACTTAGATACCCTCCTTACCTACTTCCTATTACATTTCTCTCACTCACTCCAAAGCTAACCTTATCAAAGCAAGGTCTGCAAAAGCTGAATAAAGGCAAGAGACTGTCATACTTTACCAATGACTCTTTAGTCACTATCAGGCCACCCCATCAACTGGGGCCCTGGTCAGGGAGTCCTTAGATTCCCAAACAGACATGATGGGCCTAGATCTCAGATAGATCCCTCTCTCCATTGTTACCGGTCATCTCTATCAGGAACACAATAGACTCCTTTGTGGGCCCCCATAGGACCTTGACCTCAACTTGGATCAACAACGGTAGAGAATGTTCCAAAGGGAGCTTAGACAACATACTCTATGCTCCACCTGAGAAGATGGGTCCTGAAATTGGGGCAGCTTGGAACGTTCCTACTCATGACCACAGAATGTGAGTTCAGATCTATAGGGATGCAGAGGTCACATAGGCTCCTAAGCTGAATATGGGCCCCAGATCACATCAAATTGATGGGGTTTACAGTCAACAATATTTATACCCCTTTCCCATATTTGGGAGCTACTCTTTTCCCTGATATAGATTTCTGGTCCTTTTTCCAGCCATGACATCATCTCTCCAGACAATAACTTAGATCCACCTGCATATCAGATGTCAGGCTCAGGTAAAAACAAACAGAAAAAGAGGACCCTTTGGAATATAACTAAAATAGGACTACTAATTAACTATCTACAAAACAGAGACACCCCCCCCAATTCTTCGTCTGAACTTTTCTAGCCTTTAGGTTCATGATTAGTCAACAACTTGCTTGGCTTTATATGTTAACTCTTTTCTCTGCCACTAGGTTACAGATGCTACCATGATACCAACCAGACTTCCCTGAACAGAGGACCCACCAATATGTCCTGCAGCCCCACTTCTCCAGAGCCCTGCCACACTAGGGAAAGAGAGAGACAGGCTGGGAGTATGGATTGACCTGTCAACACCCATGTTTCATAGGGAAGCAATTACAGAAGCCAGACCTTCCACCTTCTGCACCTCACAATGACCCTGGGTCCATACTCCCAGAGGGATAAAAAATAGGAAAGCTATCAGGGGAGGGGATGGGATACGGAGTTCTGATGGTGGGAACTGTGTGGAGTTGTACCCCTCTTATGCTATGGTTTTGTCAATGTTTTCTTTTGATAAGTAAAAAAAAAAAAAAAAGTCCATCCGTGCAGGTGGGGAATTGGGGGCACAAACCTGGGTCCTTCTGCAAGGTTTTGTGTGTACTCAACCAGGTGCACCACTGCCTGGCCTTTTTCTTCTCTCTAAAGTGAAGCAAGGGTCTCATCTGTGGCCAAATGCTAAGCTTCTCCAGAGATGGTGTCTCTAGACCCCTGTCCCAACTCCATCTGACATTTGGTCCTATGAGAAAAAGACGAACCCTGCTTTCCAGTCTGGGTATGGGTGCAATTAATATTTCATACCCCAGGAAGGCACTGACATTTTGCTGAATGACTTCAATTAGCACCAGAACCTCATTCTCATGCTAATAATCAGCTTGCTTATCATAATGCTTTATTAATCTTCTTCCCAGTGTGAAGCCACACGGTGGGCTTTGCAGATGCCTCCCGCTGCTGTCTTGATTGGAAGGGAGCCACTGGGGTGACTCACGGGAGGATGGGCTGGTGCCAGAGGCTCAGTTCTGGGCCTTTCTGTGTCCCAGAGGTGCTTCTGTGGAGCTGAGAGGACATCTTCTGCAGGGGACACAGAGATGAAGGAGTAGAGGTGGTTTGTTTTGCCCTTTCCTGGCTCTGTGGATGACATCCCCTCACTCGATGCCCTTGAAATGGGCTAGGGAAGTTCTGGAATGTTTTTTTAGAGGTTTCAAATGAGAAACAGTAAGATGAGTTAGATGGATATAAAAGGAGATTGGAGAGTCATCAGCTGGACAGTTCTTTTTTTTTTTTCACTGTAGTCTCTCTCTCTCTCTCTTGTATGTGTGTGTGTTTGCTGGGGTTTCATTGCTCCTGGATTTTTTTTTTTTCAGAGAGAGAATGATACAAAACAGTGAAGAGAGAGAGTGAAAGAGACCACAGCACCGAAGCTTCCTCCAGTACAGTGGAGACTGGGCTTGAACCTGGCTTGTGCATTTGGCAAAGCAGCACATTCTCCAAATGAGCTATTTTGCCCACCTTACTATAGTTATTTATTTTTATTTTTTTTTAACTGGGTGTTATTGCTGAGGCTCAGTGCTTCCACAATGAAGCCACTGCTCCTGGTGGTCATTCTTTCCCCTTTTATTTGATGGAAATTGAGAGTAGAGGGGCAGGTAGGAAGGGAGAAAAAGAGACACCTGCAGCCTTGCTTCACTGCTTGTGAAACTTCTCCACCTGCAGTGGGGACTGGGGGCTTGAAGCTGGGTCCTTGTTCATGGTGACATATGCACCCTATCAGGTGTGTCACTGACCCCCCTCTTATAGTTCTTTTTTATTATTTTTTTAAAAAGTTTTCTTTATACTTATTTATTTATCTTCCCTTTTGTTGCCCTTGTTTTTTATTATTGTTGTAGTTATTATTGTTGTTGTTATTGATGTTGTTGTTGTTGGATAGGACAGAGAGAAATGGAGAGAGCAGGGGAAAACAGAGAGAGGGGGAGAGAAAGACACCTGCAGACCTGCTTCACCGCCTGTGAAGCAACTTCCTTGCAGGTGGGGAGCCAGGGGCTCGAACCTGGATCCTTAAGCTGGTCCTTGTGCTTTGTGCCATGTGTGCTTAACTTGTGCTACCGCCGACTCCCTATAGTTCTTTTAAAAGATTTATTTATTAGAAAGAGAGAGAGAACCAGAACATCATTCTGATGTAAGTGGTGCTGGGAATGGAACTCAGGACCCCATACATACATGTCTGCCATAACACCTTCAGGCTACTTGATCTGTATGTCAAGCAGAATTTTAATGCTGAGGTTCCTGTCATATTTTGTGTCCTGGGACCTGTCATCCTGACCAGGAAAAGACACCCCACTAGAGGCAGACCAGCAGCTACCAGTTGGTCTAGTGCTATGGTGTATTGTATTACTAGGGTGAGACTCAGGGCTAGTATTGACTGAACAGAGATGGATTGAGATGTTGGGTCAGTTTATCAAAATTGAACTGAAGACTGGAGTCTGGAAAGGATTTGAGTCTGGAAACAGCTCTTGGCTTTTGTTGAGGGAACCACTGCAAAATCCAGGTCCTGATGCAGAGACTTTTCACAGTGTGTGCCACCCAGGGGAGGCAACAGCAGCCCTTTGAGGGGTTCTGCAGTGAAGTGACTTAATCCAGCATCCTCCGCACTCTGAGGCAAACCAGCAGGGTCGCCTCTGCCTTCATTGGCCCCTTTAGCCTGCTCCTCTGGGCCCTGCTGGTTTGGATGTCAGGAGTTAGCTGTTCTTCTGCATGTCTTGAGAATTGATGATTGTCACAAATCAGGTCACTGAGCCTGTGCTCCTTCACAGAAAGCCAGGAGGTGAGGGAGTGGCAGCTTCACAGAACCAGGTCTCTTTAGCTCTGGGCTTAGACATTTACAGAGAAGGTGCAGAGTCTTTTTTTTTTTTGTTTGTTAACCAAGGTTTTCTCAGTTCTATCTAATTAACTAGTCAGAAGCAAGAGAAACTGAGAGGGGGAGGGGACATAGTGGGAGAGAGAAATACACCTGCAGCACTGCTTCGCTGCATGTGAAGCTTCCCTCCTTGTAGGTGGGGACTGTGGCCTTGAACTTGAATCTTTGTGCATGATAACATGTGCTCTCAAGTGAGTGTGCCACCACCCAGTCTTTTAAGGTGTTTTTCTTTTCTTTCTTTCTTTTTTTTTTTTTAAAGAATTTTTAAGGGGTTAGCAGACTGAGCTGTTTTAATTTTTATTTATTTATTTATTTATTTATTTATTTATTTATTTATTACCAGAGCACTGCTCAACTCTGGTTTATGGCAGTGTGAGGGATTGGACCTGAGGCTTTAGAGCCTCAGGCATGAGAGTCTCTTTGCATAACCATTATGCTATCTTCCTCCACCCTGTTTTATTTTATTTTTTTAAAATAATTTTTGTAAACTACTTCTTTTGGTAGGACAGAGAGAAACCGAGAGAAAAGGGGATAGAAAGCAAGAGAGAGGGGCCGGGTGGTGGTGCACCTGGCTGAGCGCACGTGTTACAGTGCACAAGGACCCGGGTTCAAGCTCCTGGTCCCCACCTGCTGGGAAAAAGCTTCACAAGTGGTGAAGCAGGGCTGTAGGTGTCTCTCTGTCTCTCTCCAACTCTATCTCCCCTTCCCTCTCAATTTCTGGCTGTCTCTATCCAATAAACAAATAAAGATAATAAAAAGCTTAAGAAAAAAAGAGAAAGCAAGAGAGAAAGAGAGACACCTACAATACTGTTTTCACTGCTTGTGAAATTTCTCCTTGCAGGTGGGGAAATGGGGCTTGAACTTGGATCCTTACTCATGGTGATGTGTGTGTTCTATCAGGTGCACCACAGCCTGCCCCTTCTTCTTCTAGCGTTTGCCCTTCTTCCGTAGCCAGTCAACAGAGTCAGGTTGAGCCTGATGTAAAGTTTCGAGACCTCCTTTGAATCTGGAGAGGTGGCAGTCGTTGACTATGTGGGTCATAGTCTGTCTGTAGGCGCAGGGGCAGTTCGGGTCGTCTCTGGCTCCCCAGCGATGGAACATAGCGGCGCACCGGCCATGGCCTGTTCGATAGCGATTGAGGAGGGCCCAATCATAACGTGCTAGGTCAAAGCCGGGTTGACGCTCGCAGGGGTCTGTGATGAGGTGTTTGTTCTTTACCTCATCTGACTGCCAACTCTGTTTCCAAGAGTCTGGAACAGAGAAGTTCAGTGTAGGCATAGGGGACCAGATTGGGTGACGAGACGTCAAGCGTTGGACAGGGTGGGCGAAGATATCCGCGTATATTGGCAGGTCCGGTCGAGCGTAGACGTGGGAAATGAACTTAGATGATGCCGCCTCCCGACGAATATCTGGCGGGGCGATGTTGCTAAGAACTGGCAGCCATGGAACCGGGGTGGAATGGATGGTTCCAGAAATTATCCTCATGGAGAAATATAATTTGCCCCTGAAGGTGGTGAGCTTTAACCAACTCGTAGACTCAGGCCTATGGTGGTGTTTTTCCCACCAGGAAGGGTGTGGCTGCAGCAGGGAGCATCTGACTCCTGCAGCCAAAGGGCCACCACATGGTGACCTGCTCTCTACCTCACTCCTCCAGGGCTGCTCCTGGCTCAATCCTGGCTCCTCACTGTAGTACTGTGACACTGAGGAGCTGCTCTGCAGAGAACCCCATAACCATCACCCACAATTGAAACCTTTGCGGGAACTCAGTTCCAACTAGGACCTCCAGTAGTCCCTTCTTAGTTCTGCAAGGAATACACCATCTCCTCTTCAGAGCTCGGAAGAAAGGGGTTTGGGTTCAAGCTCTTTCCCATTTGCTGGAGTGGCTGCTGGCTTCCGTGGTCCCACAGGGATATCCAAGACCAACTGCAGCCTCACTGGGGTCAAGCTGTTTCACTTGCTGTGCTTCCGGCACCTGGATCCAATCCAGGTCCTTCTGCAGGCTGAGACCCTCCCTCTCGGCCACCTGTGTTAGCGTCCTTTGTTCTTATTTCCACCTGTGCTGGCCTCCTCCCTCCTTATTTCCACTTCCAGTGTGCTGCTGGTTGGTTATTTTAGGGGAAATGTCTCCTAATTCTGTTTGCTCCATGACTGGCTCTGCATTTTGAGCAAGGACATATGACAGGGAGGTGGACCAGACCTCCCAGTCTCAGGAGATACAGACTGGGTTCCAGCGTTAAGCTGGTGCCCTGGGCTCTCACCACTCCAACACCACTAGTTCTCACTTTGTAATTAATATACGTCATGAGGATGATCCTCTGAGATTATGCAAATGCATGGTTCCTCTTTTAACTTTCTTCATGAATCTGAGCACCCAGATGACTGTGGGTGCTGTGGGTGACTGTGAGGGCAGCGACTCTCACCCTGGCATCCTTGTCCTTTGACATGTCCCTTAAAATGATTTGGTTTCTTCTCTAAGGAGGAGCTGGTCCCTTCCCTCTGTTCAGTTATTCAGTCAGCTGTTTATTTCAGTGTGGACCCACAGATGTTTATTTGATTATAGGTGAACAGGCAGTTTTATTGTCATTCTTTTTCCTCGCTCAGTTGTTCCATTGTTGGCTCTTGGCCTCCTTTGGTTCAACAATGTGTGCCCTTTCAAGGTTCATCACTTCTTTACTTCCTGATGTCACACAGACTCCAAGCTCTGCTCATAATCCCTGCTCTGGCTTGAGTCTGGTGTTGGGGGTGGTGGTGCTAAGTCCCACTTCTTCTGTGCAGCTTACAGTGTCACCTTGGATCCCTGCATTACTTGAGTCACAGTGACAATGGCCAGGATTCCACAGGGCCAGGGGACATGTGTCTTTTTCTGTCTTCCTTTTTTTTCTTTAATTTTTTTATTATCTTTATTTATTTCTTGAATAGAGACAGAGAGAAATTGAGAGGGAAGGGGAAGATAGAGAAGGAGAGAGACAAAGAGACACCTGTATCCTTACTACAACACTCGTGAAGCTCCCCCCCTGCAGGTGGGGACCAGGGGCTTGAACCAGGTGCTTGTGCACTATAGAGTGTGCTAGACCATGTGTGCCACCACCCAGTTCCTTCTTCCTTTTTTTTTTTCCCAGTTATTGTCTTTTTTAAAAATTAATTTTTATTAATTTTTTATTTGGTAAGACAAAGAGAAATTCAAGGGGAGAAAGGTAGAGATAGAGAGAGACAGAGAGACACTGCAGCACTGCTTCACCACTAGTGAAGCTTCAGGTGGGGACCAGGAGCTTGAACCTGGGTACTTGTGCATTATAATGTGTGTGCTCAATCAGGTGCACCACCACACAACCCCGTTACTGTCTTTAAATATATATATATATATATATATATATATATATATATATATATTTCATTTATTTGGTACGGTAGAGAGAACTTGAGAGGAAAGAGCAAATAGAAGGAGAAAAAGAGAGAAACCTGCAGCACTGCTTCATCACTACTGAAGCTTCCCCCTGTGAGTGGGGCATTAAAACTGGATCCTGCCCCACTGTAACATCTGTGCTTAGCCAGGGGCACTACCACCCAGCCCCCAGTTACTCTCTCTTTCTCTCTCTCTCTCTTTTGCCTCCAGGGTTATTTCTGGGGCTCAGTGCCTGCACCATGAATCCATTGCTCCTGGAGACCATGTTTTCCCCCTTTTGTTGCCCTTGTTGTTGTAGCCTTGTTATAGTTATTATTGTTGTTGTTGTTGATGTCATTCGTTGTTGGATAGGACAGAGAGAAATGGGGAGAGGAGGGGAAGACAAAGAGGGGGAGAGAAAGATAAAAAGACAGACACCTGCAGACCTGCTTCACTGCCTGTGAAGCGAATTCCCCTGCAGGTGGGGAGCCGGGGGCTCGAACCTTATGCCGGATCCTTATGCCGGTCCTTGCGCTTTGCACCACCTGTGCTTAACCCGCTGCACTACCGCCCAACCCCCAGTTTTTGTCTTTTTAAAATATATACACTTTATTTATTTATTTTTGGATTGAGACAGAGAGAAATTGAGAAGGAAGAGGGGAGCTAGAGAGAGATACACCTGCAGCACGGATTCAACACCTGTGAATCTTTCCCTCTTGAATATGGGTCCTTGCACACTGGAACAAGCCTGCTCTACTGGGTAAGTCCTATGGGCTTGTGTCTTACCTGCGTTGGCGGAAGTGCAGTGAGAAGGGAGCCCAGTGGGCAAGTGGAGAACAGAGTGTTTTTTTTTTCTCCCTTCAGCTAAGATAGCAGAAAAGGCTACTTCTTGTACATGGGTTTCATTCAACCACAATGAGAACAAGACTAGTCCAGAATGTCGAGTCCAAGGCAAAGGAGTAAAAGGGTCTGTGTTTCGGTGTGAGCAAAGAAGGTCCCTCAAGATGGTTGTGTAGGATGCATAGATGGTGATGAGGTTCGAGATCGGCTGAAACAAGTTCCAGGTTGCAGCACTGAGGTCCTATTTGTACCAGCACTGCTGGCCTCTGACATTCCTTATTTCTGCTCCTGTGGCTTCCATGGGTCCGTAAGACTACTTGGACCTCTGCCTCATCTTTCTTCTTTTGTGTTTTGACCTGTGCATTCCCTCTTCCTCCACGTGGCTCTCATAGCACAGAGGCTTCTAGGAAGATGGCGCTAAGGCTGAGAGAGAACAGAATGGCCTTAGCTGGACACTCATTTTGGTTGGGAGGTGGCTGGTGTGGGCTGGAGCAGGGGCTGATGGGAGATGGTGGGAGGCAGTGGAATCAGAGGAAGCCCATACCAAGGCCCTCAGTGAGGACAAAGGGCTAACCCTGGGCTGGGAGGGGTGTGAGTGACGTTGTCCAGAACACGCACAGAGCACCCAGACTGAGTAGCCTCTTTGTCTTTTCTGGTTTCAGCCATGTCTGTGCTTGCCAGGGACACTACCTGCCTCTGAGGAGTCCTGGCCCCCATGATGTCCCCTGACACAAGCTTACTCAGCCTTGGGCTGCAGCTACTGAGGACTCTACCTAGGCTAGGGAGTGACCTTAACCCACAACCCAACCCAGCTAGACCCTGCAGTTTATTACAGTCTCCTCACCAGATGGAGTCCTAACTGCTGTAGATAAAACCCAATTAAAATTAATTGCCTAAGCAAAAGATAATGAGTTAAAATAAGGCGTTTATTCTTTTGCAAGGGGGCATGCCCTGTCAACCCTCACACCCTTCTCCCTTCCTTTATACCTGATGTAGAACTGACCCCTCTACCCCTGGGTCGGGCTTCAGGACTCACAGTCTTCTCGTTGTCTAAATAAGGACAGGAAAAGAATCTGAGTAAATATTGTCTGAACCCAAAGCTTGTGGAATTAGTGGGCACAGGTTGCTATAGATGATCACAATTTATAATAACCTGTGCACTAAACAATTGTTTGAGGGGCAGGGGTAGATAGCATAATGGTTATGCAAAGAGACTCTTGTGTTTGAGGCTCTGAGGCCCCAGGTTCAATCCCCTGCACCACCATAAACTGAGTTGAGTAGTGCTCTGGTAAAAAAAAAAAAATAAGTAAAATAAGAGGCTGGGTGGTAGCAAAGCTGGTTGAGCGCACATGTTACAATGCACAAGGACCCAGGTTCGAGCCCCCAGTCCCCACCTGCAGGGGGAAAGCTTCACAAGTGGTGAAGCAGGGCTGCAGGTATCCCACCCTCTCTACCCCTCCCTTCCCTCTTGATTTCTGACTGTCCCTATCCAATAAATAAATAAATAAATAAAGATAATGAAAAAATAAAAATATAGTGAGAACTACAATACAATAAATAAAAAAATGTTTGATTCGAGTTACTTTGAAAAGAAGACCTAACCATTGCTCTCAATCTCTTTTTAAGTTAAAGAAGAAAATATCTTATAAAAACAAGAAGCATTTCCTATGTGAAATCACACCATAATAACAATCACCTCTGTAAATAAATATAAACAAAATAATGAGCGTTAATTATTGGGGACAAACCAGTAAGGCACTGTATTCCGCGTAGAGACTCCTATTTTCTCCATTTTAAATAAAGTGCTGTGCTAGGAAACTGACTTGGTTTGACTTTGTTTATGTCTCAACTGACAAATGCAGGTTCAGTTTTATAACACCATAAAATGTATTGTTGTCAAATGGGACCTAACTGTTTCATACAGTGACCCTCTGCTTGTACAGGGAATTGCTGACCTGCTGGCCCTTTTCTCAATGATCTGTCACTTCAAAGCTCTCAGCAATTCCCTGAGCCCTTTCTTCCCCATCCCCTTGCCTGGATGTGCCTGGGATCTTGCCTCTGCCCATGCTGGGGGAGGGAAGGGGAGCCCTGGGGACCAGCCCACTCACTGGCTGTTAGTGGGTCCCCCCAGCTGTTCTGATGCTGACTGCTGAGCCCACCTGTTTTCACCTCTCACCAATGTCCCAGCCCATTCATTCCCTGGCCAGACATGTCACCTTATGAGTGTCCTCTTTCCCTGTGGCTGACTGCACCTGCCTTTTAGAGCTAGACTGCAAATCTTGGCTGAGGTTGTCCATAAAAAACCACTGATGTTCCTGACAGCTACCTGATGGGGGCAGAGCTGGAGATGGGTGGGGGGCCAGCTGGGCAGAACACGGAGGCTGTGGGAAGGGGACATACCAGTAGGGGCTGAGGGGACATTGTCTCTGTGTGGAGCAAGGCCCTTGCTGCCTGGAATCCTGGGGTGTCCGGAAACCAAGCCCTCGTGGTGGCAAGGGGACACTAGGTGGAGAAGTTCAGGGGAAGAGGTGAGTCTGGCCAAGCGAACATGGTGGGTCCCCACTTTCTGAGCTTTGGCTCTGTTACCAGTACTTGGAGCTGTGCCTCTGATGGGTTGTAGGGGGTTGGAAGGGGCCTTTGATGTCTGTGGGGCTGCCTCCGGAGTGGGCACCCTGCTCCGTGCTCAGAACACAGGAAGCCCAGATCATTGGAGCCGGGTCCCTGGGGGCAGGGCAGGGCCAAGGTGTGTTAGCTTCTCTTCCAACCCTCAGACCCCTTGCCTCACCTTTATATGGTCTACAGCCACACCCTTCCACTCTTCCTAATCTTTCTATCTAGCCCTTTTCTCCCTCCCTCCTCTAATGCTTCCCACCCCCAACTCCCCACCAGCCCCTGCAGAGCAGGGAGAAGAGCAGCAATAGGTGGCAAGGTGTGAGGAACGCCCTTTCTTGGGCTCCACCCCAGCTCTGCTGAGACAGAAACTAAGGGCCGCCCAGCCCAGCTGAGCAGAGCCAGGCCCACCAACCCTCCCCCTATAGGAGCTGCCGTGGGTTTTTTGCCATGTTTTCCTCACAGAGGCATTGTTGGTGCCTCCCATCCAGTGGTGGGGTGGGGCCTAGGCCACTGGGAAATCTCACAGAGATAGTGCTGCCTGCCTGCCTGTGTGCTTGTGTGCTGTGCTCATGGTGAGGATGGGGGCTGGCAGAAGGCTCTTGGGGAAGGTGCCCTGAGACTTCCCTTCTCCTCCTCCTCCCCTCTTCTCCTCTCTCTTCCTCTCTCTTTCTCTTCCTCTTTCCTTCTCCTCCCCCTTCCCTCCCCCCTTCTCATCTCCTTCTTCTTTTTGTCACCAGGGGCTCAATACTAGCATTATGAGTCTACCACTCCTGGTAGCCATTTTTTTTTCTCTTTAAAATAAAAAAAATAATTTATTTATTTTTAATGAAAGAGAGATACAGAGGGAAAGACACATACAGAGGCTGGAGCACTGCTCATCTCTGGCTGAAATGGTGATTGAATCTGGGTGCTCAGAACATCAAGCATGAAAGCCCTTTTTGCAGAACCATTATGCTGCTTTTTCTCTCCTTTCTATTCTACTAGACAGGACAGAGAGAAATTGAGACGGGAGGGCGAGAGGGAGAGGGAGAGAGAAAGATAGATGCCTGCAGACCTGCTTCACTGGTCATGAAACTTCCCTCCTGCAGGTGGGTAGTGAGGGGCTTGAACCTGGGTCTTCGTGCACTTAACTGGGTGTGCCACCACCTGCCTCCGCCCCTGAGTCTCTTCCATCTGCCAAGGTCGTCTGCCCTCCCCTCTGCCCCCACACCGACCTTGGCCAGGGTGCCACAGGGTGATGGGTTTAGGGCGGCATTCCATCTCCCCACGCAGCCCGAGAGACAGCCCCGTGCCGCCTCCTTCATGTTGCAGGCATTTAAATAGCCATTTTATTTAAATTTATGTCCATGGGTACAGGCGGAGAAAGGGCCATTTCAAAGTCAGTTTCTGCTTTATGGCTTTACAGGGGGATCGAATCAGCAGCTGTTGGAAATATCTTGCTGCTCCCAGCACAACAGAGGGTCACGTGGGCAGCACAGGCTCTGACTGTTCTGGGGAGGAGACTGCCGGCTGGCTGGGGAGCCCTACCCTGTCTTCCGTCTGGGCTGTGAGAGAGCCCTGGGTACCTCAGGCTGGGCCCAGAGCCCACCCCAGACTCAGCCACAAACCTCACCTCAGATGCAACCAAGGCCCCACCCCAGGCTCAGCCCTGACCTGGCTCATATTAATTCTTTCATGAATTTTCTTATCTTTTTTTTTTTAAAGACATTAGCTCAGAGAAAGGTAGGTTTAGTTGGAACTCACACAGCTTCACAAACACCCCTCTGGCTGAGACCCTCTACAAAAAGCAGTCTGGTTCTAGGCAGCTAAAATCCACAACTGGAGGCACATCTGCACACAAGCTGTGAGGGTGGACATGGGTGGCTACTTCGACACCCTCCATGCACAGAACAGCAGTCCGGCAGGAAACCAGGAGCTCCAGGAAATTGGGGCTTGGCCTTGAGGCTGCCAGCTGTACCTGCTCCCTCCACGGCCACTCCTAACTCCAGTGGCTCCTCTTCCTGGGTTCAGTGGGCAGCTTCAGGCTGAGTGGCTCACATGCAGAAAAGCACATTGTAAATCCCATTCAGGGCCCCCTGGCATTTGGGTACCTTCAAGGAGAGGTCTACAACAGAAACCTAGGTCCTGAACTTTGTTCTAGAGGGGAAGCACTCACTCTCAAATCTGGGCCAGGCTGTGGCAACAGGTTGAATGGGTATGGGGGTGCACAGCTGGGGGACACCAAGACTGGGTTGGCATCAGTGGCTTCTTCTTCCCATGCCACTGCCCCAGCACGTCCCCGCCCCTCCACACATGATAATCCGAAGGGGGTGAGAGACAAGACAATAAGACAGGGTGAGTTTGCTGGGTAGGGACCCCCAGAATCTGAGTGTGGAGTTCCAGGCAGCAAGGGAGCGTCACCATGTGTGGTCTGGGGAAAGATGCCTGGGCAGAAGGGAAGAAGAGACAAATCAGAGCAGAGACATCTCAGCCTGCCATACCCTTCTTCTGCACTCCCCCCCCCCAGCCCCATTTCCTGTAGGAAGAACAGGGGATCCTCAAAGGGCTAATGCTGGGCAGTGTTGGACAGAGATACTGCCTGGGACCAAAGTGCAATGTGTGGCTTAGGATCAATCCTTGGGTTGCAATGAAGTGCTTTGACCACCTCCTCCCCTGCACTTGGATTTTTTTTTTTTTTTTTGCTTCAAATTACCTGTGCCCACACCCCTTTTCAGCCCTCTTCCCTGGAAGAAGGGAGTCTCTGTAAGAGATGGCTGCAGCCAACGTGTGAAAGGTGACTGTTCCGGGCAGAAGGTACATCACGAGCAGAGGAATGGATGGAGTGAGTGTGACCACTGTGGGAAGAAATGACCCATGGGGTGCTGGGGGTGATAAGGTGGGTGGGGGAGGGGCAGGGTCCAGGCTGTGTCCTGAGAATAGAGGCCAGCCTTGGGTACACCCCGCAGGAAGACACCACTTCAGGTCTGAGTGGTGACAAGATCCTTGTGTTGGGTGTGCAGAAGGGAGTGGGGGGGATACAGAGTGGGGAACAAAGGAGACAGTTGGGACTCATGGGGGGAGGGGGCGACTTTGGTTTTGGTGGAAGTGAAAGTACTGGGGTGGAATGGTGGGAACGGTGGAGGTGAGGATGAGGTGGCCACAGGTCTTGGGCTGGCAAAGCAGCTCACTTGGACCATGTGCTGCTTTGCCATGTGTATAACTCAGGTTCAAGCCTGGCTCCCACCTCACTACAGGAAGCTTTGGTACTGTGGTCTCTTTTTCTCTCTCTCTCTGTCTCTTTGTCTTTCTCTTTCTGTCTTTATCTGGAATTAAAAATAAGCGGAGGAATAGGAGAGGCCTAAGCCAAGCCTGAGAGCAGGCAGGTGGTAGCTGGGGACAGAAGTCAGAAGAGGAGAGGAGCCATTGCAAGGCAAGGACACCCACTCCCTGGGATCCAGCACCCCAGCCTAGAGAACACTGTGCTTCTAGAAGAAGGTGGCCAGCATTTCTTGGGAGATTTTGGGGCTTGGAGGAGGGTGTACCCCTAGTTACGGTGGCCCTGCGAGCCGGGGGGGGGGGGAGCAGCCTGCAGAAGGCGCTGGGTCTGGAAGGCAGATTGGAGTGGGCGCCGGCTGCGTGGGAGCTGAGAGCTGAGACGCCGAGCAGCCCAGCCGCCGATGCTTCCATTTTTTTTTTTTTGTCATTCTCCAATTTTGTTTACACAATCAACACAGGCATGTTCTAGAATGCCAACTTTCATTCTTTTCAAACCGACTGCAATTATAGGAGACTGAAAAGGGACAGGGGAGGAAGGCTCCTCTGAAGAGGGGCGGACACCTGGGAGCTGACACTGGGCCAAACCAGCGGTGGCCTGGGTGGTCGGCACAGACGGAGCCTCAGGCTTCCCGGCTTTGAGGGGAGACGCCCCCACAGCCCTTCCCCAGTCACGCTAGGAGAGGGCACCGGCTCTGAGAGCACGGGTGGGTGTGCTTGGGGTGGGGTGCTTGGGGTGCTGCTTCTCTCACGCAGAGCCTGCGCGCAGGACGCTGCCAGGAGGCGGCGTGGAGAGCCGACAGGGGGCGGTAGAGGGCGCCGGTTCCCGCGCCAAGCTGAGCGCTCTCTGCGGGTGCCTGCCGGCTGCCCACTGGTCTTCCTGAGGCCTTGGGAGGTGAGTGGGTTCCAGACCGGGTCCCTGGCAGTGGGCAGGGCTGAGGGCCAGCCTCCTCTGTGGGTAGGAGATAAAACGGGGCCTTATCTTCTTGCTCAAGATTAAGGTGGAGTGGGGTCTGCTGCTGAGCTGAGTGGGGGCAACAGTCTGCTCCAGACAGGTTCACCCCCACGCGGTGGCGAGCTCACAGCTGCAGTTTGCGGGTGTGTGCAATACATTCATACATGCATTCACACACGCACACGTACACACTAACACACTGAGGTACAGTCATACACACTAAACCACACCCACAAAGGTACATGCATGTACTGTGTTCACACAAAGATACATGCACACATCTATCCACACCGCACCACACCACACCACACTAAGTCGCACATGTACACATGAACACACACGTGCACACATGCATGCATATTAAATGCACACACAGGTGCCACAAACACACACATACACATTAATGTATATGCACAAACACATACACACACAATAAGACGAGATGCACTTATATTCACACACTGCATGAACAGGCAGAAAGATCCACAGGAGACATACATGTGGGCACATGCACACACAAAATGCACATGTGGGCACACACACACATATGCAGGTCACTAGGCCCACACCTGCCAAGGGGACTGGTGAACTTGTTCCAAGCCCCTTCCTCTCCCTTCCCCTTGGACTAGGGAAGGATTGGGATCTGAAGAGGAGCCCACCTCCCTGCTCCATGTGTTCCTGACCAAGCAGGAACCAGGCTGTGGCCTGGGTAATGTGACCCTTCCAGAGACGAGGGGAGGAAAGAAAGAGGGCAGCTGTCAGTGTGCTCTATGTGGAGGTTAGCTCCTTTCCATGCCCTGTCCTCCATCAAATACCATACGCCCCCCCCCCCCCACACACACACCTGAGGGTGCCAGATGCAAGTGAAACTGGAGCCTGGCGGCTAGACAGACAGCTGTCTCTTATGCCTGGTGCTTATGTGTCTTTGTCTCCACCAGCACGCCATGGTGGGCTGAGGACTACTGTAGAGATGACCAGCCTGTCCCCTTCACATCTCTCTTGCTGAGGTCTGCAAGATGCCATCTCCCCCTGTATCTCCTAGTCCCTGCTCACTGCTGAGCTGGGCATATTTGGCATCCCAGGGAACCTACAACTGAAAGACAGACTAAGACAGACAGAACCTGTTTGGAGCAGACTGTTGCCGCCCTCACTCAGCTCAGCAGCAGACCCCACTCCGCAAGGGAAGAGGGTCCAAGAATGGGGTTGGTGTGTCCTCCCCTTCCCCCGACTCCCTCACCTTGTGAGATTCATGTGTTAGAGAGGGAACCTCAAGCTCGATGCACCATGGAATCCTACTGTAACCACCACAGATCACAAAATGGCTGGGTGAAGGGGGCGGGGAGAGGCAATCTGGAGTCTTGGGATGAAGTCAGGTGTGGCTGGGCTGGCTCAGCAATGCCCACAGCCGGTGACCAAGAGCCGACTTCAGACGGAGCTCAGAACACCATCCTCACTGCAGAATAACTGTGGGTGTTAGAGCATGTGAGAGGGTGTCCTCATTGTGCCATTTCATCCTGCCCCAGGCAAAGCTACTCATTTGGGGCACCCCCCCCAATGATGATGGGCATCACCATTTAGACAGGCCCCAGCTCTATGCAACTCTCCTGTGAGTCCTCCCTCCCCCAAGCTGGTCCCCAGGGGTGTTGCTAAGGAGTTAAAAGAGGCCTTTGCAAAGAGGGAGCACCTTCCCAAAGCCTCCTTTCAGACACCCAACCTGGGCCACAAAAAACAGGATTCTTTTGCATTATTTTGGTGTTTTTGAAGTCCATGTGCTAGAGAAATGGGCCAGTGGTTGGATCCCTTGTTTCCTGGTAGGCTGCTTGTTGATGGCATTCCTGGGGCACCCGTGCCACCCAGGGCCAGTTCCCTCCTAAGGGCTGTGAGTGAAGAGGGTTAGTTTGCTTTCCCAGGTGAAAGGTCCCTGCACTGACCTGCTTCCCCTGCCCCCACCTGTGCAGTCCCTATATATCCCACTAGATGGCACTGCTTCACACCCGAGTCCTGCAGTCTCCAGCAGCAGAGGTGGCACTGGGGATCCTGGGTTTCAGCGCAGGAATGGGGACAGAGCCTCTCTCTCCCAAGGCACATGAAACACTCCTCTGGTGATTCTGGGTACCCAGGGCGCTTATTTTTCTCATTCATAGCAGACTGTTCCATCCAGGGAGCTAGGGCATGAGCCTGTGTGTGCCGTGTCTGTATGAGCACATACCCTCACATGTGCTGTGTGTAGGGAGGGCTGTACAGTGGGAGGCAGATGATCCCCTGTGCTGTGTGCTGGATGCTGAGATACCTAACACCTGCCTTGGCCTTCCACTTACCCTATGACTGCTCTGAACCTCAGTTTACCCATCTGCTAAGTGGACCTGTCACTACTTGGCTCACAGGTCTCTCCTGGCTCCCACCCACACTTTTCAGCAGCCAGCAGCCAGCAGCAGCCTTACAGAAACTTCCCAAACCTCCCAGAGCCTTTTGCCATGACTAAATCCTTGCATTTCAAATTAGGTTTAAAATAATCTATCTATCTCTGTCTCTCTCTCTGTCTCTCTCTCTCTATCCCAACAGTTCTCAACACACCTGGGCATCCGTTAGTGACTGTGGGGTGACATGTCCTTGCAGAAAGCAGCAGGCAGCTCCCTGGGGAGACAGCATCTCTGGAAGCCTCTGCTCAGACACACATCTCAGAGCTGGCTGGTCACTCCACACTGTGCCCACTGCCAACCCACAGTCCCAGTTGGCCACCTCATGCTCCATGTGGATCCCTGGGTTGAGGCCACTCACATGTCTGTCTGTCTGTCCCTGGGTAACTGTACTGGGAAGGAACTGATTTCCAGAACTTCCCATCCCACCCTCACTTGGACTGCTGAGCTGGCTTGAGTGCAAATCGGACATTTCATGAGGAGGCTTCTACCTGGGCTCTGGGAGTGTGGACACCGCACCTGCTTCCTCCCCATACCCCTCAGTTATAGTGAGAGAAACTGAGGCTCAGGTGGTGTCCAGTCTCTCACAGGGGGTTCGTGGACCCCAGAGTGTAGACTTGAACCCAGGTATTGGGTGGGTAGGACTGAGCTCCCAGCACCCACTCTGCACATTCCCCCCCACCCTGGCTGCCAGGTTTATCACTGGGGCTTGGTGCCAGCACTATGAATCCACCACTCCTGGTGGTCATTTTTCCTTTTTTCCCCTCCTTTCTAATTTTTATTAGAGAAGACATATAGATATAGTGAGAGGAGGGGGAGATAGACAGAGGGCGAGAGAGATGCCTGCAGACCTGCTTCTCCATTCATGAACTGTCCCCATGTAGGTGGGGAGTAGGGGTTGAACCCAGGTTCTTGTTAGTGATAATGTGTGTGCTTAACTGGGTGCAGCACCACCCGGCTCCTACTTGCTCTGCATGTTGTCTGCCACTTCTAGTCTGGTTCCCAAGGGACCTTGGGGACCACCTCTCCCCCTACTCCCCAGCCTGCTGGAACACTGAAAATATCACTCACCGTGATTTCTCAAAATTCACTTACATGGGATCCCTTCAGAAAGTTAGATGGGCATTTTCACTAGTTAAACCAAAATAAATTGCAGGGGGAGGTTCATATTTATAAATTTTTAAATCAGCACGTCTGTGTTTATCTGGCATTTACTTCCCTTTAATTTATTTGTCTTCCTGCCTTCCTTCTCAAGGGCTGGTGCAGCTGCAGGCTGAGCAACTCAGTGCCTGGAATGCTCCCTTCCATCATCTAAATATTTCATTTGCCAGTTGCAAATGTCATCAGAGGCCTGGAAGATGGCTACCCTGGGGCAGGGGCCCCAGAGCCACAGGGAGCAGCCCTTTTTAATTTTTCTCAACCAGAATGGAGACCAAGGTTTCTGCCTGTGGAAACACTCAACCCCCAGCCCAGTCACTGTTGTTTTCTTTTTTAAATTTTTAATATTTATTTATTCCCTTTTGTTGTCCTTTTTGTTTTATTGTTGTAGTTATTGTTGATGTCGTTGTTGTTGGATAGGACAGAGAGAAATGGAGAGAGGAGGGTAAGACAGAGAGGGGGAGAGAAAGACAGACACCTGCAGACCTGCTTCACCGCCTGTGACGGGACTCCCCTGCAGGTGGGGAGCCGGAGGCTCCAACCGGGATCCTTATGCCGATCCTTGCATTTTGTGCCATGTGTGCTTAACCCGCTGTGCTACCGCCCGACTCCCCTCACTGTTGTTTTCTTTGGAGGATGTTAAAACGCATCCCCTATGGGCTGCTTGGAGTCATTAGGATGGAAAAACCCCAAAGAGAATGTCAAGGAGAGAACAGGGATTCATTTCTGGGAGGAATTGGGGGAGGAAGAGAGTTAATCCTGGAAATAAGGAAGGAAAAACAAGAGTTAGGAGCCCCTGCGGGTCTGGGCACTAAGCCTGGTAGACAGGGTGGAGGAGGTGGTCTCTCAGCTGGCATGAGAACAGCCTCTCCTGGACTTGAGATCTGGCTTTGTCTCTCTGGGTGTGGGCATGAGTAACGATCCCAGGGACCTTTACTCTGAGAGGTGGGACCCCACCACACTGTTTATCTCTTGTTCTTTGAGGGCTACTCCCCAGTTTCTGGACTCCCTGGGAAGCCCAATGTGGCAGCCAGGGCCCTCTGGGCAATGAGACAGACCCAGCTAAGGCCAGGGATCCTGTGGCCTGTAGTCTCGGGTACACCTGACAGCAACTGCCCCCGTGTCCCTGCATAGGTGAGGCTGTGCTCAGATGGTGTGTGGGAACCCTCATCCCCTTTGGGAGGACTTCTCCAGACCTTTCCAAAAAGTCTCTTCTAAAACTGTTTGTTACTCTGAAACTTTATTTATTTGGTGCTGCATCTCTGTACCTGACTGATTCTACTGCTTCTGGCAGACTCTATTTTTTCCTTTAAATTTCATATAGAAAGAGAGGGACACACACACACACACACACACACACACACACACACACACACACACACACACACACGGGTGGGGTGGGGGGAGATATAAGAGAATCTGCCATGCTTGGTGCTCCCAGGTAATGCTGGGGCCTTGAACCTAGGTCTTCACATATGGTGAAGTGTGTACTCTGCCAAATAAATTGTCTTGAACCCCTGCTTTTTTTTTTTTTTAACTTAATTTTATTTTCTAGAACAGAGAGAAATTGAGAGGGAGGGGAGGCAGAGTAGGAGGGAGAGACAGAAAGATACCTGCTTACTGTTTTACCTCTTGTTAAGCTTTCCCCCTGCAGGTGGGGACCATGGACTTGAACCCAGGTCCTTGTGCATGGTAATACATGCACTTCACTAGGTGAGTCACCTGGCCCCCTTTTTTGAATTTTTGAAAGTAACCCCAGCCTGACTCAGAAATACAAGACATGTGGGTGAGTGAAATGAAGAGGCAAAGGGCGCCAGGTGGTGGCGCAGCAGGTTAAGCGCACAGGGTGCAAAGTGCAAGGCCTGGCCTAAGGATCCTGGTTTGAGGCCCTGGCTCCCCACCTGCAGGGGGGTCGCTTCATAGGTGGTGAAGCAGGTCTGCAGGTGTCTGTCTTTCTCTCCTCCTCTCTGTCTTCTCCTCCTCTCTCCATTTCTCTCTATCCTATCCAACAACAATAATAATTACAATACTACTAACAACAATAATGGTAACAGCAACGATAAACAACAAGGACAACAAAAGGGGAAAAAATAGCCTCCAGGAGCAGTGGACTCAGGCACTGTGCTCCAGAGATAACCCTGGAGGCAAAAAAAAAAAGGGGAAGTGGCGAATAAAAGTCATTTTCAATCTTACTGCCGAAGCAGTCTCGGCCTTATTTTGGCATAAAACCTCTTGTGCTCTCCCTGGAATTTTAAATGTGTGTCTGTCCAGATGTGTGTGGCACCCAGCCACGCCTGCCCCTTCCCCCCTGTGACCCACAGCAGCCATCTGTGCTTTGTTGATGTTGTCATGATGATTTGTGGCAAGTCTGTCCTATCTCAGATACCCTTTCTTCTTCTGCGGAAAGTTAGGTTATTTCCACTGTTTGCTTTTTATTTTTAGTTGGGGGGATTAATGGTTTACAGTAAATACAGTTATTGGTACCTGTGTAAAATTTCTTGGTTCCCTGCAAAACACTCTCACCACCAGAACCTGAAAGCCCTTCCCCCCCAAGTCCTTTACTTTGGTGCAATACACCAACTCGAGTCCAGGTTCTGCTTTGTGTTTTCCCTTCTGTCTTATTTTTCAACTTCTGTTCATGAGTGAGGTCATCCCATATTCACCCTGCCCTTTCTGACTTTACTCACTTAACATGATTCCTTCAAGCTCCATCCAAGATGGGGTGAAGAAGGTAAATTCATCATTTTTGGTAGCTGAGTAGTATTCCATTGTGGATATAGACTATAACTTACTGAGCCACTCATCTGTTAGAAAAAAGACTGGGGCCAGGTTGTAGAGCACCTGGTTGAGTACACTAGTTACAATGTGCAAGGACTTGGGTTTGAGCTTCGTGAGTGGTGAAGCAGTGCTGCAGGTGTCTCTCTGTCTCTCTCCTTCCCTATCCCCCCCTCCTATTTCGATTTCTGGCTGTCTCTATTTAAAAAATAAATAATGATAATTTAAAAAAAGGAAAAAATATTTACTGGGCTGGGGAGATTTATGCAAATGATGTTTATACCTGAGGTTCTGAGGTCTCAGGTTCAATTCCTTGCAACACTGTAAGCCAGAGCTGAACAGTGCTCTGTTTTAAAACCAAGTCAAGCCAAATCAAGCCAGGCCAAAACAAAACAAAACAAAACAGAACAAAACAAAACAAAACAAAACACTTACTTATTTGTAAGAGTGAGCACTAGAGGATCACTCTGGTGTATGTGATTCCCAGGGATTGAACTCAGGACCTTATGCATGCAAAACCAATGTTCTACCTGCTGCACCACCTCCCAGGCCCCTCCAGGGGCTGTGTTTATAAGTAGTGGATGATGGGTGAGTGGTGTTTGTGGATATTGTGAATGTGTCCATTATGTCATTGGAGGGCAAACGCTAGAAGAAGAAGAATGTAATTGGAGGATGGGCTGGGTGTAATCATTGTTCAGATTTGGGACTGTGAAGTGAGGGGGCTGGTGAGGGGCTTCTCACACCAGAGCTTGCTGCAGAGTCCATCTCAGGACACCCAGGTACAACTGTGCTGTGTGCCAACTGACTGCATTTCCCCAGGGGACACCATCTGCAGAGACATAGCAGTGAGGGTATATCCCTGCTCTGTGCACAGTAGAGGAGAAAGTTGAACTGGGGGTGTGGGGAAGGACCCTGAGTTCTCTAACTGCTGGGAATGTGAGCAAGGGGTGTGCTGCACATACAGCACATGCATATGCGCCAGTCACATACACAGGCACATACAACTCCCCAGGCACAGAAGTTCGCACCTGTGCCCACATGCACAGTGCCAAGTGCTCATACAGGGCCCTGCTGGGGAGTGTCCACCCAGGAGACCAGTCACAGGCTCCACTATATCACATGCTAGACCACCTTCCATTTCCAGCTGTGTCAGGACCCTAGGCTCAAGTGTGTCCTGGTTTCTCAGCTCAAGAAGGCTGGGGGAGGCTTCACCACTGTTAATTAAACATGAGAGTATGGAGGGCTGGCGAGCCTGGCTTTCTAAGATCCGGATAATGAAATCCCTCCCTTCCAGATGTTTCTCTCAGCTGCTTTCCCTTGGGGGCTCTTGGGTTTAGTTTAACATTTTTTTTTCTTGCCTTATTATTATTTTTTTAATTCCAGTCATGAGTACTAGTTCCTCTCTTCATGGAAGAGGCCAGTCAGTTAAATGTAAATTAAATTCCCAATCAGAACATTTCTGGCATCAAGCGCAATTTCGGAATTTGGTGATTTCAAAGCAGAAAACACCCAGTTTCGGCCCCCAGAGCCTTTGAGTGATGAATTTTGCAAATCTCATTTCGTTCTTTTAACATCTACTCATTAAGCATCAGAGATCGTTAAGTGCCAGGCTCTGCACCAGTTGCCAGAGGGGGCAGAGAGGAGCCCAGCAAAGCCCTCTGTTTTTGAGAGGCTGGCAGCAGCGACAGGGATTCACCGTGCGGGTGTCCACATATGTGAGATATATTTCAGTTCTATGGAGTGAAAGCTCAGGACACCATGCAGCCTGTGTTCAGGCTCAAGGATACACTGGTGACAGATCAATGAACCAGAGTCACCTGGAACAGCTTCAAAATGGCAGAAACGTGATTAGGAAAGGGGGCTGGTCCACTGGCTGGCGTAGTGAGACAGTAATTTTTTCTAACCATCCAGGACAGAGATAATAGCTGAACACAAGATGCTCCTCTCTGGGAGGGAACAATGCACTCCTGCTGGTGGAGGGGCTTTCATGACCTTGTCCTCAATGGGGTGGTGTGTGTGTGTGTGTGTGTGTGTGTGCGCGCGCGCGCACAGCCACTCCTTCAGGGCTCAGTTCAGAAAACTAGCTGAGAACTTCAGAAACTCCAAGTGGGCAAGGTCACATGTAGATCCCTCTGGGAGCAACACAGCATGACTCTCTTATGTGGCTGCAGTCTTAGTGGGGAGGTATGTGCTACCTTCACCCCCAAAGTGACCGTTGTCTATTTCCTCTGTGGGATGCAGTTGAAAGTACCCAGAGAAGAGTAACACTAATAGTAAATTCTCTTTTTAAAAAATAATTAAAAAATATTTTTATCATCTTTATTTATTAGATAGAGACAGCCAGAAATCTAGAGGGGAGGGAGTGATAGAGAGGAAGAGAGACAGAGAGACACCTGCAGCCCTGCTTCACCACTCACAAAGCTTTCCCCCTGCAGGTGGGGACTGGAAGCTCGAACCTGAGTCTCTGCGCACTGTAACATGTGTGCTAAACCAGGTGTGCCACCATCCAGCCCCTTAGATGATTATTTTTCTATTTTACTAGTTATTTATTTATTATTCATTTTGGATAGAGACAGACAGAGAGAAGTTGAGAGGGAAGGAGGAAAGAGAGATATACCTACAGCACTGCTTCACTGCTTGTGAAGCTTCCCTGTTGCAGGTGGGGCAAACTCTTTTTTAAAAAGTCATTTATTTATTTAGGATAGGGACAGAGAGAAATTGACAGGGAAAGGGAAGATAGACAGGTCTATGCAGCACTGCTTCACTACTGGTGAAGCTTTCGCCCCTGCGGATGGGGACCTGGGCTTTGAATCTAGGTCTTTCAATACTGTAAGGTATTACACATGCACCAGCCCACTTGCACGTTGGCTTGCTTAATCCTCAGCACAACCCACAGATCATATGACACCCCCATTTTGTAGATGAGGAAACTGAAACTGAGGCCCAGGGGATGTTCATAATCCCCGAACGGAGCCTAGAGACCTGGGGAATAGGAGGCTCCTACTACTGTCCAGGCCTGCAGGGCTCCTGGGGAGGGCAGTGACGGGAATCCCAGAGCAGTGTATGGTCCTTGGGCCCTGGTGTTCCTCTCCAGTCCTTCTTCTTTTTTTAAATATTTATTCCCTTTTGTTGCCCTTGTTATTTTTTTTTTATTGTTGTAGTTATTATTGTTGTCATCGTTGTTGGATAGGACAGAGAGAAATGGAGAGAGGAGGGGAAGACAGAGAGGGGAGAGAAAGATAGACGCTTGCAGACCTGCTTCACCACTTGTGAAGTGACTCCCGAGCAGGTGGGGTGCCAGGGGCTCAAACCTGGATCCTTGCACTTTGCGCCACCTGCGCTTAACCTGCTGCTCTCCCTCCTGTTCTTCTTATAAACTCTAAATCTCTAAAAAAAAAAAAAAAAAAAAAAAAAACTGTGGCCCTAAGTGGACAAGGGTACCTGGCATTGATGAATTGGGTTAGACAAAACCAGTAATTTGTTCCCATTCTGTTTTGCAGGAGCTGTTTTTTTCAAGTAGTGAACATGTTACAACTGATTCTCAGGAAAGAAAAATAAGCAGAAATTCACTCAGGTACCCTGACCCTATTCCCACTTACTTTCAACTCTTAAAACAAGCAGGAGAGTCTAAAACCTGTCAGATGTTAAATTTCAGGAGGAAATGTGCAGAAACACTTCTTCTCCTGGGGAGTCAGATGACCTGATGGGCCTTGTGGCCACTGTTCCCAAACCCACCTCCTATTTTTCAAGAAATAGATAAGCCAGAAATATCAAACCCCTCCTTCTACCTCTATAAATATGCCCTGATACCAAGAGACAGGGAGGTAGATTTGAGCATGGCTCCCCACCCCACTGTGCTCTGGACTGTAATAAAATCTTCCCTTCTTTCAAAAGCTGCCATGACAGTGTTTGGCTTTCCCACACTGGGTGGCAGGCCCACCACCTTCAAGCCTGAGACTTCCTGTGGAGCTTCAGTCTGGTGGGAGGGAGGGAAGCACAAGGAAGAGGTAGTCCTGATGTACACCTCTCATGGACTCCTTCTTTCCTCCTTTCTTTCTTTCTTTCTTTCTTTCTTTCTTTCTTTCTTTCTTTCTTTCTCCCTCTCTCTCTCTTCCCCTTCCCCTTCTCCTTCTCCTCCTCCTCTTCTTCTTTCTCCCCCTCTCTCTTTCTCTTTCTTCCTCCCTCCCTCTCCTTTCTCTCTTTCCAGAGCACTGCTCATCTCTGGCTTATGGTGGTACAGGGAACTGAACCTGGAACTTCAGAGCCTCAGACATGAAAATCTTTTATTTTTAAATTATCTTTATTTACTGGATAGAGACAGCCAAATCAAGTGAGTGATAGAGAGGGAGAGAGACAGAGAGACACCTGCAGCACTACTTCACCACTTGCAAAGCTTTCCTCCTGTAGGTGGGGACCAGGGGCTCGAACCCGGGTCCTTGTTCATTGTAATACGTGCACTCAACCAGGTTCGCCACCACCCGGCCTCCTTTAAATTTTTTTTTTTGAAAATATTTTTTGTATAACAATTATGAAATCTCCCTTTTTTTCTTTTCTTTTTAAAAAATATTTTATTTATTTATTAATGAGAAACAGGAGGAGAGAGAAAGAGCTAGATATCACTTTGGTACATGTGCTGCTGGGGACTGAACTCAGGACCTCATCTTTGAGAGTCTGATGCTTTATCCACTGCGCCACCTCCTGGACCACCTCTTTTTCCTTTTATTTATTTATTTATTTATTTATTTATTTTCCCTTTTGTTGCCCTTGTTGTTTTTTATTGTTGTTGTAGTTATTATTGTTATTTATGTTGTTGTTAGATAGGACAGAGAGAAATGGAGAGAGGAGGGGAAGACAGAGAGGGGGAGAGAAAGACAGACACCTGCAGACCTGCTTCACCGCCTGTGAAGCGACTCCCCTGCAGGTGGGGAGCTGGGGGCTTGAACCGGGATCCTTCAGCCGGTCCTTGCTCTTCGTGCCACGTGCGCTTAACCTGCTGCACTACCGCCCGACTCTCCCTTTTTTTCTTTTAAAAATATTTTTATTTATTCTGGATAGAGACAGAGAGAAACTGAGACGAAAGAATGAGACAGAGAGACACCTATAGCACTGTTTCACAGTTTGAGAAGCTTCCCTCTTGCAAGTGGACACCAGGGGCTTAAACCCAGGTCCTTGCATACTTGTAATGCATTTGTTCTACCAGGTGCACCACCATTTGTTCCCAGATTTACCTGTATAAATTTCTGAGAGAACCAGAGCCTCCCTCTGGCATATGTGATGCCAGGGATCGAACCTGGGACCTCATACTTGAGAGTCCAATAGTTTTCTACTGTGTTACTTCTGGGAATTCCTGGGCATTTTCCACATCCCCTGCAGAGGGTGGGGCTGCTCACTGGTTATGGCAGGGGTCTTTAGGCAGAGGGATGCATGTCTCTTCAGGACAATTTTCCTCGTTGTCCTTCTTGCTGTGGCATTGTTAAAGGTTGTGCCTGGGATAGGGCTGCAGGATGGACACAGGCCTTGTCTCTGGGTCTTGTCCCAAGAACCCTTGGGGGCTTGGCTGGCGGGAGCAGAGCTCAGGCAGAATCCTGACAGTTCTGCACTGACAGTTATAGCAGCAGCGCCCTGCTGCTCTGGCTGGTGTGGCAGCCTTGATGCAGGGACCACATGCTACATCTCTGGAAGCTTCTGGTAGAGCTGGTGCCACAGGGGAAACATCCTCTGCAGTGAAAGCCCCTTTGCTTCCCAAGCCCATTATGTCTGTGAGCTCATTTAATCCCTGGCCCTCAAGGTAGGAGGGAGCCATCTCCTCATCTAGCAAATGGGGAAATCGAGGCTCTGGGAGAGGAAGTGGTCAACTCAAGGTCAAGGGAAGCTATAGCCCCTTTCCTGAAGGCCTATGGTCGGGCCCCATGGTCAAGGAGAACCTGGAAAGTGGGTTTTGTTTTGGGGTGGGAAATCAGACCCAGGGGTGTCTGATGGGGCTCACAGTCAGAATCAAGGATCAGTCTTGGGGCTGTTGGACTTAGAGTTGCTGCCCAAGAAGGGGGGAATCTTCAGTGTATCTTTTCCTTTTTAAATAATTTATTCATGAGAAAGATAGGAGGAGAGAAAGAACCAGGCATCACTCTGCTACATGTATTGTCGGGGATTGAACTCAGGACCTCATGGTTGAGAATCCTATGCTTTATCCACTGTGCCACCTCCTGGACCACTTCAGTGTATCTTTCCTCAGGGCTCTGGCTTCCTGGCACCAAAGTCTAAAGGCTTCTTGGGGCTCACAGCTGTAGGAGGTGTCGCTGACAACCCCCCCCACTCTGGCTTTAGAAATGGCTTTTTTTTTTCTGCCTTTGCATTGACTCAACACCATAATGGCTGAAGCCTGCACACCAAATGGCCTTGCTCTTCACGGGGACGGCAGCATCAGAAACATCTGCGAACAAACCTAACACCTTCATTATGGATAATTTACTCCAGATTAGATCAGAGGAGCCATTTATAAGGTTTAAAGACACACATGCGCACAGGCAGGTGTGCTCTCCACCCTGGGTGTTTAGCCTTCCTTCCCCCTGCTCATGAGCGAATCATTCATTATTCACCAGTGGTGCTGGGAAGGCTTGCTGCTGACTGGCTGAGCTCTGTTGTGTTGGGGGAGCAGGAGCTGCTGGAGCTAAGGAGGCAGGGGAGGCTTCATGAGTTGAGCTGAGGGTGCAGGTGTGGGAGGGTCTCAGCTGGGCCAACTCAGCCCATCCTTGAGGTTGCTCTGGACACTCAAAGGAGTTGAAAGCTAGTCTGTAACTGGGGTTTTCTCAGGGCAGGTAGATAGATGGGCGTGGGGGTGGCGATGGGGGAGGCTTGCAGACATCCAGCCTCAGGTAGACTCCTGGGGAAGACAGCTGGAGGTAGGTGGGCACCTTCACCTCTTGAGGGCAGTGTGGGGTTTGCAAAGCCCTTCTGTGAGTTACACGTTTAACAGGATAGAGCTATTTTATAGGAGGTGGTTGCGTGAGTTTGAGCCCTGACCCAATACCTACCGGCTGTGTGGTATTGGGAAAGTTTCTTAGCCTGTCTGTGTCTCTCAAATAGCAATACCTGCCTATCTCTCAGGGTTGCTGCAAGGCCTGGAGACGCAGCCAATACAACTGGTACTGAGCTCCTTATCACTGTCGTTACTTTGCGTTTCCATTTAGCTAACAGGAGATTAGTCTGGGAGGGAGAGGATGAGCTGGCTTCCTCACTGCCTGGTCCCTATCCTGTCAGGTCCATCTTGGCCACTCTCTGGCTCTGCCGTCAGGGCCCAGCTGTCTCCGCAGCCCCAGCCCGAGTGCTTGTCTCTGCTCTGACCTCCGGGACGCTTGTCTGGATCTGACCATCCAGTTTCAGTCCCCCTGGTAGGTGAGCTCTGCCCAGAACCCAGCCTTTAGACTCTCCCTCTGGACCCTTCTCTGCTCAGCCTTCTGAGTCCTTAAGTATCTTAAGTGTGACCCCCAAATCTTTGGCTTCCTAGTCAGGCCCTGTGTGTCCCCTTGGCTGATGTCAACTGGCATCCCCCCAAGAGTGTGTGTGCACATGTGTGTGAGCTCAGGGGAGCACGTGCACACACATCTCAACGCGCATGACTGCCCTCTTGAACATCTGTGTGCATGCATGGCTGCATGTGTCCATGCACAAACAGGTGTTTGCATGTATCTCTGTGTACAGCACATGTGCCTGTGTGTATGCACGTGTGCATGTTCTCCTTCCTTTCCTGGCTAATAGGTCTCACTCATCCAGGCTGTGAGGGGTGTGAGTACCAGGGCAGAGTTGGGGCAGCGGGGGGGAGGGGGCTTATTCTGGACTTTGCTCTTCCAGCAGAGCTGCCCTCAAGTTCCTGTGTCCAGGAGAAGCAAGGCCTCTCTCCTGGCTGGTGATAATCCTGAGCCCCAGTGCACAGAGCAGGGTACATGCGACATCACCAGGGTTTCTCTGTTCTGCTCATTTGCGTCTACCCTTCCCTCTCCAATCTCATCTTCCAAAGCCATCAAGGCCGAAAAAGTTGGGGGGGCTTTGAGGCCAGGGGCAGCAGGGTTACTGGAGGTGGGAAAGGCCCTTTCCTCCAGGCCTGTTCCCCTAGTCTTGCCTCCGTTGTCAGCTCTGGTCTCAAGCAGGCCAGTCACTCTCTGCCTAGCAGGGCTGTTGATATTTATTCAGTAATTATTACACCAGCATTGCACACACTCCACAACAAAGCATCCAGCTAGTCAAAATACAATCTTTTTATGGGTAGCAGATTGAAAAATCCATCAGCGTGCTCCCATCTATCACCAGTGCTGACAGGAACCGCCAGGAAGAAGAAAACAGACATAAATAAGGGGTGTCCGATGGGGTCTGCTGGAGGCTGCAGAGAGGTCTGGGAGCCGGGGTTCAGACTGGCTCAGATGGCCTCTAGCCCTGAGGATGGGGCAGGCAGCTAGCAGACTGGGCAATTCTTCTAGAGTGATCTGGGCTAACCAGTCCCACGAGAGGCCCCCACCAAAGCTGGGCACAGGGAAGCAACTGATCTCTGCAGTCGGGTGTCTGAGCAGCCCCCCCTCCCCATGCCCAATCTGACCCTCTGACTGAGGGCAGCCCAGTCATTGGAACAAGGCTCCAGGATAGTTAGAAAAAACATGAGTCCAGAGCCTTGTACCTTCTTACAGAGATAGATACTGGGCTACCCCCACAGTTGGGTGATCCATGGGCCCTTCCACACCAGTCCTTCCTCAACCCCTCCCCCTGTGCCTTCTGCCCCACCCAGTGTCTGGAATCACACTGTTCCTTTGGGCTCATTGTTTGACATCCTCTGTAGAGGATACACTTTCCTCCTCCCCTGCTTCTCCCACCCTGCCCTGCCTTCTTTCAGCTCACCCAAGACTTGTCCACTTCTAGGTCTTGGATAAGAAGTTGAGTGCCCACAGGGAAGTCTCCCTGCTCTGTCTTCCTCCTGGGGTCACCTGTGTCCTGACCCCTCCCTGGACCACAGGCCCCCCTGCAGGGCCACTGCACTGGGTGTTTGGTTAGGACACAACAGAACAGAGTGCATGCACAGAGTGACATGCACATACTCATGCACATATGCACATGGACATACTTCTAAACATGCATGCACCCATGCACTGGGGAAGGTAGGGGAATGACAGCCACAGAAGCTGGTCAAGGGACCAGTGTGGGAGAGAGTAGGGGAGTTGCATTGTTGTTTTCACTGTGTCACCAACACTGTGGTGTCTCCAATTTGAGGGTTCCTCTTCACAGTATTAGGATCTGAACAGAGACTAAGAAAGAATGGAGGGTAGGTTGGGCTTTAGTCCAGCCTGCTTTGCACAGAGATTCTCCTAGCATCCTCTGTGTGCCTATCACCTGTAGTGCCACCTGGGATAGTGGTGCTAAGAAAACATCCCCTGCCATTCTAAGAGCTGGGGAGGTGAGCAGGGCACTCCATGGTGCTCACGGTGTTTCAGAGGGACCCTGGTTCATCTCCAGGTGTCAGCAGCACATTAATTCCCAGGATGGTCAGCATGGCGGTCCCATACCTCCTTTTCTTTCCAGCATACCCTTCGAGGTCCCTGATGTGGACCACAAGGGGTTTCACTGTGACTTGGGGCCTCCAGTGGACACCTGCTTGGGATCCAGAGTCCTAGTGCCCATTATGCTGCATTTTATCCCCTTGACAGTCTGGAAAAAGTGGGGAGCAGCCAACACACTCCTGAAGAGGGTAGGGTATGAGAGATAGAGAGAGAGAGAGAGAATATAATTCACCTGCTACCTCCTGCAAGTGTCACAGAGCTGGAATCTGATCCAGAAGTCCTGATCTTGTCTAGCCTGGAAGAGACAGAAAGGGCCCAGTTCCCTTAAAAAAATAAATCAGGATGTTTTAAGCACTCATTCGCACTTCAGTGCATTTCTCCTATACATGCAGTTGTTCACAAAAGTCTGTAACACCAACATCACAGTGAAAACAGAAAATGAAGGGTGACTTCTGAAGCGGCTTTGCTGAGATGTAATTCACATTCACACCCATCCATTCATCTGAAGTGTGACATTCCACCGGTTCCTTTCTGTATGTTCACAGAGTTGTTAAACCACCACCAAAGTCAGCATTAAAACCTTTCTGTCATACCACCAAAAGAAACCTTCTGACCTCCCTCAACATTATGCTGCCACTGATCTGCTTTCTCTCTCCATGGACTCGCCTGTTCTGAACACTTCATACACAGGATTTGACACTGGCTGGATCCGGTGCCTGGATTCTTTTACTCAGCATGGTGGTTTGTTTTAAGTTTATATATATTTTTATATTTTATTTACTTCTTATTTTGGACAGAGACAGAAGTTTAGAGGAAAGGGGGAGATGAAAAGTAAGAGAGAGAGAGAGAGAGACACCTGCAGCACTGATTCACTGCTTGTGAAATCTGTCCCTTACAGGTGGGGGCTGGGGCCTTACACCTGGGTCCTTGTGCTCTATAATGTGTGCCCTCAACCAGATGTGCCACCACCAAGCCCCTCCCCCCACCAAGCATGGTGTTTTCAGTGCTCATCATGGTGTAGGATGCAAGGATTTGACTTCTTTTTAAAACTTCTTCGCAGTCCATCTTGGGGAAGGACACAACAGCTTGATCACTGTCCGTGATGGACACATGCAGTGATGTGTCACTATGGACACCGCTATTATGAGTGCTCTCAGGGCAGTTTTTGTGTATGGACATAATTTTTAATTTCATCTGGGTGTGCACTTGGCCGTGAAATAGCTGACAGGTATTTCTGCTACATCTGACTTTTTCAAGAACTGTCAGACTGTCTTTGTAAATGGTGACTCCATCTTCCACTCTCACCAGCAGTGGATGAGGGTTCTAGTTTCTCCACATACTCACCAATACTGTCATTTTTCTACTGAATCAAGGTTCAAGTTGCCCACTGCTCAGGAGGTCAACTGAGAGACAAGACAGGGTTGGAGAAAAACAAGTTTAGCCAGGTGCTAATAACCCAAGAAAATGGCAGACTTGTGTCTCAAAAAAAAAAACAAAAACCTCACTCTGAGGCTGGAGTCCAGGGCTTAGTGGTAGGTGGACTCAGTTACACAGCCATCTGGCTGATGTGAAGGGTCCTGTACAAGGCTGGCTGCCTGGCTGAAGCTGGTATTGACATGAGACTGTTTGTCCTTCTGGAAGGAACCCTGAGGAATGAATCACTGGAGCTTAGCAGTCTGTAAACTTGGAGACAGAATCATCAAAAAACATCTCCGTGAGGGTGTGGGGTCAAAGGAACCCTCCTGCACTGCTGGTGGGAATGTTTGGACCAACCTCTGTGGAGAACAGTCTGGAGAACTCTCAGAAGGCTAGAAATGGACCTACCCTATGATCCTGCAATTCCTCTCCTGGGGATATATCCTAAGGAACACAACATATCCATCCAAAAAGACCTGTGTACACATATGTTCTTGGCAGCACAATTTGTAATAGCCAAAACCTGGAAGCAACCTAGGTGTCCAACAACAGATGAGTGGCTGAGCAAGTTGTGGTATATATACACAATGGAATACTACTCAGCTGTAAAAAATGGTGACTTCACCGTTTTCAGCAGATCTTGGATGGACCTTGAAAAAATCATGTTGAGTGAAATAAGTCAGAAACAGAAGGATGAATATGGGATGATCTCACTCTCAGGCAGAAGTTGAAAAACAAGATCAGAAAAGAAAACACAAGTAGAACCTGAAATGGAATTGGCATATTACACCAAAGTAAAAGACTCTGGGGTGGGTGGGTGGGGAGAATACAGGTCCAAGAAGGATTCATAGGACCTAGTGGGGGTTGTATTGTTATATGGGAAACTGGGGAATGTTATGCATGTACAAACTATTGTACTTACTGTTGAATGTAAAACATTAATTCCCCAATAAAAAAATAGTACAATAAAAAAAAAAATCTCCCTGAGGCCTGCAGCATAACAACAACTTTTCTTGCTGGCCTGCCTGATAGGCTTTGGCTCTATGAAATTACACACAGGGAGGGCAAGATGGAGTTAGTTTTGCTTCTCACAGTCCTCTCTAATATTGATCACCACCTTCCTGAGGTGTCTCATCTGGTTTTGATTTGATTTTCTTCATAACTAATGATGTTGACCATCTTTTCACGGGCCCCTTGGCCATTCATAGATCTTTGGAGATGTTGGCACATTCTTGGTTGTGGTGGGGATTGAATGTGGCACCTCATATCCTCAGACATAAAAGTCTTTTGAAGTATCATTGTGTTATCTCCTCAGAGAGATTTTTCTTTTTATTACAGAATTGTGCATGTTCTTTTCTAATGTCCCTACAAGTCCCCTGTTAGATATATGCCTAATTATCTTTTTTTTTTTTTAATATTGTATCAGGGAATAATCTTAAGGCCTCATACCTGTGTTATACTACTGAGTAATTCCTGGGCCCAATAGTTTTCTTTCTTTTTATTTGCTTAGAGAAATGGAAAAGAGAGAGAGACAGAGAGGAAGAGAGGAGAGACATCTTGGCACAGCTCTACATTCATTCCTGGAGCTCTCCCAGTGATGCTGGGACTTGGACACCGTGAGGTGTGTGTTCTACTAGCTGAGTTGTCTCCTGGATCCTTTCATGTGGAGGCAAGAGAGGGTACTGAACCACCAGGCTGTGGCCAGGCCGAACCCCCAGTCCTCTGGGGACTTTTTCAGACTCCCAGCTTCTACAGGCTTCCATATTGCCACCACCTCTCAGAACACATAATGTCCACAGTCCAAAACCCTTCCTCATTTCCCCTCCTTTTCTTCCTGTTTTCATAGAATGTGAGAGACAGAAATGGGGGGGGGGAGAGAAACAGAGAGGAGAGACACCTGCTGCACTGTAACAATATTGGTGAAGCTTCTTTGCTGCAGGTTGGGGCTTTGAACCCTATTCTTGCTCATGGTAACTTGTGTGCTCTATTGGGTGCACAAAAAAGTCCTTCTTCATTTAATCCCCATCACCCGTGCCTTCTCTCTCTACCCTCATGCCAGAAAGCTACAGCCTGGCATGCTGCTCTGAGGTCACTAAATGGCCAGCCAGGGGACTGGATTCAGTGCCATGTGTCTGGGAAGCCAGAGAGCTGGATTCAAATTCAGGTTCAACTCCATAGCCTGGAGGAGGAAGCTGCTGGTGCCTCAGGCAGGCCCCAGAGAGCATTTAGCTCCCTCTGCAAGAAAATGACAGGCCAGGAGTTGATTTTCCCTCTCTGCCAGCGCCAGCCCATGTCTGTCACAGCCACACAAACTTATATTAGCAGCTAAACTGACAGAATACACACCACACACACAGCTTCCATGAAACCAGCTCTGTGCCTGGCTTTCCACTGATTAATAAATTAAATTAAGCCCATAAATTCCTCCAGAGCCTGCCAGCTCCTCCTTCCCTCTTCATTAAGTGCAGGATAAATCTTGGTCGTCACAGTGCAGGAGGGCAGAGTGGGGTGGCCCCTGGAGTAGCTAGTGTACACCTCACCCAGTGAATGTTTCTTAGTTCTGTTCTTAGAACCCTGAAGCAGCTGGTTTGGCAAGAAGATGGAGGCTCCAGCAGTGAGATTGGGGCTGAGGCAGAGACTGGGGACCAGGTCCTGGCATTGCCATCAAGTATGGATGTCTCTTGTGCTCTCAGGGTCCTTTAGGGCTAGGCATGGCCAGAGTCCTGATTGTTACTTATTTATTTTTTTCACCAGAGCACTGCTCACCTCTGGCTTATGGTGGTGGTGCAGAGTAATTGAACCTGGTACCTCAGAGCCTCAGGCATGAATGTCTGCTTATGTAACCATTATGCTATATCCCCTGCTCACTCCTTGTCTTTATTGAACATTTGTCATATTTCTAGCTCTTGGATTTTTTTTTTCTGTATTATCTTGAATTTAAGGTCTATAAAGTTCAAATACCTTCAACTGAAGCACTCCGGACACTCCTTTAATTTCCTTTTAATGTTTGTTTGTTTATTTATTTATTTATTTATTTGTTTGTTTGGATACAGACAGACAGAAATGAAGAGGGAGGGGGAAACAGAGAGAGGAAGAGAGCCAGAGAGACACCTGCAGCCCTGCTTCCCTGCTCGTGAAGCTTCTCCCCTGCAGGTGGGTGTCAAAGACTCGAACCTGGGTCCTTTTGTATTGTAGCATGTGTGCTCAACCAGGTGCACCACTGACTGGTATCATTCCTTTAACTTATGTGTCAGAGGTGAGGTCCTTCCCCTGCCTGGGAGCTGTGTGTCTAGGACTTTGATTCTGTGACAGAAAATGCTAGTGTTTAGCGTCCATTTTTTTTCTTTCTTGACTGTATAAGGTTTGGGGTATCTTGGCACACACACTGGGGCTTTGTGTCTGTGCAATTCCACCCTTTAGGTGGACTTTTTTCTCCCTCCCTTCTTTTATTTCTCTTTCTTTCTTTCTTTCTTTCTTTCTTTCTTTCTTTCTTTCTATCTTTCTTTCTTTCTTTCTATCTTTCTTTCTTCCTTTCTTCCTTCCTTTCATTCATTCTTTCTTTCTCTCTTTAAAAAAGATTAAGATGGAGTTGGGGAGACAAACACTTCCATGCCTGAGGCTCTGAGGTCCCGGCTTCAATCCCCAGCTGAGCAGTGCTCTGGTCTCTCTCTTCCCATTTCTTTCTATATATCTGTCTTTAAAATAAAGAAATAAAATATTAAAAACTATTAAGATAAGGGACCAGGCAGTGGCACACCTGATTGGACTCATATGTGACTCATTCAATCCTTCATCCTAACCTAAAGTGGTGAGGCAGGTCTGCAGGTGTCTCTCTTAATTCCCCTCCCAGCTCAATTTCTATCTGTTCTATCTTAGAAAGAAAGAAAGAAAGAAAAGAAAAAGAAGAAAGAAAAAAAAAAGACAAGGTGAGGGGTGGGTAGGACGGGGGAAAGATGGATTCATAGTGCCAGCACCAAGCCCCAGCAATAACTCTGGTGGGAATTTAAAAAAAGAAAGAGAAAATAAAACAGAGAGGTGGGAAGGTATGTTTATGAAACCAACTTGGGTTCTTCTTCTAGCGTTTGCCCTTCTTCCGTAGCCAGTCAACAGCGTCAGGTTGAGCCTGATGTAAAGTTTCGAGACCTCCTTTGAATCTAGAGAGGTGGCAGTCATTGACTATGTGGGTCATAGTCTGTCTGGAGCCGCAGGGGCAGTTCGGGTTGTCCCTGGCTCCCCAGTGATGGAACATAGCGGCGCACCGGCCATGGCCTGTTCGATAGCGATTGAGGAGGGCCCAGTCATAACGTGCTAGGTCAAAGCCGGGTTGACGCTTGCAGGGGTCTGTGATGAGGTGTTTGTTCTTTACCTCAGCTGACTGCCAACTCTGTTTCCAAGAGACTGGAACAGAGAAGTTCAGTGTAGGCATAGGGGACCAGATTGGGTGACGAGACGTCAAGCGTTGGACAGGGTGGGCGAAGATATCCGCGTATATTGGCGTTGGACAGGGTGGGCGAAGATATCTGTGTATATTGGCAGGTCCGGCCGAGCGTAGACGTGGGAAATGAACTTAGATGATGCCGCCTCCCGACGAATATCTGGCGGGGCGATGTTGCTAAGAACTGGCAGCCATGGAACCGAGGTGGAACGGATGGTTCCAGAAATTATCCTCATGGAGGAATATAATTTGGAATCGACCAAGTGGACATGGGGGCTACGGAACCATACTGGGGCACAGTATTCTGCAGTGGAATAGCATAATGCCAGAGATGATGATTGTAGTGTGGAAGCGCTCGCGCCCCATGAGGAGCTGGCCAGTCTTGCAATGATGTGATTCCTCGCGCCCACCTTTGCTGCAGTTTTTATGAGATGTTTGTGAAATGACAGAGTGCGATCGAGAGTAACGCCAAGATAGACTGGCTGGGCTTCATGCCGGATTCTCATATCGCCAAGCTGCACATTAAGCTCACGTGAGGCCGAGGCATGGTGTAGATGGAAAACAGATGATACCGTTTTTGCAGTGCTAGGGATTAGTCACCATTTTTTACAGTAATCAGATATCAGAGACATGTCTTTCGTGAGTGTTTCCTCGAGGATGTCGAACTTGGATGCCTGAGTTACACAGCAGATGTCATCGGCATAGATGAACTTCCTTGAAGAAGTTTCTGGGAGGTCATTGATGTAAATATTAAATAGCGTAGGAGCCAGAACAGAGCCCTGGGGGAGGCCACTTGAGACAAGTCTCCATCTGCTAGACTTGTCACCCAGATGCACCCGGAATCTTCTGTTTTGGAGAAGAAACGATATAGTGTTGGCCACCCATGGAGGCAGGCATCTTGAGATCTTGACTAGGAGACCACGGTGCCAGACCGTGTCATAGGCTGCTGTGAGATCAACAAAGACAGCACCCATCTTTAAATTCTTCTGGAATCCATTTTCAATGTAAGTTGAGAGGGCCAGGGCTTGTTCGCAGGTAGATCTTCCTGGGCGGAAACCAGCTTGGGCGGGTAATAGGAATTTCTCTGTAAGATGAGAAATAGGTGACAGAAGCAGCCTCTCAAGGAGTTTGTAACACATGGAGAGGAGAGAAATTGGTCTATAGCTGGCGGCCAGTGTTGGGTCTTTCTTAGTTTCAAAACCGCTATAATCTTCGCACGACGCCAAACTTTGGGCACAGACTCAGATTCCAAGATGTGGGACAGGAATGAAGCGAGCCACTTCTTTGCTGCGGGACCCAGGTTAAGAATGAGTTCTGGGGTGATGTTATCATAGCCAGCAGCCGTTCCCGGTTTAACCCTCTTCAAAGCGTCTTCCAGTTCAGACAGTATAAAGGGAGAGAGTTTTGGAGATGGACAAGATAACCGGAAGTGGGATGACCACTCATGGGAAATTTCTCTTTTCCAGACTGGGTTGATCTTAGCACGTCCAACTTGAGTTAGGTGACTGGCCACTGAGTTTGGAGATACGGGAGGATGGGAGATGGGAGGGGGTTGGCTACCGGCACCCAGTCTGTGAAGAAGCTTCCAGGCCTTCCTACTTGAGTGGGTGAAGTTCAGACTTTCCATGAGTTGTTGCCAGCGGGCTTGGCGTGCTGCATCCAGGGAGGCAATGAGATGGTCAGCCACATCTGGGTCGCCCGACTCATCATACTGCTTTAGTAGTTGCTCGCATTCAGCATCAAGACAAGGCGTATAGTTAGCATGTCTCCCACGAGGAATGGCTTGGGAAGCTGCTTTGAAGATGGCTTGGCGGAAGCACCTGTAGGAATCTTCAGAGGGGATAGAGTTAATTGGAATTGCAGGAATAGATTTGTTGGTAAGATCACTGAACAGATGCCAGTTTGCTTTCCGAAAGTTCCATCTTAGTTTCTCCGAGCACAGAATCAGTGGGAGCTGGAGACCAATGTGAATGATAGCTGGGCGGTGATGACTGTGCGGGAAGATCTTGAGAACTTGTCTCGTAGAGGGAAAGGCTTGGCCGTTGACTGTGCTAATCCAGCACAGGTCGGGTGACGAGTCTTTTTTCCATCTAGCACTGTGAAAAGAGCCTGGCTGTTTGGGATTGTATAATAGGGAGAGGTCATTCGCTGAAACCCAGTCGGCTAAGATAGAGCCGTCAGCACGAGTGGAGGAATATCCCCAGTCTTGGTGATGACTATTAAAGTCTCCAACGTAAACGGCTGGGTGACTCGGGCTAGGCAGGACCTCATTATCCCATGAGGCACTGGGAGGCTTATATACGTTGACGAGCTGAATAGTTCCAATAGTAATGGAGTCGTAGAAGGTCGAAGAGGCCGTGTGGTAAACGTCCGCAAGACACGATTTGGCGTAGATGGCTCGGCCGTGTTTAGGATGGAGATTATAGCATATTAAATTGAATCCACTGATGGTGAATCGAGCAGCTTCATCGACTGCTATATGTGTTTCTTGTAGGCATATAACATCTGCCTGATGCTGTATAGCCAATTGACCAATAAGAACGCGTTTGGCAAAGGACAGCCCCTCAACATTAAGTTGGAGGACTCGAAGAGCAGGACCAACAGCTTGAAAGCTGTCAGGAGCTGCTTGTTGCTGGCTTTGAAAGTGACTGGGATCCATGTGGATTCAGTCGGCTAGGAAGGATGGTCAGTTTCCCCAATGAATGGGTACTCACGAGATGCACCACGGGAAGGTCGATCCAATGCATCCCACCAACTTGGGTGAAAAATAACGCTGACATGAACACCTGTGCTCACTAATCCATTTCCGGTGAAGAAGCTCCAGCTTCCGCCCCCCTCCTCCCATGGCCTTCCTTTACTTCACTGCAGGATTTCACCATCCCCTTGACTTCCTCCACGCACTCACCAGACGCCTGTTTTCCTATCCATACATTGCTTTGACTCACCCACTTTGGAATTTTATGCTACTGGAATATGCTGAATGTGTTCTTGGGGATCTGCTTTTCTCACTGACTTAGAAATATGCTGTTGAGATTCACCCAAGCTATCCTGTCTGTGACTGATTGTTTCTCCCTCAGCTGGCTGCTCTCTTTACCCATCCATTCCTGCATGGACGGGCATTGGGATTGGCTCTAGGTTTTTATTTTATTTTACTATGCGGTGCTGGAGAACGAATTCTGGGGTCCCCCACACATGGGGGATGCACTTGCTGATTATCCTTCATAGCCTAATTTTGAATGACTTATTTTATTTTATTTTATTATTTTTTTTCCAAAGCACTGCTCAACTCTGGCTTATTATGGTGGTGTGGGGGACTGAACCTGGAACTTTCTCCAGCATGAGAGTCTCTTTGCATAGGCATTATGCTATCTCCCTCACTCCCCAATTTTGATTTTTTTTTTGAATGAGGGAGACACCAAAGCCCTACCCCACCACCCATAGAACCAGCCCCACCCCTCTCTAAATTTCTCTCTCTCATCTCTGTTGCTTTTTCAAGTGATTCTGGATTGAACCCAGGACCTCACACATGAAAGATAATGTGTTTTTTGGCTGAGCCACTCTCCTGGCCTTGATTCCAGAATTTTGTTTTTCTACTCAGGTGAGCTGCTGCTGGATGAGGGCATGTGTGTTTCAACCTAGCCAGAGGCTGCCAAGCCCTTTTCTGAAGTGTGTGGACCACCAGGGCATAAGAGTTCAGGTTGATCCATATCTGTGGTCACACGGCACAACTAGACTTATCAGTGCCCACTGATTTGAGGGGAGTGAGATGCTACATTATCAATGAGGGGATTTTTAAAAAATTTCTTTATTGGGGAATTAATGGTTTACAGTCAACAGTAAAATACAATACTTCATACATGTGAAATATTTCCCAGTTTTCCACATAACAATTCAGCCCCCACTAGGTCCTCTTCTGTCATCATGTTCCAGGACCTGAGCCCCCCACTCCCACCCCCAGGGTCTTTTATTTTGGTGCAATACACCAACTAGGTTCTGCTTTTTGTTTTCCTTTCTGTCTTTGTTTTTTCAACTTCTGCCTATGAGTGAGATCATCCCATATTCATCATTCTCTTTCTGACTTATCTCACTTAACATGATTCCTTTAAGCTCTATCCAGGATGAGGCAAAGAAGGTGAATTCACCATTTTTAATAGCTAAGTAGTATTCCATTGTATATACATACCACAAATTGCTCAGCCACTCATCTGTTGTTGGACACCTAGGTTGCTTCCATGTTTTGGCTATTTACAAATTGTGCTGCTATGAACATAGGTGTACACAGATCTTTTTGGATGGGTGTGTTGGGTTCCTTAGGATATATCCTCAGGAGAGGAATTTCAGGATCATAGGGTAGGTCCATTTCTAGTGTTCTGAGAAATTTCCAGACTGCTCAAGGAGGGGATTTTCTGACCTTTTATTGAGGCATAAACTTAAAAAAATATTTTCCCTTATTGTATTTGTTTATTTATTTATTTTAAATGACAGAAAGAAATTGAGAGGGGAGAACTTAAAGAGGAAGAGAAACAGAGAGACACCTGCAGCACTTCCCCACTGCTTATGAAGATTCCTCCCTGCAAGTGGTGGGTCGGGGCTGGGGGCTTGAACCCTGGTCCTTGTGATGGTGTGAGCTCTTTATAGAATATATGGAATATACTATATAAAATAAAGTGTATACTTCTTTTTCCCCCAACTCTGGGTCTTGTGCATACATGATTACATTGCTCTTGGCTACTTCATTCCTTCTATTTCAGATAGAGAAAGAGGGAGAGTGAGAGTGGAGAGACACCACAACACCTCTCCACTGTCCACAGAGTTTCCCTGGTGGTGAACCCATGTGGTGTTGGGGCTCCAGCCCAGGTCCTCACACATGGTAGATTGTGAGCTGTCCTGGGTAAGCTATCTCCCAGCCTGGAGAATGCACACCTGAAGTGTACATCTCTGTGAATTCTACATAAGCATGAACCCAGATCATGTCAGTTGGGTCAGTATATGCATGTCTCCAGTCTGCTAGACTCTCATGCTCTCTTCCCAGTTGGTACCCTCCCAAGGGTGACCATTATCTTATCTCTCATCCCAAAGACATTCATCCTATTTCTTACACCCACCTTCTTGAGAGTTATTGGTGAGTCATTTTTCCTTTCTTGTGCTGTCTTTGGTTTGCATGGTAGGGTAATGGTGACCTTCCAGAATGATCTGAGAAGTTTTCATTCTCCTTCTGTTTTCTGGAAGATAGTCTAGAGAACTGGTATATGTCTCCTTCCAGTGTTTCATTGAGTTCACCAGTGAACCCATCAGGGCCGGCTGCTTTCTGCTTTTGAAGCCTGGCCCCATTTATTTAATAGAGAAGCCATTGGTTGTCCATTTATCCTTGAGAGCATTTTAGTGATTGTGTCTTTCAAGGAATTGACTCATTCATTCCATCTAGGTTAGATGTAATTTTTTTTTTAAAGCTCATGCCAACTGTAGCATACACTTTGTACATTTTTATGTTTAGCTTCTTTGTTCAAGATTACACCTGTGAGCAAAAAGAGAGCACACCTCCATGCTACTTGTACAGGTGCTGCACACTTCACTATCTGGTGTACAAGTTCACTGCACAAGTGTTGCCACAATGCATTGAACTTCCAACTTGTTGATGAATGTTTATATGGGTTGTTGGCTGGTTTTGACTGTTTGGAGGTTCTAGCAGGGGAGCTCAGCTACTTGTATACCCTCAACTGAAGACCAGTCCGTCTCTATTCGGGGCGTCTCTATTCGGGGAAAGCTGTCTTCTTCGTCCAAGCACTCAGCTTCGGGAGGGACATACATGGAGCGGTGAGGGAGGAAGGGGACACCCTCCTAGCCAGCCAGATCAGCCTCATCAACCCTGGTGATCAATGGGGTGACAGACGTCGCAGCCAGATCACCCTCACCTCCTGGATTTGCTGTTAAGGATATAACTGGATATAAACATTTTTTCTGTTTGTATTTCTCTGGATAAATGGCAAAGAATGAAATTGCTGCATCAGAAGGAATGCCACCAAAGAGTCTCCTAAACTTGTACTATTTTTTTTCTCCAATGCCTGAGCTGAACATGAGAGCTCTAGCTGCTTCCAATCATTGCTAGCACTTACTTGTTTAATTGAGCGATTGCAATAGATATATAAGACAATCTTATAGCAGTTTAAATTTGCATTTCATGGGTGAATAATAGCACTAAGCATCTTTTCAGGTACTAACTAGTTATTTATTTACTTTATACTTGTTATTAATAGTATGTTACAATATTGTAAGAATACCGTGTATATAGTTCCATACCACACCCACCACCATGGTTCTGTATCATTTGTTTTTTCTTTTGTGAAGAGACTGGTCATATATATATATAATTTATTTGTTATTGTATAGTTACAGAAAGAAATTGAGAAGAGAGGGGAGATTGAGAGGGAAGGAGACAGAGAGACACCTACAGACCTGTTTCACCACTCATCAAGTTTTCCCACTGCAGTTGGGGACCAGGGCCTTGAACTTGGGTCCTTGAACACTGTAATGTGTGCATTTAACCAAATGTGCCACTGCCTAGCCCCTAGTATGGTCTTTTGTTCATTTTTCTGATTGGGTTGTCTTCTTTTTTCTTATCAGTTTATAGTATTTATATGTTCTTGATGCTAGTTCATTTTTGGATATATGTTTTATTCACATCTCCTCACTCATAACTTGCCTTTTGACTATCCTAATAATTTTTATAGATGAAAATTCTTTTTAAAAATTTTTTTATTTAAGAAAGTATTAATTAACAAAACCATAGGGTAGGAGGGGTACAATTCCACACAATTCCCACCACCCAATCTCCATATCCCATCCCCTCCCCTGATAGCTTTCCCATTCTCTATCCCTCTGGGAGCATGGACCCAGGGTCATTGTGGGTTGCAGAAGGTAGAAGGTCTGGCTTCTGTAATTGCTTCCCCACTGAACATGGGCGTTGACTGGTCGGTCCATACTCCCAGTCTGCCTCTCTCTCTTTCCCTAGTAGGGTGGGTCTCTGGGGAAGCAGAGCTCCAGGACACATTGGTGGGGTCTTCAGTCCAGGGAAGCCTGGCCGGCATCCTGATGACATCTGGAACCTGGTAACTGAAAAGAGAGTTAACATACGAAGCCAAACAAATTGTTGAGCAATCATGGACCCAAAGTTTGGAATAGTGGAGAGGAAGTGTTAGGGGGATACTCACTGCAAACTCTAGTGTACTTCTGCTTTCAGGTATATATTTTGCAGTAGTTTACGGATACGTGTGAACATATGCTCTCTCTCACAGAAACTGGTGTATATCTAGGTTTTGGGACTTTGTTAGAAAGTGAACCACCTGAGATGGAATTAGAGTATACTATGAAAGGAAAGGTCTCACCCGAGTAATGAAGCTGAAGTGTTATCATTCCACACGTGTAGTCTCTGGACACAGTCTGAAGTGAAGCATGTTGAGGTGGCAATCGTTGTGTTGGGTTGTCTTCTTTTTTCTTATCAGTTTATAGTATTTATATGTTCTTGATGCTAGTTCATTTTTGGATATGTTTTATTCACATCTCCTCACTCATAACTTGCCTTTTGACTATCCTAATAATTTTTATAGATAAAAATTCTTTTAAAAATATTTTATTTACTTATTAATGAGAAAGATAGGAGGAGAGAGAAAGAACCAGACATCACTCTGGTACATGTGCTGCTGAGGCTTGAACTCAGGATCTCACGCTTGAGAGTCAAGCACTTTATACACATTGCCACCTCCCGGACCACAATAAAAAATTCTTAATTTTAACAAGCTCTATTTTTCAAATTTATCTATTTTATTTTTCCCTTTTGTTGCCCTTGTTGTTTATCATTGTTGTTGTTATTGTTATTGTTGTTATTGCTGTCATCTTTGTTAGATAGGACAGAGAGAAATGGAGAGAGGAGGGGAAGACAGAGAGGGGGAGAGAAAGAGAGACACCTGCAGACCTGTTTTACCACCTGTAAAGGGACTTCCCTGTAGGTGGGGAGTGGGGGCTCAAACCGGGATCCTTATGCCTATAGTGCGCCTTGCGCCACACGCCACGTGCGCTTAACGTGCTGCGCCACCACCCGGCTCCCCACAAGCTCTATTTTTTAAAATATTTATTTATTTTTCCCTTTTGCTGCCCTTATTTTTTATTGTTGTAGTTATTGTTGTTGTCGTTAGATAGGACAGAGAGAAATGGAGAGAGGAGCAGAGCTAGAGAGGGGGAGAGAAAGATACCTGCAGACCTGCTTCATAGGCTGTGAAGCGATTCCCCTTCAGGTGGAGAGCCAGGGGCTTGAACCGGGATCCTTATGGTGGTCCTTGCCCTTCGCGCCACATGCACTTAACCTGCTGTGCAGGTTCTATTCTATTTTTTTAACCCATACTTTTTTCAAATTTTTACTTTTTTTTTTTTTTTTTTTTTAGTAAGTAAACCTGGTGAAGCTTAGCGTCTCCCAAGGCTGTGAAGATATTCACCAACATTTTCTTCTAGTTTCTGTCTCCATGTATTTAGGATGTTCTGTGAACTTCATTTTATGCACGGGTCTGAGGTAGAGGGCAATGTTGACTTTTTCCATAAGAATATTTGATTAATCAGGACCATTTATTGAAAAAGAGTAGTTTTTGGCCAGGGTAAATGACTCAACTGGTAGAGTTAGAGTGGAGGACTGACATGCCTGAGATCCCTGGTTGGGTCCCTAAGCACCAAATATGCCAGAGTGGAGGTCTGGTTTCTCTCTCATGTAAACTATATATCATATGAAATAAGTGAAATAACTTTAAAAAAAGAGAGAGAGATTACTGCACTGAATTACAGGTCATTGTTGTCATGAATATAATTGGATAAGTATATTTTGGGGTTCTTGATTCCATACCATGTGCTTGTTGCCCACCCCCCAACACTGATCAGCTCTGGCTTATGTTGGTGGTGGTGGGATTGAACCTGGGACTTTGGAGCTCCAGGTATGAGAAGCTCATTGCATAATTACTATTCTAGCTTCCCTGCCCACCATGTGCCTGTTTGCCCATTCTTACACTAAGCTTGAGCACTAGTCACAAGGTGACTTAATTATTTACTTTGATATCTGGGAGCAGTAGTTTCTCAGCTTTGTCCCACATCCCCCATAAACCTTGATTGTTCTACATCCTTTGAGGTTTCTTATAAAATTTAGAATCAGCCTGTCAATTTCCACAAGAAAAAGTCGGAGTTTTTGATTGTGAACAATTTGAAAGAACTGACATCTTCACTATGTTGAGTCTTTGCATCTATGAATAAGGGTAATTCTCCATTTATCTATGTCTTCTTTAATTTATTTCAGGTATGCTTTGTAGTGGTAAGCGTAGAGGTCTTACACATTACTTTCATTCTTAGATACGTGGTACTATTAGTGGAGCTTGAATGGGGTTTTAAGTATGTCCTAGAGTGAGGTTGGCCCCTAATTCTTTTATTCTTGTACTTTCTCTCTTGGCAGAATTATGCTGCCTTCTTTGAACAAGTTGTGAAATGTCCTTTCTCTTTCTATTCCTTGGCATAGATCTTTCAAGAGACCAGGTGTTTGTTGAATAAACATTTGAAAGGACCCATAAATAAATTGCCTGGGCCTGGGATTTCCTTTGGGAAAATGAACTGAATTACAGGTCACTTTAATAGCTATAGAATTAATTAAAGTCTCTACTTTGTTGTTGAGTTAGTTTTGAAAGGTGTTTTTTTTTTTTTAATCTAGTAATTTCATCCATGCTTTCAAATATATTGGCAGAAAGCTTCTGCCTATTGACATAATATTCTTTTAACAATTGAGTCATGGTTGCATCACTACTAATATTTTTTATTGCAGCATGCCTTTTCTCACTTTTTAAATCAATATTTCCAAAGATTTATTTATTTTATTAAATTTTCTTCATCAACTGCTTTTGCTTTTTTAAAAAATTTTTATTTATAAAAAGGAAACACTGACAAAAACCATAGGCTAAGAGAGGTACAACTCTACACAATTCCCACCACCAGACCTCTGTATCCCCCCACCCCCCAATAGCTTTCCTATTCTTTATCCCTCTGGGAGTATGAAACCTGGGGTCATTATGGGGTGCAGAAGGTGGAAGGTCTGGCTTCTGTAATTGCTTCCCTGCTGAACATGGGCGTTGGCAGGTTGATCCATACATACTCCCAGCCTGTCTCTCTCTTTCCCTAGTGGAGTGGGGCTCTGGGGAAATGGGGCTCCAGCACACATTGGTGGGGTTGTCTGTCTAGGGAAGTCTGTTTGGCATCATGTTAGCATCTGGAGCCTGGTGGCTGAAAAAAGAGTTAACATATAAAGCCAAATAATCATGAATCTAAAGGCTGGAAATGTTCATATGAAGAGTTGGGAGGTCTCTGTTTTGTAGATAGTTAGTAGGCCTACTTTAGTTATAATCTAAAGAGCCCATGACTGTACTAGTTTTTTTTTTTCTTTAACGCTTGCTGATATTTTTTCTACTTCATTATTTATTTCTGCTACTTTATTTTAGTCGGATAATTTCTAGATGGATGTTTAGTTCACACACTCTCAGCATTTCTTCTCTAAAATAATTGCTTAACACTATAATTTTCTTTGTAAACACTGTTTTAGCAGCCTTTCTTCTGGAGTTTTGACATACAGACTTTTTATTACCTTTCAGTAGTAAACATATTCTAATTTCTATTTTGATATCTTCTTGGAACCATGGGTTACTTAACATTTTTTTTCATGATTTCTCAACATAGAGCTTTTTATTTTCTACCCCAGTTTTGTGTTTGTCACTGATTGCTAACTTAATTGCTTTGTGTTCAGAGAATGTGATCTTGGTGTTCTGAAAGCTTTCATATTTGTTGAGACTTGTTTTCATCCCAGCATGCCATCAGTTTTTGAGAACATTTCCTTTTGTACTGGTAAAGAGTATATATTATGAAGTTGGGGGAGGGGGCATTGAGGGCTTGTTTTAACTGCCCATTGGATTGTGTGTGTGTGTGTGTATGTGTGTGTCAATAGAATTATGCAGATCTCTTGTAAATCTCCTGGTGTTTTGAGGAGCTTGATCCATCAGTTTTGAGAGAGGTGTGTTAACATCTTAGACCACTCTGGTGGAGTTGCCTCTTTCTTCTTGGTGTGCTGTCAGTTTTCACTCTGTGGACTGTAGCACCATCTAAATTGAGAATTGTCACAGCTTCCTGGGGGGGGATTAACTATTTTTTTTGTTAGGGGGTACATTCTCTCTCTAGTGATACTTATTACTGATCTGCTTTGATGTAGAGAACTCAGCTTTTTGTTTCCTATCTTCCTTATCCAAGCTCCTTTCCTTTCTGAATCCTTGTATTTCAGGCTTCGTCTTTTATAAACAGCACAGAGCCCATTTTTCATCCAGTCTGACACTAATTGTGTTTTTACTAGAACATTCAGTCCATTTATATGTGTAGTGCTTACTGATATATTGGATTTATTTTAACTCTCCTTTGAATGTTTATTTTTCACATTTTTTTTCCTGCCCTGTTTCTTTTAGCTTTTTCCTCTCTCTCAGTCTCCCTTCTCTATCCTCTCTATTATTTTGGATATTGTGTTTTGCATATCTGGTCTTTTCATGTTTGACTAGCTTGCAAATGTGAACACATCTAACTCCTCAAGGATTAAGGTGAATCAGTCTTTGCACCAGAATCTGGAATATTTCAGGGGCTTTAGAACCTGTGGGTTCACTTGGGAATTTATTTATTTATTCATTTTAGATAGAGACAGGGAGGCAGATAGATAGATAGAGACCATAACATTGGAGCTCCCTTCAACTCTGTGGGGGCTGGGCTCAACACTGGATGGCTCACATGGTAAGCATGTGTTCTCGTTCTGTGCTGTTCTTCTTGATGACTTTGATTTCTGAGCAGCCCCCAGTCTTTATGGGTATTAATTTGTTCTCAGTATTTGTTTAGTCTTGGTTCTCTACCTGCTGGGCCCACCTACCTTTTGTGGACCACTGGGGATTTTCCTTCTGCCATTTCATTCCCTTTGAGGTGAGAGAGGAGGAAAGTGGTGAGGAGTGAGGGGCCAGATTGTCCTTTGTGGGTCTGGAGACAAGCAGACAGGGGAAAAAGTCTTCTGAGTGCACTAGGCCAGGGATGCACAGCAGAGGAAGCTGGAATCCCTCTGTTAGAAATAAATTTACTGGAGCCAGGTGGTGGTGTACCTGGTTGAGTGCACATATTCCCATGCACAAGGACTTGGGTTTGATTCCCTAGTCCCCATCTGCAGGGGGAAAGCTTTGTGAGTGGTGAAGCAGTGTTGTAGGTGTCTCTGTCTCTTACCCATTCTTATCATCCCCTTCCCTCTCAATTTATGGCTGTCTCTATACAATAAATAAAAAAAATAATTTAAAAATAATAAAAAAATAACTTTACCCCATGCCATTTGATACTGCATCTGCTGAGCTCAACCAAATCAACATACATAGTACCACTTCAACATATTTCACTTTTTCACTTCAGATTGTGTGCAGAGATGCCAGGCATGGCATGTCCCCCCTTCAGCTCCATTACTCGAGTGAGACCTTTCCTAGCTCATAGGATTCCTTAATTCCATTTCCGGTGTTGTACTTCCTAACAAAACCATAGATATAGACCAGGGCCCATGAGAAAGAGCACATGTTCACATGTGTACATAAGTTAGGGGAGAATATATCCCTTAAAGTAGAAGTGCACAATGCTTTGCAGTGACTCGATAAGTGCAGCAAGCAAGTAGAAAGACCTAAAAAAAAAAACACCTAAAGTATTTAATCAGATATTTTCTACTTATACCTAAATACCCTCCTCTCCTATTTCCTATTTTACTCCCCTCAGTCACTCTAAGGCTAACCTTGTCAGACAAAGTAAGAAATACAGAAGCTGGAAAAGGCAAGAGACCGGCATAGGTTAATGATGGCTCTTCTGGTCTCTACCAGGCCACTCCATCATCCAGGGGTCCTAGTCAGGGAATCCTGGGATTTCCACATAAATATGATGGGACTTCTAACAGATCCCCCTCTCCACCATCACTGGTCATATCCATCAGGACCAACATAGTGGACCCTCTGTGAATTTCTGCAGGACGTTGCCCTTGATGTGGAACTACAATGCTAGTGACTGCCCCACTCTCTGAAGGGAGGCTGGCTCAACATATTCAGGATGAGTCCTGAAATGAGAACAGCCTAGAATGTTCCCAGCTATGACCATGGAATGCAAGCTCAGACCTACAGGGATGCAGAGGTTACACAGTATCCTGTGCTGAATATAGGCTGCAGATCAGATTGATGGGGCTTACAGTTAATGGTATTTATATAATTCCAGCTTTCTAGTCCTTTTCCCAACTCTACATCATCTCCCCAGACAATACCTTTAGCCCAACTGCATGTTAGCTGTTGGGCTCAGGCAAAAATTAGTAAAGCCATGGGCCCCTTGGAATATACCTACAATAGACTTCCTAGCTTTTTCCAAAATGGAGACTCCAAATATCATCTGCTCTTTTCTTATGTTTAGGTTCCTGATAATTAAACAATTTTTTCTGCTTTATATCTTCAGAGCCCTCTTATCTTCATCCTATCACTTCTCCCCCCTGGGAGTATGGATCAAAGTTGTTTTTGGGGAGCAAAAGATAGAAGTTTTAGCTTCTGTAATTGTTTCTCTGCTGAAAATGGGTGTTGACAGGTCGATCTATACCCCCGGCCCCAAGTATTGATCTTCTAAAGCCAATTTGAAACTGCCCTGTTCTCCATGGGTTGGATACACAGATTCATAATCATATCATGATTGGCTAAGAGGGGGGAGAAAGAACTCTTTCTTTTCTAGGTTAGGGGCCTGGTTTGGGTCATGTGGTGTTCTGAAGACCTGGCCTTCCTTCCAGAGCTGTGTGGGAACCTCAGCAGCTGAGGGTCTAAGATAAGCAGCTGAACTGTTTCTCCAGGGCAATGTGCCTGCTAGCAGGTAACAAGCAGGAACTCTCTTCCTGGAAGACCCCTGCAAGGGGGTGGGGATGAAACACTAAGAAAACATGAGTCTTGTTTTGATTTTTAAAAAAATATATTAATACTTTGAAAAAGAAACAATATTCACTTCTTACACCCCCCACACAGACTGGGGACCAGCCCAGCACCGTGCACATGTGAACTAAAGCAGCTCAGCTGCCTGCAGGCCTGCAGCGATGTGTGGGTGCTCCACACTCCAGGGGTGCTTCCCTTTGGGAGGGCAATCTGGCAAAAACAGAGAATCTGGGGGTGCCTGTCTTCCCTGCCCTGCCTGCTTCGGAGATTGGGGGGTACCCCCCAAAGCTTACACAAGGTCATGCTGTTAATGACAGATATCTGTTACAGTCTCTGTGCCCAGAAAGGAGAGGATGAAGGGACAGAGGTGCACAGGAGCTGGGAAATGCAGGACAACTGAGGGAGACTAGACAGACGTCTGCATGGACAGAACACCCCAGTGAACAGAGGCAACAGCCAGGGGACCCCCACGTGCCGTCACCACCCCACTCCCCAGACAACAGCTTTATGTACTGTGTGTGGGCACATACTGAGGTGGTGGGAAGACAAAGCCATTTTTGGGAGGGGTCATACCAGTTTCAGAAGAGTGAGTTTCTTTGGAGAAGGAGGGAGGGGAGGACGGTAGCTGTCTCTAAAGCTTCACTCCTTTCATGAGAGAGACGGCTCTGGAGCATATGGCAAAATGTTAGCATCTGTTAAATCTGGGAGGTGGGTACATGAATGTTTTTCTTGTTAATTCTCAAGTCCTGAGATATTTCCATGATCAAAAGTGATTTTTAAGGCCTTGTTAGGAGAGTAGGGAGAACCTCTATCCCCCTCAATTGGGCAACATCTTTGATTAATGAGGACCAAGACGATGATGGGGCAAAGTGGGGCCTGGCCCAGGTCTCTGGGTGGAGGCAGCTTCTCATGCCCAGCAACTGGCCTTGGAGGGAGTGTCTGAGGTTGCTTTTGGGGAAACAGAACCTAAGAAGACTTCCATTCACTGGGTACCATGGCAAGGCTCTCTCACCTCGTTCTCAGGCCTTGCCTGAAATGGGGTGATGTACCCCTTGGAAGCTTCCCTATTCTTTATTCCTCTGGGAGTATGGACCAAAATTCTTTACGGGGTACAGAAGGTAGAAGGTGGCTTCTGTAATTACTTCTGCACTGGACATTAATGTTGGCAGGCTGACCCATATCCCCACCCTGTTTCTGTCTTTCTCTAGTTGGATAGGGATTTGGAGAAGTGAGGTTCTAGGACATTGGTGAGGGCATCTGCCCAGGGAAGTCAGGATGGCATCATGATAGTGTCTGCAACTTGGTGGCTGAAAGGCAGTAAGGTATAAAGCAGGACAAATAAACAGGAACCCAAAGGTAGGAATAGAGCAGATGAAATTAGGGTTCTTCAGGTGAGAAGAAGCTAAGAAGTCTATTTAGGTATATTCCAAAGGGTTCATGACTTTACTTTTGCCTGAGCCTGATAGCTGACATACAGGTGAGCTAACAATATTGTCTAGGAAGATGATATCAGAGTTGAGAATAGGGCTAGAAAGCTGGATTAGTATAGAGAGTAGTTCCCAAACATGAGGAAAGGATATAAATAACATTGACTGTTAACCCCATTATCTGACCTAGGACCCATATATATTCATATTTAGTACAGGAGCCTGTGTGATCTCAGTCCCTGTCAGTCTGAACTCTCAGTTTATGCCCACAGCTAGGAACATTCTAGACTGCACTAATTTTAGGACCAATACTCCTGAAGTGGCAGAGTAGGTTGACCTAGCCTTCCTTCAGAGAGTGGGATAGTTTCTACCATTGCTGTTCTACTGTGAGGGCAAGGTCCTAGAGAGGCCCACAAGGGGGCTTATGATGTTCCTGATGGAAGTAACCAGTGATGCTGGAGAGGGATCTATTCGAGGTTTATGTCCATCATATGTATATGGGAATCCGAGGATTCCCTAACTAGAGCCCCAGATGATGGGGCTTGGTAGTGACCAAAAAGGCCATCATTAAAGTGAGCCTGTCTCTTGCCCTTATCCAGCTTTTGCAGTCTTTAGTTTATCTGATGAGGTTAGACTTGCTCCCAGTTGTAAGTCACTGAGTGCCATTTGTTGTATCCAAACTGGTACTGGGCTTATGGGACCTGGCCTCAAGTTGGGGAGGGAATAGACCTAGGATTTAAGTGGGACCTAAGTTAACCTTGAGTTTTACTGTATTTTACTTGTTTGATGATTATAATATAGATTGTCATAGGGGACAATAATTATCCTTTAGTTCACATATAGACTTTTGCCTGTCTATCTCTTGGCCAACTGTATACGGTATTTCTTTAAAGAATAGCAAGGGTGTGGCACTAATGCTGCTGCTGTCAAATCCTACTTATTCTTGAAGGGAGAAGTCAAAGGGAAGAAAGAGGAGGAAGAAAGAAAACACAAGAAAAATCATGAAATAATGAGGTTGGTTTTCTTGCAGGGATTGGATGGAGGGAGAGGTGGGTAGTAGCACTTCTTTCAGCAGAATTCTGGGTGATAGAGATTTTTCCTTTTGAACTCTGTATATATTTTTTAAAACACATACCCACCAAAAAAAAACATAATAAAAAGGGAATACAAGAGGGTTGGAAGGCAAACAGAAATGCATTGACTTGTCTGAAATGTGTAATGCGAGCACAGTGAAGGGGATAGAATAGGGATGAAATGCTGCAGGCAGTATTTTGACTGTACATCCTTAGTCTAAAAACAGAGAGAATTCTATCCAATTCCAGCGAGCAGTTTGATTTTCCTAGGAATGTGGGTTAGAAATTTGCAGCTGTTCTTGATCTTCCAGGATAAAGCGAAGCCACTGCTTTGTTGCAGGTGACGCAGAAGAGGATTGGGGGTGGGGGAGGGGGAGGAGGGGAGCAGTAACTGCTGGGTGTGGAACCAGATTTAGTGTCAGTTTGCACTTGTGAACATCTGCTCTGTCTGCTGAACTCCTGGTAGTAGGGCCCAATAACAATGGTCACTGGCTACAGAGACTCTGCTTTCTAACTCCTGTTGCTGGAAGGGAAGCAGGTTCCTACTCTCTTAGAGAAGCCCCACTGGGCTACTGGACACTGAGTGAGTGGGTGGGGAGGAAGCAGGTTCCTAGGTCCAGCAGAGTATTACAGTTCTTTTTTTTTTTTTTTTTCCCTCCAGGGTTATTGCTTGGCTCGGTGCCTGCACCATGAATCCACCGCTCCTGGAGGCCATTTTTTCCCTTTTTTGGTTGCCCTTGTTGTTGTAGCCTGTTGTGGTTATTATTATTGCCATTGTTGATGTTGTTCGTTGTTGGATAGGACAGAGAGAAATGGAGAAAGGAGGGGAAGACAGGGAGGGGGAGAGAAAGACAGACACTTGCAGACCTGCTTCACCACCTGTGAAGCGACTCCCCTGCAGGTGGGGAGCCGGGGCTCGAACTGGGATTCTTACGCCGGTCCTTGTGCTTTGCGCCACCTGCGCTTAACCCACTGAGCCACCGCCCGACCCCCTAGTATTACAGCTCTTAAGGAAGTCCCAATGGGGTTCAAAATGTTGTGTCCTTCATGATATTTGCCACTAAAAATCAGTGGAATCCCATGAGACAAGAAAAATGAACTTTATTTGCAGGAAACTCTGCAGGATACCACAGATAAAGTCCCAAGTTTCCCAGGGCCAAGTACTTTTATAGGCATTTGGTCGATCTAAACGGGAGCATGTTGACCCTTATTGCTATTGGTCCCTAATGTTGGCCAAAAGTGATTGGTCATTCCAGGATACCTCATTTGCATAGCAGCCTATTAGAGTCTATCCTGTAATAGCTGTTTTTGTCTGGAATAGGGTGTGGCTATCCTATTCAGGAAAATCAACCCCTTCAATCTGACATTCACTGCTCCCTAAGGGCTTCTTAAAGAAATGGATGGTTCCTGGGGTGGAGCCTGGAAAGGAGAAGATGAACTTAGAAAGTATTCTTCAGCTAGAAAGTACAGAAATGCTCAGAGAACATTGGGGACACATGACATATCACAGGACACAGGAGTCAGCACCGAGGGACTTGAGGGGTCATACCAGGTCTGCCAACACTTTATCATAAATTTGAATCGTGATAGTGAAAGACTCACTGAGTAAGATGAAAGTCCAAGGACATGCTAATGAGAATGAATGAAGGAATTAGGGAATGGGTTTGCTGGGAACTGACCTTGAAACTGTGATTCTAAAGGCTACTTGGCATTGATGAGTTGGGTTAGTTAAAAGATAATGACCAAAACAAATTAAAACAGAATTATGACTCTCATAGTCTTTATGCAGGAACTCCTTTGCAGAAGCAGTAAGTATATTACAATAGGAAAGAATAACAAGCAGAAATCCACACAGGACCTCCCCACTTCTGCTTGACTTTCACCTTCAGAATAGCCAGAAAAGTCTAAGGCCTATTCCAAATTGTGTTTGGGGGGAAATGTGTAGAAAATACATCACCATTCAGGAAGCCGAATGACTTGAGGACTTTAAGACCCCCTCCTATTCATCTCAAGAGCCACCTCCTTTTTTTTTTTTTTTTTTTTTTTTTTTTTAAAGAAATAGACAAGACAGGTTTCAAGCCCTTTCTTCTACAAGTATATTCTCTGAAACAAAGGAATGGGTGGGGATAGTAGGTGTGAGCTACTTCTTACCTTTCTCACTCTCCTGGGTACAATTAAGTCTTTTTCTTCTTACAAAAGCTATTGTGACTGTGTTTGGTTTTCTGGTGCACTGGGCAATAAGTTCACATTCACCTCCAAACATAAATTCACATGTTGGAGTTTGTTAATTTTTTTTTTTTTTTAAACCAGAGCACTGCTTAGCTCTGGCTTATGGTGGGTCAGGGAATTGAACCTGGGACACAGAGCCTCAGGCATGAAAGTCACTTTGCATAACCATTATACTATCTACCTTTGCCCCACACATGTTGGATTTTGAACCCTCAGTGCAACCTGATTTGGGCAGAGGGTCTTTGTAGGTGTCATTAGTTAAAGGAAAGGGTATTATGGTGGGCTTACCTCCAGTGTGGCTGGTGGTCTTGGAACAACATAATGGACCCCTTTGTGGGTCTCTATAGGACCTTGCCCTCAATGTGGATCAACAATTGTAGGGAATGTTCCATTCTCTGAAGAGAGGTTGGACAGCATATTCTACTTATCGCCCGAGGAAGATAGGTTCTGAAATTAGTGCAGCCTGGAATGTTCTAGCCGTGAGCACAGAATGCGAGCTCAGATCTACTGGGATGCAGAGGTTACATAGGCTCTTGTGCTGAATATGGGCCCAGATCAAATCGATGGGGTTTACAGTTAACAATATTCATATAATTTTCCCATATTTGGGAGCTACTCTCTTCCCTGATCCATCTTTCTAGTCATTTTTTCCAACTAGGACACCATCTCCCCCAGACAATACTTTGGGTCCACCAGCATACTAGATATCAGGCTGAGTCAAAAACTAGTAAAGCCTTGGGCCCTTTGGAATATACCTAAAATAGACCTACTAACTTTTTCCAAAATGGAGACCCCAAGTCTTCATCTGCAATATTCTTGCCTTTAGATTCAACAATTTCTTCTGCATTATATCTTAACTTTTTTTCAGCAACTAGGTTCCAGATGCTACCATGATGCCAACTGGACTTTCCTGGACATGACCTCACCAGTGTATACTGGAATCCCACCTCTCCAGAGCCATGCCCCACTAGGGAAAGAGAGCAACAGGATAGGAATATGGATTGACTTGCCATTGCCCATGTCCAGCAGAGAAGCAATTACAGAAGCCAGACCTCCCACCTCCTGCACCCTATAATGATCATGGATCCATACTCCCAGAAGGAGAGAATAGGAAAGCTATCAGGGGAGGGGACTGGATATGGAGCTCTGGTGGTGGGAACTGTGTGGAATTGTACCCCTCCTATCCTATGGTCTTGTCAATATTTCCGTTTTATAAATAAATAAAAAATAATTTTAAAAGGGGGAGGTCTGGCTGCAGACTCATACAGGGAGAGAACCTGTGGATGGGAAGACAGTGTCGGCAAGCCCAGACAAGAGGCTGAATATCTCCTTTCTCCACAGTTCTCAGAAGAGCCCCAAGTGCACATTTTTGGGGTTCAGCAATCCCATCCCTCCATCTGTGATGCTTCATGATGGAATCGTGAACTTGCTTTCATGGGAGAACAGTGATGCGGTTCAAGTGCAGAAGAAACAACAGGGTTGGACTGTGTCCAGCCCAGGAGTCTTAGTAACCACCACACAGAGCCAGGCTGGCACAGCCATGCTTTTCCTGAAGGTGACCGACCATCCCCCCAAGGGGCCAGCTACCCATTTTGTCTCTTCCCACACATTCCTCACTCATCACCATGTGTTTGCAGCGAGGGGTGTTGCTTTCATGGGGCTGTCAGAATCCAGTTACCAGGCCAGGCCAGATAGACCCTGAGGCCTCCTGCTGGGACATACTTCAAAGACACAGCATCACTGTTGCCCTGGCTGTAGAGGTGACAGAAACAGGGACACCACCTGGAGCTGCTGCTCAGAGTTATCAAGACCACGAGAGACAAGAATGAATGAATGGCTGGATGGAGGGGCTGCTCCTATGAGTGTATATTATGTGTGTATGTATATATATTTGTATATGATATGTTTATATATAGATAGGTATGATACATATCATATATATGTATATACATTTTTTTTCTTCTTTTTGTTTGTTTTTTTGCCTCCAGGGTTATCGCTGGTGTTTGGTGCCTGCACTACAGGAGGCCTGCTCCTGGAGGTCATTTTTTTCCACTTTTGTTGCCCTTGTTGTTGTTATTATTGTTATTGTTGTCACTGGATAGGACAGAGAGAAATGGAGAGAGGAGGGGAAGACAGAGAGGGGGCAAGAAAGACAGACACTTGCAGACCTGCTGCACTACTTGTGAAGGGACAGCCCTGCAGGTGGAGAGCCGGGGGCTCGAACCCAGATCCTTATGCCAGTCCTTGTGCTTTGCACCATGTGTGCTTAATCAACTGTGCCACTGCCCAGCCCCCATACATTTTTCTTCTTTACCAGAGCACTGCTCAGTTCTGGCTTATAGAGCTGCTGGGGATTGAACTTGAGACCCTGGAGCCTCAGACATGAAGGGACTGTTCCTATGAAAGGGGTTGAGGAGGCCTGGTCACCAAGGGCAAGGCCCAAACAGGCCTTAGAGGAAGTCAAAGCTTCAGGAGATGGCTGGCACTGTGGATGGCATCTGAAAATGGACTGAAAGTAGTTTTAGGCCTCACATAAGACAATAGCATTTTCTGATTTTGATCATTGTTGTATGCTTTACATTGGGTAGTTCTCCCCCGCCAAGAGAATTGGATCAGTCCTGCTAATTTCGCGGGCCCGCTTGGCCCCGCCCCAAGGAACCCCGAGAGAGGGTTCCTGAGTTCCAGAGACAGAGTTGAAGAGTTCCAGAGTTCGAGAGTTCCAGAGAAAGAGAGAGTGCTTGCGCCGCCGCAAAGAGACAGCAGAGTTCTGTTTGGTGATTAGTTTGTCTTAGTTTATGAATCGTTGTTCCTGAATAAAGAAATACAGCTTCTCTGCCCAGCCGTTGTCTCCGCGTCTCTGTTACCCGCCCCTGAAGCTAGCCCGCCACAGCAAGAGCCTCCAGAATTTTAACAGCAGATCATTGTTCTGGTGCTTAGCAGGAAAATACCTTTGTTGTATGAGGAAGCTAGCATAATGGTTATGCAAAGACCTTTCATGCCTCAGGCTTCAAGGTCCCAAGTTCAATCCCTGGCACCATCATAAGCTAGCGTTAAGCAGTGTTCTGATAGAAAGAAAAGAAAAGAAAAAAGATGAAGAATAGGAAAAGGAAATATCTTTGTTCTAAGAAATACACACAAGTATTTAAAGCTAAGAAGGCTTCTTGCCTACAGTATCCTTTCAAAAGACTCAGAAAAAAAAATAGAGACACAGCAACAGAGAAATCAAACGGGAGTTCTTTGTATCATTCTTACCATTTTCTCTAAAGTCAAAATGGTAACTGAATAAAAATGAAAAGTTCTAAAAAGAATGAAGGAGGAGGGGGGAAAGAAAGGAAGAAAGTAAAACAGTGACAGAAATGAGAGATTTTAGGGCAGAATCAGATGCTAGGTTGGCCAATGTGTCCATCTGTCCATGGGCCAAATTGACCACAGAAGAGTCAGGAGGGTCTGTTGACCCCCTAACACCTTTTCTCAAGGTGGAGGAGACTTCCCAGTCACCTGCACCTCAATGGGGGTATGCCACCTGGTACCCAGACCCTCTTCCCCTGCCCACAACTGTGACAGAATTTCTGGACCAGACTGCTGGTCCTCTAGGTCATGGAATTCAGTCCCTTCTCCACTGCTAGTGCCCAAGCTGTTCAAAAGGAATTCCAGAATGCGTGCATTTTAAGAGCTTCACATAGAACACCTGGGATGCCTACGCATGATAGTGAAAAAGGAAATTCTTCTTTGAGGATGCTGGTTGGTTGGGGGCATGGCTGGAGGCTCACAAAGGCCTGTTCACCTCCTCCTGTCTTGAATTTGCACCCCTCAGGGAGGGCTGGGAGGAACAGATCGTGCTTCTCCAAAGGGGGGAGGTAGGGGTTTCTGAGGGGGCTTACATTAACAAGCAACTGAGTAAAAACCTGCATGTAAAGCAATGGATCACCCTTCCCTCTTGTCCTAGCATGGTTTCCCAAGGGTCTGGGGCGAAATTCACATATGGATTTGAGAAAGTAGGGGAACTGGGCTGCATCTTCAAGTGTAGGCACTACGGTACAGGTGTTTCTAATAGCCTATCAAGGCTTGAGGAAGACCAGGTGACCTTGTCTCCCCCCCACACACACACCTTTTGGAGCAGCTGGCCTGAAGGGAGCAGGTGGCCAGGATCTGGTGGACCATTCTCCCAGGATGCACTTCTGGAGGAGACAGAGCTGGGATTGCCGGGGTTCACTTTGCAGGAACTGCTGAAACGAACATCCATGAGAGCCTGCGGAATCAGCCTCTGGACACACGTTTCTGGCAGGCAGTGCAACCACTGGGCCAAGGATCTTCCGTTTCCACAGCTTCTGATCTTGCTGCCAAGTGGCCTCTGGGCAGTGTGGTGAATGCCAGCTTCTAGAAGCAAGCCCGGCTATCATGCAGAGGAAGGGCTCTGGAGACCCCAGGTGCAGGCCCAGGACAGCTCTGAATCCTCATGTCTTGGAGTATCTGCTCACCTATGCAGAGGCTCCCCAAATAGGAGCTTGGCCACCGGGCCTGAAAGCAAAGAGGAAGTCAGTAAATGCTCTGCTGGTGAACAGGACTGGTGGCTCTGGGCAGTGGGCAAAATGATAAGGAGGCTTGTCAAAGGCTCAGAAGCAGCCCAGCTGACTGGATGGGGAGTGGGACTGGAACAAAACCAATGCTGATAATCATGCAAACTGAAAGGCCTGTGAATGTCTGCAGCATTGAGTGCTGGCATCTGCTATTTTTACTCAGGTGGACTCCACGCAGTGCCTTCTTGGTCCTGGCTGATAGTTCACTTCTCTGGTGACTTCAGGGATTGCCCAGGATACCCAGCCCACTAGGGCTCTTTCCTGCACTGCTGTTTCCTGAGGTGTGTGGCTTCAGGTCCCTACACCCAGTGGTCCAGGGATAATGCAGAAAAGGGAGCCCAGTGCTGGCGTGCCAGGCTCAAGTGAACAGAGGCCTGGGGCCAAAACAGAGCCTATACTGGATGTGTCCTGGGGTAAGAATCTCAGGAGGGCCAGAAGAGGCCCAGCTAACTGGAGCCCATACGCCTTCCCCATGACATCTTAGGATAGTCTAGTCGCTTCCCTGACCCAGTGATGCAGGATAGGGTGGTCCCCTGACTCCCACCCAAGGTCATGACTTCTGTGACTCTGCCTCCTGCTCTCCAATCCAGGGAAGATTCTCCAGCCCTTACGGGCTTCTGTGCCATTGCATAGACATTCCAGATCTCACTCTGTCACTTGTCCCTGCTCATACTCCAGTCAGGTCTTCAGAGGGGAGAGAAAGGCCTCGATTCAAAGGAGGGAACCTGGTAAAGATTCAGGCAGTTAGCACCAACCCCGGAGGAGAAGGGGCAAAGACAGGACTGGCTGTCTGGCTGATGGCAGGCCTTCCTGGGATCAGGGATCTTTCTGCTTTGTGACCCCCCCTCCCAGGTAGACTGCCCCCCAAGTCAGGCAATCCCAACACCCTTCTTGGCAGAGCTTCCTACACTGCTGGATCCCTGGGTCCACTCCCATCTTGTCACCTGCACCCCCCTCTCCTGGTGCATGGATTCAGGCTAATCAACGCCCAGGTCTGGGTGTGCTTGGGGCAGACAGTCTCGGGCTGCTTCCTTAATAGGTTTTTTCCTCCTGCTCCATCTATAAAACAGCGAACAATTAGTCACTGAGGCCTTGTGGAAGAACACAATCGATCTTTGATGAAGTGCTCACACCAGACCTCAAACATGCAGCAGTTAAATTCTAGGCTAAACACATCCATGAGACTTCAGAGTCTGCTCATTCAAAGCCAGAGTTATCTCCGGGCCCTTGGAGAGCATGTCCTTGGTTCTGATCCCAGGAGGCAGACAGCTCAAGGGACACACCTTTGTCACTTTATGCATTTTGCATAACCATTGTGCTATCGCCTCAGCCTTGCATTATTTCAAACCTTAACTTCCAACATGCTCAAATTCTGGTTGCTATCCAAGCAATGTGCAGGAGTCCCGCTGCTCCCCAAGCTTGTGTAACGTGGTCAAGATCTTAGTCACAGTTATTTCAGCTAGCATGTTCTGGCAGCTCTCTGTGTGTGTGCTCTCTCTCTCTCATTTTAGTTTTTGAAGATTTAATTGACTTTACTAAGTAATTCACGAGCTAGGCAGCACCTCATCTAACAAATCAAAGGTTATCTGAGGACTCGGACAAAAGAGATGTCTCTGGAACTGAGCCAGGGTGCACGGATTGAGTGCACATATTACCATGCACAAGGACTGGAGTCTGAGCCCATGCTCTTCACTTGATGGCGGGACACTTCACGAGTGGTGAAGTAGGTCTGCAGGTGTCTGTCATTATCTCTCCCTTTCTACCACCCCCTCCCCTCTCAATTTCTGTCCTTTCAAGAGAAAAGAAAAGAAAAAGAAAAGGAAAAAGAAAAAGAAGGCAGCCAGGAGTGCAGGAGTGGTGGATTCATAGTGCAGGCACTGAGCCCCAGCCTATAACCTTGGTGGCAACAAAACAAAACAAAAACCAAATGGAAGGCTCATAGGGAGAAGGAAGTTGGGATAAGGAAGGTGAAAGGGCAGATTGTTTCAGGCAAGATTATCATTTCCAAGGGAAAGGCAGGTAAGACTTGATTTGCTGGGTCAGCACAGTCCAGCCCCTTATCAGCATGCCCACCAGTACGTCTTATGTTGTGGGTCTACAGCACCAGGCCCATACCACATGGAGTCCATTGTTTACACTGGGTTCTCTCTTGCTGGTGTGCCTACCAGAGGCCTCAACAACTCACAATGCCAAGGACCCACCATCAGAACATCAGGCTGTGTCACTGGAATGCCTCTGTACTCCTCCTAGTCATCCCTTCTCCTGCCTCCACCAGTCTTTGGCAACCATCAGTGCTCTTTCTGTCTCTGTGATTTTGCCTTTTCCAGAATGTCATAAACTTGGAAGCGTACAGTGTGTAGCCTTTTCAGATCAGCTTCTGTCATTCCAGTAATGTGCATTTCGGTTTCTTCCATGCCTTTTCATGGGTTAAGAGCTTGTTGCTTTTTGTCAGTGAATAATACTCCCGCATCTGGACAGTCAAGGCTTTTTGTACACACACCTGCTGAAGGATGTCTCAGTCGCTTTTGGAGTGTTGGCGACTGTGAATGAGCTGCTGTAGGCATCTGTGTGCAGGTTTTTGTGTGGCTAGAACTTTTCTGCTTATTTGGGTTATTACTGAAGAGTGGGGGCTGGCTATTTGGGAAGAGTTTGGTTTGGTGTGAATCCTGCCAGTCACTGTTTTTAATATTATTATTAAAATCACCACCAGGGCTATAGCTGGGATTTGGTGCCAGCACTATGAATCTACCACTCCTGGTGGTCATTTTTTCCTTTATTTTTCTTTCTCTTTTATTTGACAGGACAGAGAAAAATTGAGAGGGGAGGGGAAATAAAGAGAGGAGAGAAAGAGAGACATCTGCAGACCTGCTTCATTGCCCATGAAGCTTCCCCATGCCGGTGGGAACCAGAGGCTCAAACCTAAATCCCTACACTTGGTAACACGTGTGCTTAACTGAGTGTGCCACTGCCCGGTCCTCCCAGCGACTGGTTTATAACTTGGCTTCCCTGGTTCCTGCTATTGCTGAGGCATGGCCCACCCAGTGGTAGAACCAGTGTTCTGGGCCTCCATGTGCTCAGTCTGAAGTGGGGAAGCCTGGCTGTCCCCATCGACTGCATGCATCAGAGATGCAAAGCTGCAGCCCCCAACACACGGGTGGGTCCTGTTCCCAGAGCAGGGAGCTCCTTAGAGGGAGAGTCCCTCAGCCTGGGCTCCCCGGGCACAGCCCAGGTCTGCTTAAGTTCAGGGATCAGTTGGCTTGGTCAGGACAAAAAAAAAAAAAAAAACACAGAGAAAATTAAACTCCCTGTGAACTGGACAGGATCAAGTCGTCTGCTAGTTACTATAATGAAATATTGAAGCGGGATTCGGGAGTTAGCGCACGTGGTGCGAAGCTCAAGGACTGGGGGAGGAATCCCGCTTTGAGGCCCCGGCTCCCCACCTGTAGGGGAGTTGCTTTACAGGCAGTGAAGCAGGTCTGCAGGGGTCTGTCTTTCTCTCCCCCTCTCTGTCTTACTCTCCTCTCTCCATTTCTCTCTGTTCTATCCAATAACAACGACAATAATAACTACAACAATAAAAAAAACCACCAAGGGCAACAAAAGAGAATAAATAAATATTTAAAAAAAAGAAATATTGAAGCTTCTAATTTGTGTGTGTGTGTGTGTGTGTGTGTGTGTGTGTGTGTGTGTGTGTGTCTGTGTGTGGAATGTGGTGCCAGGTCCCTGCTCACATACCATACCACTACCCCAGATTCATTCCTTCTCTCTCTCTCTCTTTCTGTTTACCAGAGCTCGGCTCAGCTCTGGTTTATAGTGGTATGGGGAAATTGAACCTGGGACTTCAGAACCTCAGGCATGAAAGTCACTTTGCATAGCCATTATACTATCTCCTCTGCTTCATTCCTTTATCTTAGAGAAGAGAGGAAGAATCAAAGAGGGACACAATATAGTGCCACCATCCATGGAGTTTGTTGCTATCTGTGGTGTTCCCACATGAAAAGGGGTCGAACCCTGAACCCTTCAATTTTTAATTTTTTAACCTTTATTTATTTGCTGGATAGAGATATCCAGAAATTGAGAGAGAAGGGATGATAGAGAGGGAGAGAGACAGAGAGACACTTGCAACTCTGCTTTACCACTAGCAAAGCTTTCCTCCTGCTGGTGGGGACTGGGGGCTCAAACCTGGGTCCTTTTGCACATTGTAACATGTGTGCTCAACATGTGTACCATCCCCCACACTTAATGATCATGTTATTTTTTAAAAAAAATTTATATTTATTTATTTTCCCTTTTGTTGCCCTTTTGTTGTTGTTGTTGTAGTTATTATTTTTGTTGTTATTGATGTTGTTGTTAGGACAGAGAGAAATGAAGAGAGGAGGGGAAGAAAGAGAGGGGGAGAAAAAGAAAGACACCTGCAGACCTGCTTCACTGCCTGTGAAGTGACTCCCCTGCAGGTGGGGAGCAGCTTGAACCAGGATCCTTACTCTGGTCTTTGAGCTTGGCACCTTGTGCGCTTAACCCGCTGCGCTACCTACCGCTCAACTCCCAAGGATCATGTTCTACTGGATGAGTTATTGCTCAATCCCTGAGTGCGTGTGCTTTGACTTTTTATTTTTCTTCTTCATCTTACTGATATTCCCTATGTGAACTGCAAAAACTGCAGTAACCATTCTTGTTCACAGAGGAATTCGGGAGCACAGATGCAAACTCTAAATAATAAAAATTTTCCCTCAAAAGTCCAGTGAGGAATTTACCCTCTAAGAATATGGGCGTTATGCTGGAATGGATATCCTGGTGACTCTTGCTAAACTCATATCCAGAGCTCTAAACAGTGGCTGAGCTTCCTCATCTGAGATGAGTTTGGAGAGAAACCCAACACCAGAAGGACCCAGAACCACCAGAAGGAGCATCCCTCACACTTCACCCGGCAGGGTCCCACTCGGAGGAGAAGACACCAGCACATACGAGAGTTTCTGTCCTTGCTGCTTTTTCTGCTGTGTTCCATGAAGCTCTGTGATGAATGAACATGACTTACCAGATTAGATTTAGAGATAAATATAATTTTTAAAGGTTCTATTTGCATACCAACAAAGGGCTTGCAGCTGGAATGGCATTGAAGTGATTTGAGTGCTTTCTCCAAAGTTCCTCCAGGGGCTGTTCCAAGCCTCCTCCTGCTTCCCACCCTCCCCCCAAGCCTGGGTCTGTAATGGAGGCCCCAGCCTGGCCTCTGCCATCCCCTGCCCCCAGCATTGCTGCCCGAAGGCCCAAGGATACTTTTTCTGTGTTTCCATGTGTGTTGTGTCCCTAGACATTCCTGGGGGCACATCAGGCAATGCTCCTGGTCTCCCCCCTGTCCCTGGCAGCTTGCTGGCTTTCATTAGCTGAGGTCAATGCAGCTAATAACGTTGGCTCCCTGCCCATCCTCCCCTCAGCCTCTGCCACCTGTTTCTTCTACCTGACGCTGCCTCCAGGCCAGCCCTTGCCTACCTGGGCCCCCACCTGGCAGCCAGGGATGGTTCTCAAGTGCTTCCTGCTTCTGTACCTTTTCCTTTAACAGAAATAGGGATGAGCCATTCTATAGGCTTTAGCTTGGATGCAGCCTCCTCCAGGAAGCCTTCCTTGCCTCCAGGTGAGGCAGTAGGGTGTGTTTCTGTGTGCTCACAGCCTATGTTTTCCTCTGCTGCCCCCCCCCCCCAACTAATGGCAGTTCTGGTGTGTCTCAGGCCCTGCTCTCCTCATCTGGTGCAGAGCAGGATGTAGAGGGAACTTGGGGTAATTTTTTTGTTTGCTGTTTTGTTTTGCCAGCTTGGTTTTTGTGTCTGCTAACAGCCAACTTCCTTTATTTCTTTTCTTCTTCTTTTTTTTCCTTTTTTCCCATTCAACAGAGATGGAGAGAAAGACAGAGAGAAGGACACCACAGCACCAAGAGCTTCCCTCCTGGCTTGTATGATGCTCCCATGTGGTGCCGGGGGCTTGAACCTGGGTCTTCACACAAAGGCAAAGTGTGCACTCTACTGGATGTGCTGCCTACCAACCCCTCTGAGTCATTTCACGTTTGTATACACACATGCCTGTGCACATGTAATGGCTATACAAACCCTCTGTTTTGACTCCGTCCCCTGTACAAGTGTGCCTGGCACAAGAGCACCACTGTGCCTGTGCCCAGCTCTGTGGCCTATATGTGAACCTCCTTCTCACCACCCCCAGCTGCCAGCACTGCCTCTTCCCCCCTCTACCCGGGGCCCAGAGGCTCAGGCTTTGTAGGGAGTGGGGCTGGCAGGGCCGCGTGCCCACTCCTGCTGGCCCAGGCCAAGCATCTGTTGGCAGCACAGCAGTCAATCAAGCTTGGGGCACTGGATATGAAAGAGGTGTATATAAGTCCAAAATGACTTGTCTTTGTGAGTTTTCGAACCTTCCCTGCTCCCTCTGCCTGCCGGCCCCCATCAGGTATGTGTGTCAGGGATGGTGCGGGAGGCATTGTGTTTGGGGTGGGGGTGGGGGGTGCAGTGCCGTTGAGTTTCCCTGTTCAGTTGCAACCCCTCCAAAACTCCTGCAAATCACAAGATGCTGTTTCCATGGCAACCATCTCTCCTCCGGCAGTAGCAGAGATGCTGGAAAAGCGCGTTTTCAGCTTAATCTTCCTGGAGGTCCCCGGGCACCAGAGTGCTGTTTAGGAGCCGATAGAAGCATCACAGTGGAGTGGCCCTGCCTGAGCCTGCCCGCTGCCTCCTTTGCTTCCAGGGTTTTAAAAAAGTTATTATTGCTGCAGCTGTTATCCTGTTTCCTGGAGTGAACAGACGAGATGCCTCTCTGAGCCACAGCCCCAGACTCCAGCCCAAGTCCCAGTCCCCCCACTGCCCATACTGGGATGAGCCAGGAACCCCCTTCTCTGATATGAAGAATATAAATCTATTCCTGTGACCTCATGAGGCACAGGGAAGGGACCCTCATTACTTCCGTTCTAGAGTTGGGTCAAGGGTCTTGTCCAGGTGCTTGGGGTTCATCTGGGCCAGGGTCAGGCAAGAGCTCAGGGTGTGGCACTCTGAGACCCCAAACCTTGCTCTCTACTGTTCTTGCCTCACTCTGTGGTCCTGCTCCCCCAAAGCTAAATTTTCAGGGGCATGCCTGTGGCATCCCTGAACCCCAGAGCCTGCAGGAAGACTGGTGCACCCCAGTGACATGCTAGTCCCTTCTGAGCTGCGTGGAGCATCTGAGCATGGAGGACAGGCCACAGCATGTGCCTATCCAGCCGCTGGAGTCAGCGGCCGGTGAGCATTTTGTTCTGGATCTGGGGACTGGCAGATGTTGGAGGGTTGCTCGGTGAAGCTGGAGGGAGAACAGCCAGAGCAGTGCTGTCCAGTGTGGCCTCCCCGCCCTCACATGAAACAAGCCAAATCCTGTGTCATTAGAAACAGACAAGATCCATCTCTGCAGGAAGTCCTGCTGGGCAGCACAGGCTCGAGCTGACCAAGCCTGGAACGTTCTAATGGGTAGCACTGGCACACCTGGTTAAGTCCAGGAAGTCTAGTTCAAGGTGTA